>NC_143411.1:2032500-2389000 GCF_059467195.1 Physcomitrium patens | reverse complement strand
CGTTACTGGGATGAAGCGAAAAGCACCTGGCTCATGACAGATGGCTTATACAGAAGGCATTTAGTGTGAGAAATACTGTACAATCATTTTTTGGAAATGCTGACAATAGGTTACATACTGCAAGTTTGAGGTCTTGCATCAGAGATGTTTGCGAAACAATATGCCTGTATTCTATATTGTTCATCTGAATGAAAGAGTTGGTACGAGGGCTAGGATCAGAACCTACCCGATCTACTCCAGTATCCACGGGACTCAACATCATAAACATGACATTTAGTGTGCTCGTATTTTCACGAATTTTGATAGAGTTTCATTTTTATTCTCTTCTGAAAGCATGAATCGTTTTTCACTCAAATAAATATCAGAAAGCATCTTACTAGGGAATAACTTTGATATTTTCAGAAGTTTCCCAGTCAAACTTAGGGCAACAGTGCATAGGGTAGAGAATTGCACTACGTACTTTCATGACACTGGTCGTCGCTTTGACTTAGTCTTTGGTGAGATGTAGTCGTGCGCCTACGAACTGTAACGACAGCCCGCTGGACATTGAGAGATGTATTCATCAAGTGTCTAACAGTTGTTTACTTGGGAATTTCACTTATCTGTCATCAGAATGTGGGTGTTTACCTCTCATAAGCTGTGTGTTCAAATATAACCGTACTTCTTTCTAAGTATTAGGGCTGCCAGATCAAATCTCGTCAATACTAACGTCACCCAGATGGGTTGAACAATAAGAGTGAGGGCCAAATAATATGTTATAAATTCAATGCAGAGCCTCATAGGCTCTTTCAGTTTTCGAAATCCTTACATAGATCGCCACGTTGCAGAGTACTGCTTACTTGCACGTTTGGAAATAGGAGAATCTAAGTTTGAGCAAGTTAGCCCGTTTAATGACTCTAGTACAACCGCTCCTCACAAGACGAACGTGAGTTGAAGGTACCCATTTCGGAGAAAGTTCACGTATTCATAATATCTGTAATTCATGGCCTCAAGTAATTATAGGGTATCTAATTTCCAGAAATCGAATGGAACTCACATTTACCAAGGGTATAGATCCCTCCACTTAAGCAGCACCAGAGGACGATGTGCACAAAAGGCGTCTGCTTGTACCCATTAAGTTAGCAAGAGCTTCTAAGGTTTTTGCCAAATAGCATATGACTTGCCGGACGTAGCAAGCTCCCAGTCGCCCAAACGTGGGCACCAGTCTCCATCGCCAAGCTTCATGCAAACTTTTTGGTCTATCATGGCCGCATAGACATCATTGTTTGCTTCCAGGATTTCAACTCGGGAGCGACTGTGAAGATCATTCCGTTTTCGAATTGCAATCTACAAGAATTAACAACACATAAGCTTCACTGCGAGCATAAAATCTAAACATTGTAACATATAACTCGAAAGTAAAATTCTAAGGCTAATAAAAAAAAGAATTGCAACAAAGCATTCAAAGCGCATCTATAACAGAAGCTTTTGGCAGAAAAAGCTGAAAATATTAACTACTTCTTACACTGTTTTAACTTGGCATACAATTAAAAAGTCATTGCAAACAAATGCGGTTGAAAGAGTACCATCCGGAGGATTTCATCTCGTAACTGCGTTCCCCAATCATACACATGATCCCAAAACACACAGGGTTGGCCTGGGTGTGTGAGGATATAAGCGTAACCCTGCGCAAAAATATCACATCAGCAAAAACACACTAGATAGCCCTCTAGTAACGCTTGCACTTTTACACACTATATCTACCCCAAGGAAGATTGAAATTCTAAATTGAAAGGAGGAATCAGAGTACCTGTGCAACGTGGTCCCATGGAAACGGCCAAAATCCCTGCAAGTGTGGCCAACAATTAGAGTTAGTTCAGAGTAGATATCTAACTTTAGTGCACCTGACGTTTCTTCATAGTCTCTAACCACCACATGTATGACCTGGCTTTGCTTTTTGCAAAGGTGGCTAGAATAACACCAACAGATGATAAAAATTCAGAGAGAGAAGTCTGTATTTGGAAGAAAAAAAATCTAAAACTCCTAATTAGTGGTATTGTAATGGTAATGCAGTGATGTCAGATAAATATAGAGATACACAGCTGGGAAAAAGATTACTTTACGATGTGCGATTTTATTCTAATTGAACATTCAGAAGTGTTAGTATCTGCGTTGTTCATAAGAGCTGTTCTGAGTAGTATGAAGGTCAAAAACAAAAAGGGAAAAGCTTCTCCAAAACCTGAGTGGATCCAGTGTCATGGTTGTCAATAAAAGTGACAGCACGGGAAGGCCACATGCCAATTACACCGGGAGGTCGACCTTGTCCATCTCTTAGTCTCCACCATTGCCTTCTTCCCACTGCTTCCTGTTACGCTTCCAAGTTGAGATCACAAAATGCATCTGAACTGCAAAACTACTCCACTCCAGAACTACTTGTACACACTATGTTTTGCTGAACTTTACAATCCGTAGAACTAAGGAAATAAAAGACAGTTGTTGAATGCAATGACCAACTGGAAGAAGCTGTGTGCTGCAGTTCTAAAGAAGAATTCCACGTTGAACTGAATTCTTACCTGAAGGATGGCCTTTGTGGTAAAATCGAAAGCACATGCTGCGCCGATACAGCCGTCAATCCAATTTACTGTTCGCTGCCGATGAGCATCTGCAACGAGTACCAACCTATACACGATGAGCGTGTTATCAGACTCGAATATTCATGAAACTAAACTTCTATTCTAAGGAATAAATCATCAAGCGTAGTTTCCACAACGTTTCTACAACCATACATCGGGCTTGCTTATCCTTAAGCAAGCAATATCCCAATTTTAGAGAATATGCACAGAGGAATTCTAGAAAAGAACCTTGGTTGTAGTCAAGTGACCAATCAGATCCACTATATCTGCATGAGTCCCAGTACTCTCCAATCGAAAGATATGGCTGGGCAGCGTCAATAAACTCTCTCACAAACCTCGGAGCATACCTGCACATATACATGCTCTTCAATTTCGTCAGAAAAAATGGAGGATACCAGAGAGTTAGTTGCATTACATATATCACAATGATGCCATACCATGATAGAAAAAGACTTCAAGCTGTCCCAGTGGGGGCTACAATTCATATAGCATCAAAACTAAGTAGTGGAAATAAGAACTTCCGATGGTACACAATAGCTAGTGTGTATAATATTGCTGCTGAAAAGCTCGTGGCATAATATATAAGCAATACATGGTCAATTGAGGCATATATTGAGTCCGAGAAAAGTACCGTACCCCTTGGAAAAATCAAAACGAAAGTCCTTGAAGCCGAGGTCATTGCGCACCCAATGCATCCAGCCTTTGAGGTCATTTCGAACGAATTCTTGAGTATGATCAAGATTGGGCACACCTTCAAAAATGACTCCTGTTTTTGGATTACCCTGTCCATGCATGCAAGAAAATATATTGATTTAAGCATGCTTGTTGAGTTTTTGGTTTCTGATCTGAAACTACGGAAATCAGGACAGTTTTCTAGAGATACACAGAACATCTACTTCACAAGCACGTCAGTATTTGTTTCAACCAATCCTTCTCACTTCATCTGCATGGAGTACATTGTCGATCGCTTCAGATTTTCATATGTCTTACCAGACAACATATCGTCAGAAACAATCCTGATGCTCAAGCGACCCAGAAGAGTACTGTTTAGTCACGGCACAGTTGTGAACTTACCAGGCCAAATGTATCACAAGTAACAGCATGTTCATCCCACGGCATGGGCATCCCATCATAGCGGTTGTAACGGCCTGCATAACCTTGGCAGCTCCCAATCCGATGGTTGATTACAATGTCTGCCATTGCTCGTATACCCCTCTCGTTTATCTTACGTACTAGATCCCGAAGCTCACCATCTTTGCCATATGGCGTATTCAAGGAATACAAGTCTCGAGGTAGGTAACCTGATTTATAACAAATAACGTGTAGTCTTAGCCAGTCCGTTCTTTTGATCATCCGTCGAAAAATTTAGCGTATCAGATGAAAAATAAACACATCGCCAAAGTTTAGAAAATAGAAGAGATTTATCGGATGATAGCCGTGATGTGGCGACGGAATCAGACCTTGAGGAGCTAGAGAGTCCCAGGGAGGAGGTAGCCACAAAGACGTGAAACCCCATTCTGCCATTTCATCTACCCTTCCTTTAAGCAGATTCCACCAAGGCTGCTTATGTGACTCCCAATTGAAAGCCTGCAGAGCAAGAACAAATCGTTACTCAGAATCCAGTCATCCATTTGTGCATTAATAGTTCACAAATGACCTGTACTATGAGATGAAAGGCCACAGTTGAGTACTCAGAGAAGTTAATTGTACCTGAAAGAGTATTTCTCTGCCCCTTTGAATGAGATCATCCTCTGTCATTACCAAATGGTAAACGTTAGTTTGCCATGCAGGAGGATTAGAAATCCTGAGCATCACTTTCTGTGACACGCATCTGATCTGTATCTTTACACGATTAAAATGCACTAACCATCGCAATACTATGCTGGAAAAAATGAGTAATTCGAAGAGTACTGAACTGCATCGGCTTCACTTACTCAAGTTCGCCTGTTCTGGTAGAATATCCTCAATGCGAGCCTCCACAGGCTCCTGTACGGTTGCGGAATTCAAAAGACCAACAGTTTAGGGCATAATCTCCCTTCAAGGAAAGTAGCTTGGATGCATCATATAAAAAAGAACCTGGCAACAGTCGAACTAACTCAACTCAATAGCTCATGATATTTGACATCTGCGAGAGATAAAGTTTTGTACCGGCACGTCGTCATCGGTTCTGTCTGGTTTATTGCGCTCGGCGTCCGATTCCTGTACGAAAAGTTATTACGTTCACTCAGTGCGTATCCTCTAATCACATAGCTTTTGTAGTAGCTTACGAATGTTAGAAACGATATCAAGTTAGGGGCAGTAATCAAACCTTCATCCTAGAAATATGGTCCCAAATATAAACCTCCAAAAGTTTAAGAGGACAATTTCCTCTTTTGTAAGAACTACCCGCTATCCAGATGACGTAGTGCTTTGTTTCTCGACTTGTTAAACATTCTGATACAAATTCCTGAAAGTTTTAGGAGGATGCATTCCAAGTACCTTGAGATGCGAACGAGTCCGCACTAACTGTCGAGGGGCACCATTCTCTTTTGCTGATTGAATCTGCTCTACATTCTGAAAATCCACGGAACAATTCAGCTTCTTTTCAACATAAAACATGCAAGCGTCTGCTAAGTTACCAGTATAAGCAATAATTTCAAAAAGACATGCCCCAACCAGTACTTGTAATCGGGTAACAATACTCATCCTCATCACTCCCAAATGAAAATGCAGTCGAAGCTTTCACGATTAACCGTGTACATAGTTCTAAGCTAGCAGATAAAGCAAGGCCTAAGAGACAGATACTTGTATGAAAGTGATTCTTTCATAATGGCCGAATCTTAGAAGTTACATAACTAGAAGGAAAGTTAATATGATTGAGAAGTTAAAAGCACTTACAGCCTCTGCCTCTACATCATGAGATAATTTGCCTTCAACATAAAGAGCTTCGGGGTCTGGAATTGGGTCCTCCATTGTTCCGCTTTTCACGGCTCAGATAAGAAAAATACCTTCACAAACTAGCACCATGTATCGAATGTCAAAAACATTTTGAGCACAAATGCACTGTGCCCAAAGCATAAGATAGTAACAGAAGAATTCTAAAATGAACATATATTTAGGGATATACTTGACTACCAGACCATGAAGACCAAGTAGCATCGTATACATACCAATCGTGAACCTCAGACCTTCAGAAGATGCAACAAAAAAACAAGAACCTCCACGAGCAAGCTCATACAGAAGATCCACAACACAAGCTATGTAGTTCATGCTGGCAAATTGAATTTTCAAAACTAATATAAAGCCTTGTGGTTAGCAAGCTTACGTCACCAACGCACATATGATACTCTACACATCCATGATAAAAATCAACCAAGACCTCATGTTCACCACTTTTCACCAAAAACCCATGTCCCAAAATCATGCTAAGGATCACCTCACACCGGCCCCCCTACCACACCAAAATTCGAGCATGCCGACAACCCAAAAGATCAGTCCATGAAACACACGATCAAACCAACCAACACCCGTAACTACGAAACGCTGTTAAACCCCAGACCTCCTCCACCATATCCTACAAAAACCAAAAAAAACCTCGATACGCAGCTCACGAGCCATTCATCAAATGCGCCTAAAGCCCACAACCAAGAGGAATGAACCACACAGACAAACACTGGCATGTACCTAATGAGAGGAAAACAGAGCCCAAATCTCACCACGAAACTGGAACCACCTTCGGCTACGGTAGTAATAATGCGGGCTGGAGCTCACCATCCGCCATAGCTGAGATCAAATTGCAACAAAGCTAGAATGTAAGCATGTAAGCCCAAGTAGTAGAAGAAGAAGAAGAAGAAGAAGAAGAAGAAGAAGACCCACTCTACGAATCCCGAATAGATGGAAAGGCAACAGTTAATGGACGCCAGGGACTGGGGGCGTGAATTACCACATGGCGTGGACCTCAAGCAGAGCAAGGATGAATATGAAGAAGTAGAAATAGAAGAACAAGCAGGGATCGATGCCAAAGCCATGAAAACTTGACCTGAGGGTCTCTGTCTGGCCTTGTGCCGCAAATCCTTCAGATGTGCAAAGTGGTGGCGGTAGATTAGCACACTGTGATCTTGACTGATTCCAGAGCGTGACGGGAACGTGGCGGTGGCCACTGTGAGAAAATGGTGGTGTTTTTTTTATTTTCTTGTAAAAAAGGGTGCAGAATTGTAGACCATCTGGGTCTCTTCTGTGTGCCATTTTGTTGTAAGATTATTATAATACCCGGTGGTGGTGATGGTGTTTTTCCTTTTTTTTTCGTTTTTTATGTGTTTGTCCTCTAGTGGGACTGGTTCGACTAACATTGTGCACTGGAATGATTCCTTTGGACGGACTACTCTCTTTGCTTGGGTGAGACTTCATCTTGCTTCATCTCTATGGTTTGCTTGCTCAGGGGGAGACGGATTCTTGGAAATTAGTGGTGTTGAATAGAGGCAGAATAAATGTTAACCTATATATATATATATATATATATGTTGCATAGATTTTATACAAAAATGAAATAAAATAAAATAAAATAAAGCTCTTCCGACCACCCTCTCCCGTGATTTGTGGTGTCTGCATTGTTTTTGCATTGCTTCATCTTTACTCATGTGTGTGGACAGTTGATCACCTACAATGGTGTTATGAATGTGGAAGTGAATGTTTCATGTCTAATTTTACATTGAAGAAGGCACCATTGACATTGTGTGTGAAATGTGTAAGATCAATATGAAGACTTGTTTACTTCCTAGATTTATCTCCTTGATTTGTTGCACAGGGGGTTTATTCTTGTCCTAACTTTTGTGAGTATATATATATATATATATATATGTGTGTGTGTGTGTGTGTGTGTGAACAATAAAGCTTGTATATACTAAATTGTTCTATAATGCTACATTTGTTTTCTTCTTAAGTTCTTGTTTTTTTTATTTTGTTCAATGGAAGCCTGAAACTTTGAGAAAAAAATGTTATTAATAGTTTTTATTCTTTCCTTAGCTTTATGATGTAGCATTTTAAAAAATAGTTGTTGAAAGGTCTTAGCTGAATGAAGGTTCAAATTTCAAATTGTCTATAAATGAATAAGTAAAGATACTATGTAAAAGAATATTTTTCTTAGTTTGTATAATTATGAGTAAAATAAAACCGTTTATTACTCCAATATTTTGAAAATCTCAGCACAACCTTCATTCACTTGAAAAAAAAACTAACCCATTTAAATTTGTTCAGAAGGGTTGGAAAACTTGAAGATGCTTGATTTTATAATAATCTGATGTTTAAAATTGTCGCCGTACGGTACACAAAAGTTGAAGAACTTTACAATGGTTTTGTTAAAATTTTGAATCGTACTTCGTTCTAAAAGTATACCATAAGCCATAACTGCATTTTTATTCATTTATTTATTTTTCCTCAAAAGAATTAACAAAAACATGCACACATAATAAACTTCAAAATAATACCCGAAATTGTGTGACATCCTTGGTAGAGGTAGCCGAATATTTTTAGCAATTAATATGAAATCTACAGCATAACGGTTGTTTTCCAAAGACAGGCACTATGAGCCACATGGCGAAGTTATAAGCTCATAATTTTTTTGCAAAATATCAATACCAAATTATTTATGGTTTGTTCATCAGGAGATATAAAACTCATAATAATGAACAATCAAAAGAACTCTATTTAGAAGAGTTCATATATATATATATATATATATATATATACATATATTATCAAACAAATAATATGAATGTATATATATATATATAAGAAAAACTGAATAATGAAACAAATAAACATAAATCGTACATTATCTATATATATAAATATATATATTCATACATTCACAAACCCGGATGATGTGGTAACGTGTTGAGCAATCAGAAGCACAAACCTGTCTACCACAGCACTAACCACCCCCCTCTAATGAATCAAAGCTCGAAATGTGACATGGCAAGTGACGACAAAAAACAGGGACAAAAAGCCAGAGCCTGACGGTCACGAACCATTCCTCGACGACGACGATCTCCACACTTTATTATTACGGTTCCAAAATTCAAACCCACGCCAGGTCAACTTCGCCCCAAACCACAAAGCAAACGCACCCAAAATTAACAACAACAACCCACAACCCACAACAAACCCACAAAGAGGCGCTGCTGTTGCTGCTGCATTGGAAAGGGGGTTTCACGGGCAGCTAGCTGACCGGGCAGGCCCTGAAGCGCCACGAAGGTACACCGCGGATGCTGGGTAAAGCGACCCCCAAGTCCGCGCCTCCGCGACCCCCCCCACCCCCCACACGAGGCAGGACAGTGATTCAAATTTTCTCCCTCCATCTCTCCCCCTACCGCACCAGCTCACAGCGCAATCCATCAATCAAACACACACACAGAGACCCCCCTCAAGCTAATCCCTGGGACTCATATCTCACTCTGCCTTCCTGCCTGACTTACTGAGTGAGTGAGTGCTGGGCGTGGCAGACTAAACACGGGCTGCATTGGAGGTAGCACCCTGGAAGCGCAGCTTCGTACGTGGTGGGTGTCTTGGGTCAAGGATACTACTACTGCGCTGTCGGTTTGCTCTGGTTTTTTTTTTTTTTTTTTTTTTTTTTTGTTTTGTTTTGTTCGTGCGGAATCGGAGAGTGGGTTTTGCTTTTAAATTGCGGGAGAGAGGGTTGCTGAGGTGTACTCCGGGTATGTTTTTTGCTTACAGAGGAGTGGGTGGTTTGGGTTTTGCGAGAGTGGCAGAGTTCTGGGAGAGGGATGGTAGTTATTGTGACTGGACAATTGGGTTTCTGTTGGTTTCCAGAAACTGGCGAGGAGGGGAGGTTGTGGGAAACTGGCTGGGTGGAGAGCTTTGTCCACCACAATGGCATGTGCTCTATCTGGCAGTGGGGGTCTTGGAGAAGCAAATCTTGTTTTCAGTGGTGAGGAGGTTGGGTTGGGGCTGCATGCTGGGCTCGTGTCGTCTCGGGTATTTAATTCTCATGTACCACTGCGGGTAACGAAATGTGGCCGGGCGACATTTGTTGATGTCTCATAGCCAGTGAAGTCTAGCTGAGAAGCTCAGGGTTTGCTTGATATAGTTTTCCTTCATTCTTTCTTTCCTGGGTGGTGAGTTGTCTTCTGTCTGTTTGAGATGAATGCATTCACCCATTCTATCGACTCGCGAGTTTTGTCACACAGAGGTCCCACGTTCTCTCATCTCAAAGATTCCTACTTGGGGAACAGAGAGAGTCTTGTGCAGCAGTAGTATATTACGGGCGTTCTGGAATTTGTGCGAATCCATTGCAACCCTTTCGAACAGAGTGGTCTCTTCATGCAAAATATCTCACTGAAAGTGGATCATTTAGGACGTAACTCTCGCCAGGCAGCTACCCTAGCAAAGTAATGCTCCAGTTTCGCTCCTCTGGAACGTCGCAGGGTGTGCATCGTTTTAAAAAACTTTGGGGATGAATACACTGCATGTAGTCATAACTTAATTGTGGCCTCAAACTCAACAGTAGCTGTTGAAGTCACGACTTGTCGGCATTTCGTTGTTTTTTCCTCAAATGCAGTTGCAAATTGTCAAGCTGTGTAAGCTTCAACTCTTTTCTTGAACACCACATTCTAGTCGAAGTATTAAAATCATGCACTGCCATTCCACGTTTTATTCTTCGAGTGAAAGTAGGTCACCAAAAGCGAGGGTTTTATGGCAATTAGCATAGCCGTTATCTCTACTGAAGACTTTCTAGGTATCCATTCTGATGGTTGATCATCAACGTTGGGGAAAGACATTATGTGATGTTCAGATCCTGCAAGAGGTTCTCATTGTGTTGAGGGTTATGGCTTCTCGTGGGCAGGATGTTGAAAGCGAGAGGTGGTCAAGGAAGATAGAGAACGAGAGCATCATGGGAACATCCAGGAAATTGTATAAATCCCTGGCCACGATGAAACGGATTGTAAACCCAAGCCTCGTGGACAAGAATGTTACGGTGCGTACTGGACCTTGAGAGCTCTTACATGTCATGTCTACAATCGAAAGTTGGGGCTGAACCTTTCTCTTGCCAAAGTTGTAGTGCATACTCCTGAGCAAGTAGTACTGCCTACATTTAATCGATTTGTAGATCTGAAGAAATACACGGCGTTGTGACATTATGCAGACAACTCCCAGCGGCGAGAAGC
Organism: Physcomitrium patens; assembly: GCF_059467195.1. NCBI lineage: Eukaryota > Viridiplantae > Streptophyta > Bryopsida > Funariales > Funariaceae > Physcomitrium > Physcomitrium patens. The sequence continues at coordinate 2,378,226 of NC_143411.1, read as the reverse complement.
AGCGACGGTGGGTGCCTTGGAAGACCTCTGTAGAAGACGTCAAAATGAAGGACGAATATCCAATCCAAGACCAGGATATGAAAGATACAAAAGTAACAAAGGACATACTGGCTGACTTAATGAAGAAGGTGGACAACTACCTTTTAAGCTCAACGAATGACCGGCACATTAATTCTGAAAATTGGGCAGCCCTTCGCATCCAGACCGCATTTCGTGCATTCCTGGTACTGTGATTCTGCCAGATTTACTTCTTCAACAGACTTCCTATTTATCCATTCTATTACTAAATAAATGCAATCTGTAAAAAAAAAATATCATGTGCAAGTTGTCACTTTTAACACGCTTTATTGACATCTCTACAGGCGAGAAGGGCTTTGCGAGCTTTGAAAGGGATTGTAAGGCTTCAGGCATTAGTACGGGGCCACACTATTCGCCGTCAAGCAGCCATCACTTTGAGGTGCATGAAAGCTTTAGTTCGGGTACAAGCTCGAATTCGTGCTCGTCGAGTGAGGATGTCAGAACAGGGTCAGGCTGTGCAACGCAGCATATTCGAGCGCAAGTGTCGAGAGGCAAGGGTCTTGGAATCTGAGGTAAGATTAGGCCCTCCATGTCATCCTTCAATAACCTGAGCCTCGCAATTTGAGTGCTGAAGACGCGGGCAGTGATGTGATTAATCAGTTTTTCAGGATGTCTTGGTGAAGTTCTGAATCATAAGGGACGTTTTGACCAACATGTAAAAAGAAATTCCATTCTCACCTTCCAAGCATTCGACCGAGAATTTGACAATAAATGCACAAACAATCTTCGGTGATGTGGAGAAAGTGAGGTCTAAATTGAAATTTCTTCTGGCAGCGTGGTTGGTGTGCATACTCTGGGACGGTGGAAGACTTGCAAGCCAAACTACAGTTGAAGAAAGAGGGTATGATCAAGCGAGAGCGCGCATTAGCATATGCGAGCATTTATCAAGTATGCCCCTGTGTTCTTTTCCACTCACATAACGCCCTATTATCAACATACTTCCCCTTATATGTCAGATATTCCTCTGCTGCTTATTGTAAATATGGTCAAGATTTTTTTTATTAATAACTGAATGGACAAGTAGAGAAGGACAATTGCACCCAGATGACATGTTTTTCGACCAATTATTCCAGAAAGTCCGCAACATTTGTGCTAATACAATATCTGAGAGCTTTGGTTTCAGTGGAGAGTCCCAGAAGTTGAAAACCCACATGGGTACTACTTCAACCAAGCCAGGCCGGACAATCAACACTGGGGATGGAGCTGGTTAGAGCGGTGGATGGCAGTTCGTCCTTGGGAGAATCGCATGCTTGACACCAACAACTTAAAGAAAGACCCTCACTTCACTCACGACACGGAAAGCAGCTTCAGTGGCAGTGGTCCTCAGCGCGCGGCGTCGAAGATTATCAAGACGATTAGTTCAAGAGCATCAAGCAGTGTTGTTGGCAACACCCGGGATTGCAGCAGCTTATGCGGAAGTCTACGTAACTCGCCCTCTAGATCTAGAGGAAGCCAATCCTTCCATCTGCCCTCCACCACAGGAAGGGAAAAGCAGGTAGAACTTATTCCTTGAAATTGTCCACCACCAGCAGTTAAATTTCTCTCTACTGAAAAATTAGCGCCATTATACTGCCATTTATTATATTCACTGAAATTTATTACTTTGATACTGGGCTTTGAAATCGCTACCCCTAACTTGAATGTTCGTATCAATTCCTCCGGCGCAGCACCAGCGTGAGCATGAGGCATATTTCGACTACTTAACCTTCAACGCTTCCACAGCTTCAAAAGCACAGCATAACCGAGCCCCACTATCGCCCCTGGACGGCAACATTTCCACTCCGAGACCAACAAAGAGCTACATGGCAGCCACAAAATCTGCCAATGCCAAAGCTAAGCCGCGGGCACAGAGCACACCCAAGCAGAAGCCAACCTCGTCCTCAGTGGCAGAAGACAAGCTAGTGAGTCGGAAGCGCATGTCATTTCCTTCTAAGGCCATCGCTGGAGGGAGCTATTACTTCACCTCGAAATTTCCAGTAGCTTCCGAAGATTTCAATATCAAACCACTAACAAATAGACGAGACGGATCAATGCACGTATTCCCATCAAATGTGCACTCTGAACGTCCATCCTCCAGAAATAGCGAGTCGAGTTGCGGAGACAGTTGCAATAACCTGCGCAAGCCAATTAGATTATAAATATAGTGTGAGAATCAATGGACGCACTGCTGATCTCTCCACAACAATCGTTGAAGTAAAAAGAACTTAAACGTTGTCACCTGGTTCATGAATTCAAATTGACGTAGTTCATGAATTCAAATTGACGTAGTTCATGAATTCAAATTGACGTAGTTCATGAATTCAAATTGACGTAGTTCATGAATTCAAATTGACGTAGTTCATGAATTCAAATTGACGTAGTTCATGAATTCAAATTGACGTAGTTCATGAATTCAAATTGACGTAGTTCATGAATTCAAATTGACGTAGTTCATGAATTCAAATTGACGTAGTTCATGAATTCAAATTGACGTAGTTCATGAATTCAAATTGACGTAGTTCATGAATTCAAATTGACGTAGTTCATGAATTCAAATTGACGTAGTTCATGAATTCAAATTGACGTAGTTCATGAATTCAAATTGACGTAGTTCATGAATTCAAATTGACGTATACTTTGACCTCAAAGAGTGAAAATTTGAGACATGATCAAGTGAAGCAGGGGTATTGTATTATAATTTCCGAGAGAAACCTGTTCTACAGCTTTTGGATTCAGTAACGGACTCAGTTCAGGGGTGCAGTTACAACCGAAGTTACAGAGTAAGTTCAGTGAGTGTCGAAGTGAAAGGATATTCCCTTGCCATGGACCTGTGACTTAGAAACTGCAGCAAGGTGGGGCAACTTGCAGAGGAAGCAACTCATAAATAAGAGATACCAAAATCTAGCACGTGGAATTTGATGATATGCTACTTTGAAATGAGAGTCTATGACCTCGAAGCTCACAGCAATATTGGAAAATAAATCAGTTATTTCATGAGCTGAAGCGAGGAAGTTGAGAACACGCCGACCGTGGGACTCGAACCCACGACCACGTGGTTAAAAGCCACGCGCTCTACCAACTGAGCTAGGTCGGCTTGATGCAAGAGATCACAAACTAAAAATAATTATATGTTTCCAAAAGATTAATCATCTGAACCTTTAGATGTGTGTTTATTCCGGCATTTTAGATAGTCAGGATATGGAGTGTCGAAAGAGAAAAGCAGAGGGACAAAAAAGGCAGAATTGAACACTGAATGAGGTGAAGAAGTAACCAAAAGACCATGAATGGGAAACACATCAATGAGCTCTCGATACTATTTTACAATTTAATCATCAGCCAGAATCGAACCGAACGAAGTTGAAGCTCATGAACACATTTTCCCGTAGTTTAGGCTTAGAGTTCAGTACCCACCAAGTTATTTACCTTGCACCCGTCTCAAGGATCAACGACATTATCTCTATCCCCCAAGATCCCAGGCTGTGAGTGTCGACACTAGTTCACCCTAAACCAGAAAAGAAAATCACGGCATCAAATGGAGCAACGACATTAATCGAATATCTTCAATAGAAGACACACCAGTAATAGCTTTTTAACCATGAAACTGAAATCGCCGAAGATCACCTACTACAGGGAGGCTGAACTGCAGTGAAGAATAAATAAACATATAATCAAACAAAACTCTTCATTGTTAAGTGGTTCATGACTTAAATTCTAGTTCCAACAACAGAGGTGATGCATACGAGTCTCATTCCAGTCAAGTTTATATCGACATCCTTCAAACCTCGATTCTTCGGCTTCGGACCAGAATGACTCTCCTCAATATCTTCGGGCTTAATCTCCGTGTTTCTAGTAAGGCCATGGGCAGATGTATTCGCTTTCTCAGTCGCTATCCGAAAAGCCTGCTAATACTCATATGTATTGGTTAATTAGATCAAATGTGAGCCAGACAAGAACATAGAATTAGCTCCGAAATCAACAAAAACCAGGTCAGTCTCCAAGAATAAACATAAATGCCAATTATTTAACATTATTTTCAAATCCCGCAATGAGATCTCGATATGAGAATTATGCTTGCAACGTGAAGACATAAAAAACTCCAAGACGACAAACGCAACAGGGACAGCCTTAGAGGGCCAAGGTTCCTGAATTCTCTCCATAGACAATGCACAATATTCAAGACCAGCATCTTCCAACTTTGACGACAATCTGGACGAGAGCCCTTCATTTCCCTGAAGTCCCGTGTCTGTTCTCCACATTGTGACCATCAACCGAGTAAAAAGCAAGAACCCCCAATTCAAAAACAGAACAATATAGAAAACACAACTCGCGGAATAGATCAACGGCTCCCAACAAGTGCACGAAAAACACTAAAAAGAACATGAGAAACCTCCCATTTGAATTGCAATGCAGCGGAGCCTTGATATCCACCAGCAAACCAAACCGAGAAATTCAACAGGCAAAATGAAAGACCCAGTACATAAAACCGTCTCAAGCCTCCCACCCACCTGAACTGAACACAAATGAAACAACAAAACCACACAATCAAGGAGGGAAACTAAACTGACCTAAGAAGGCGATGGACCCGACACGGAAGGCGCATTGGGCGCGATCTCGAACCGACGCCTGGATTTGGCGAGCGTCCCTAAGGTCACAAACTGCCTCTCAAAATAACGAACGTATGTGGGGGAGATCGAGGTTGAAGGCTTTCCCAGGCAGAACACGCACATAGCGATCAAGAGGGAAGAACATGCGGATCCACTGTACAGCAGAGTGCAAAACCTTCTACATCTGAGACGAGAGAAATCCTAACCAACCCAATCCGAAGACAGCCAAACCTGCAAAGGTAGCGTAGCATCAGCGAGATCGATCCAAAACTCGTCGCAAGCAGTAATTGCGCAACGTGAAAAAAGGTTTTTGAGCGTCGCTAGTAGCACGAGCATCCGCGATACACCTCGGGGTTTAGGGTTTAAGATCACTAGTCATCCAAGACCGTGGATGAGGGTCGTCCAGTTCTGGATATGGATGAATAGGTGTCGGGATTCTGTTCAGCATGGCACGAATTTCATACTAGCTGACGTGGACCAAGCAATTGTTATCCAAATCTAGAACATAAAAAGCACACAAGAAAATCGTTCATGGAGATAATCCATTGTAGATACTTAAGTCACATTTTAATAGGAAGTGTCACAATATGAAGATATGTTGAATCAAAATATTTGGAGAATGGAGAAGCCAATGGAAGGACACCAATATGTAATTTATCAAAGATTGTAATTTCCTTTGAAAATTGCAAGAAGATTCTTTTAATTATAGAAAGTTTTAATGAAGTGGCATAAGCAATAGATGGGAAGTATATAGATTCTATTTTCTCTCTATTTTTAGTAAAAAGTAAATTTGAGTGAAAATTGTTGTTTTGACTACTCTAATGAAGTTATGTATCATTGGTAAAGAAAAATTATAAAATCTACAGAATATTGGTTGTAGATGAGTAATATATTACAATGGTTAAAAAATAGTAATATATTGTAGTAAATCTTGCAATCAAGTTAGAAATTATATTGGAGAAATACTAAAATAAGACTAATTGAAGGCAAAATTTGATTCACAATTTCTTCTTCTATATCATTATTAGGACTTGCATTCAAATTAGATTGTACCTTAACATGAATATATTCTACAACATCCATAGTAGGTTGGTTTTTACTACTAAGTAATAAGTCTGAAAATTATTGAAGTAGATCATTAATCTCTCTTACAGGAGCAAGCACCAGAGCATTAGTATCATAATTTAAATCAGTTGTTCAAAATAAATCAATATATCTCTAACAATGGGATATAGTATTAGCTGAGATACTAATATGCTATGCTTTTACTATCATAGTAACTGCATTACACACATCAATTTGAGGCTCCACATTTGACATTGAAGTATCAATTGATCTTTGTGTAAAATCATTTTAATATTATGCTTTGAATGATGCTATAATATTGGCATTAATAGGTTGATAACAACTTGTATTTTTTGATGGCAAAAACTCCAAACTTATAATATTGATTTCTACTTCAATATTTATAATTTTGCAGCCTAAAAAATTATCAAGCAATGTTGATACTTTTTCTTTTTGTATAAGATGCATCTTCCATTCAAAGTTTATTTTTTTTTAAAATTGCTATTGTCATCCATGCTCCAGAATTTGCTATTCATAAAATTCATAAATTCTTAGGCTTTGTAACATTCATTACATTAAAAGCTCTTGGATGCAAATTTTTATTAATGAGAAAAGGAAGAAATTTAAAACTACTATCTATATTACGTGTTAGAACAATAGTAAGTCATTCTTTATGTTTTTTTTTTTTTTTTTATTGCTTAATTGATGAATTGCTAAAGATTGATTTGGCTCCAAATAATAAAACAATCTAATTTCATCCATATTATAAGTATCAATAAGATTATATTTTTGTATCAAATCTTTAATCTTAGCCATTTCCAATTGAATATGTTTTGATATATTTGTAAAGAAATTTTTACTATGTCTTGTATAAGATTTAATGTCATAATGCTTCTTAAAAGTTTTTAACTATTATTTCGTCACAGTCATACATATTTATTCTTTTAATTATCTAAATAATATGAATAGGTAGAAGTACATAAAAGTAGATAAATTTCATAATATCTTGTAGAAAAGCTTTTTAGAAGCTTTATAGATGCAGTTTCCTCTGTATATGTGTCCATAGGTGATTGATAGGTTGAAAACTTGGTCAACAAGTTAGCTACATGTTGCATGTGTTGGTAGCTTATAATACAAGTTAACTATGTAGCTCACATATAGGAAACTTCTCTTGCAAGTTAGATATGTATTATACAAGATGGACATGTGTTGGAGGTCTTATAGAGCATTGCCACATAGCTCCTAGTTATGTAGAATATATAAAGGCAAGAATAATGCCTTCTTTAAACTTGTCAATTCCTTTCTTGCTTCTTGTTTAGTTTCAAGAGTCTCTAAATTTTTAGTCTTTGGCAATAGACATCAAGTTGCTTCTTGAATAATATTTCTATTGAATAATATTTTTCCAATTATAAATTTCTACAATGCCCTATTAAAATAAATTATGATATTATATAGTAGTCTCATAAGAAAGTTTAATTTAAATTCTAACTCTATACCATCAATCACACACCAATTTAATACATCATTTCAATGATATAATTTATACAACGCCCTATTAAAATAATTACACTCCCACAAACTCAAATCCATAATTAAAATAAGCATAAAATAAATATTATAATAATAATGGATGAAAAATAAAATTGGTTTAAAAAATAAAATAAAAATCAAAATTCGACTTCAACTTAGCATTTACTTGAATAATTGGTCCATTCTAAGTCTGAATTTGAAAAATAAAACTCCAATCAAAGTTCTACTTTGGTAGATACAAGTGCCAAAAAAATAAAAATCAGCATTATTTTGAATTTTTTGCTGCCCATATCTATTGAAATACAAATCCGATTGGCCATGTTTTTGCACATTTGGACTTGTAATGGTCCAATTAGTCTAGAAAATATGTACCTTCAAGAAAATTTAGACAAAAGAAAACTTGTATACTAAATCATGTAAATAGAGATATGTAATTTATAATCCTAATTCACTAAAAATAAGAACAATGTACTTTGTTAAGTTCATCTTTATATTCAATCAATCAAATGCAAGGGTCTCTATAGTTTTGAATCTATTAGGTCATAGTGTAGAGACTTCAAGTCCTCCATTCAATTTATACATCTATTTTTATTATAATTTTTGGATGCAACTTTTTCACTACGTATAGAAGTGCATTGTAATCCCACTTGCAATAACAAGTGGACCTCTATGTCTCTAGTTGTTGCAAGTAGGTGAAAAGGTTTCCACTATTTCTATAAACAATGAACAAAAGATTTCTACTTGCAATGATTAAAAAGTCCACTTATGTTATCTATTCATTTTAACAAAATTAAATATATTTGATTAATAAACATGGAATCTAACTATTATCAAGTTACACTTAACACTGCAAGGATTATAGAAAGCTAACTATTAACAACTTAACTATTAGCCTTATAATTTTTACAAAGTATTAAAATATTAACTTATAAAGTGAAATAACTTAAATCAATGTAACCTTTATTGAGATTTGACTATATCTACTACATCAACAATAGACAAGCTTAAAAAAAAATAGACTTTGCCAATGATTGTAGGAATTAAAATTAAACCCACTTCAAACCCACTTCTTCTTTACTACTCAACCATGCATTACATATCTATATGCCAATACACAAACTTGCTTGACTAATTGATACTAAAACATAGTTGTAGATCTTGATAGAACAAGTTCTTTTATATAGTAACTATACAACTATATGTCATCTATTCTAATGACAATATAAGTGACCAATTTGTTTTATTTTTTGTATGAACATTACAAAATCCATAAAAGAATAACTACATTATTAGAAATAGAATGTCAATCATACTCCCTCTTCATTGATTGAAAATGTCTGCTCTTAATTTGTCTTTATTGTTAAGAACCATCTTCAATGTTCACAAGGTGTGAAAATTATTCTTAACTATCAAGTTTTGATTGGCTTGTACCTTATTGAACATTTTCCATCAATTATTTTTCCAAGCTTGACATTCTCTAATGTTGCCCTCACTTAGGTTGGTCATTTAAGTCAAGTGAGTGAAATAATTGCTCTGTGAGTAATCCATAATCTGAAACAATGGTACCTATTTTTGACGGTTTAGATTATTTCAATATTAAAAGCATGTTCATTGATTACAGTATTAACACAAAACTAATTAACCAGAATGAAGTGTTTGAGGGACGACATAAAAATGGAGCTTTGGTGACTCATGTTCTGAGGCTGGAATAGAAACATGGACAAGCCCTTTCCCGTTGTCAGTGGAAGAAAGGAAGCGTAGCAAATTCTTTCCAGGCACTATTTGGCGGTCTCTATGCTACGTGGACCAGCTCGCCTGCAGGAAGTTGTGGGGCATGCAGGCTCTGCCAAAGTTAGAAGTTCCACAGTATTGCCAACACTTCTTACTCCAAAAAAAGGGCAGGCGAGCAGGTGAAGGCGATCAGAAGGACCTCGGTGGCTTAACTGGATTAGGTCCACGACAAAGGGGATTAAAGCAATCCACACCTTGTGGAGAACGGCTTCGCCTACGTGGCTGTCCAAGCTGGCAGAGTTCTCTGCATTTCAGCCTCAGGAAAAAGCACTCATTGCAGACCTCCTTACACTGCAATTGCGTTACCGTCCATGTGAAATTAATGGAAAGTAACCGAATCCCATACAGACAGGTGTGAGGCGAAGACCGTCATATATATATATATAAATATAAATAAATATATTTTCATATTCTCGAAGTCATATGTTGTTTTGGCTTCTTAAACGGAAAATAGAAGCAAACGGAAAACATGCGTTCAATCCCAACCAGTGACACATGGTCACGAAAACCAACATAAGAAGTTATCCTTAACAAGTAGATATTTATTGACAATAAGTACTGTGATGAGGAAGAATACATAATATATTGCAGTGCATTTTAGATTTCAGGCTAATGGCATCACTTCGTATAGTTTTCTGCACATCTTAAAGGATCTGGCAAGTAGGCTTGAATCAGGCCCAGTGGAGGCAAATGGAAAATTTATGTAATCATATACAGGTACTGCAAATGGGCACCGAAACATGAGCTGGGAAGCTTAGCTTTCGGGAATCAGATCATTTGGTTTATGATTGAAGAACCAATATTATTTCTATGTACAATTGGAAACTCAGAGGCTTACATGAAATCTCTTCATGTTGCTGAGTTTTCTATAAACGCTAAGCTGCAAACATCCTCCCTCACCAGTCGGCCCAGACTTACGCCCACTCAGGCCCCGCCGGGGAAATGGTTTGCATGATACCGCCGAAAATTAAACTGAGATGCGCGCCATTAATACCACTTTTGCACTGCATAGGGGTTTTCTGAAGTTGAAATAGTGATAGAAATAGTGCGGTAAAGCTGCTCCAGAGTGTGCAAGGTGCAAACCTCCTAGCGAAAACGCTGTGGAAAAACGAGCATGAGATGTCTATTCATCTCTGCCGCACGCTAGCCTCGCCCTCCGAGGTTCCTCTCGTGTTTTGTTACGCTAGCGAACGGCTGCCGTCATACTACACATATAGAACGCGTATGGCAGCGGAAAATAGTTACAATTGTCGACTGTCATGCTTTCATGTGGAGGAGACCTTGGTGGTGAAATTGCGACTCATCGCCATGACGAGGCTGCCCACATACGACCCGCCCGCGACCTTCACATCATCGTCTGCAGTCTGACAATCCCAGAACTCGTCATCAACATCCTCTTCCTCGCCTTCGAGAGCGGTGTCGATGTCCCACCATCTGTCATCTGGAGAAATATCCTGTTTCAGATCACATGCAACTCGATTCAGACTGGTCGCTCCGAGCATCCTCACGTCGTAGGCCGAGAGGGACCCAACTTCGTCGTTCACGTACAGCTCCGGGCCCTGCAAACGAATACCATAGACGGTGCTTGCAAGGTTCAAATTCATTGAGAGTTGTCTGCTGCTGGACCGACTATCCCAAAGCGAGACAGAGTAACCTGGAGTGGCAACGGCAGGCCCTCCTGACGAAACAATACATGTACACAGTTAGTTGAAATGGCTAAAACAATAGAATTGCCCTGGAAATTTGAAAGTGGGTTGTGACTAAGAACTTACCTGTGAAAATAGTCTTCGGTAAAGTTCCCCTGTCTAAGTGAATCGCTTGCACGGATTGATTTGTTTCGCAACATTTCTCTTCCGTTGAAACCTCCAGATTTACAATGCTAAACGTTCCATTTTTCCTGCTCACGGCCGCGACTTTGGACACCAAATCGGCATCAAAACCCGTCACCATGTTCGCGCCACCGCAACCCTTTGACAAATGCAAGCTTTTCACCAAACATTTGGTCTCACTGTCCCATATCCTAACAACGTCGTCCCTGAGGGTAACAAGGCTAGAGCCTTTCGTTGAGACTGGGGTTAAAGGTGACGACCAGAACTCGCTGACTGATGAAGATTTCTTCGCGCCGCGCACGACAGCATCACGGACTCTGAGTTTCCAGAGAGGATCCCATTCGTGAGAAAAGACTGTGTTCTTTACAGCAGTTGTCGGAGATGGAGTATCTGTGCAGACTAATGGCCTAGAAATAGGTTGCATCCAAACGGGCAAGAGCGAATCGACTCCATAAACCGTGGGAAATGCGTCTCTCCTGATACCCTCGCGCCGTGACGACTCTGAGGTCTCAGCATCATTGGGTTGCGAATTAGAGAGAAGGGCAAGGTGATAGACTCGGCTTTTCTCAAAGTCCTGCGATGACGTGCGTCGCGATCTAATTGTCATCTCCGGGGCAATGCGTACAGTTGAAGGCTGTGGTCGCGGGTGGTGGATTAGAGGTGACGTCTTTCCAAAAATGAAAACCATCTCAGCAGTTTTCGACTGCTCGTCGGAGGAGCTCGACGCGTCTTTGCTGCAGGAATCAGACGTACGACTCAGAATTTCCTCGTCAAATATCCTGATGTCCGACAGAGAGGAGAAAGATTGCACGCGGACGCAAACATGGCCTGGTTTCGATCCCCACGTCCAACCCACACTCACCACGCTCACTCTCAACATCGACAGCATGGCCAACACAAGCGTCGCAACCACCGCAACCCATAGAAACTCCTGTCCTCGGAAATTGATCGACCCAAACCCAAGCCCAAGGCCGGGATTCTGCATCACCACTCCCCTCACCAGCACGTCGACATTCTCCATGGCCCTAATTCCAATAACCTTTCAAACGATTCCAAATCCAGAAAAATAAATAAATAAATCTAATACTCAACCTGGAAGCATGCTCTCCTATCTAGCAAGCGCTAAGACTACAGCGTTGAAACCCAGAAGCTACGGAACTCAAATTCGGATGACAGTTTCTAGAACCTGCAGTTACAATTGCTCTGAGGCAGGCTGGCTGCGCGGAGGGGAGGAAAAGGGAAGATGTTGAAGAGGTAGAAGAGACACGGGAGAGGAAGTAGCGAGCGAACGAGGGCATTTGTAGCAAGCGGGGTCCGCCGATAGCAGGCGGTTGAGATGGTTGAGGATGGATGCTGCGCTGATCTGGGCTGCAAGTGAAAATGAAAAACAATATATTTAATAGTTGATGGATTCGTGGTGGGACAATCTGCCGCGGCGCGGAAAGCCACTGCCGCAGAATGGACGGAAAGGCTGATGCTCGGCAGATGCAGTGTCAGAGAATTGCCGTCATCCGCCTCGTTGCGTCTGCAAAGGAGTTGGTGATCGACCCATGTACTTTTCGGATTTACCGCAAAACTGGAGATAAATTTTGTTGATAAACTTGGACAGAATCCCTGAAGCCAATTGCTCCAGCTCGATTGGGTTTAGGTTTAGTGGCCCGCTTTTACAATGTTTTGAACGTCACGACATTCTTTAGCTTGTGTGAAAAGTGGCCTCATTCCTTCTATTATTATGCCAAGGTAAGATAAGATTATATACCCACTTTTGAATATGTGCACCTGCGCGATCTTAAGGGAGATATGGGTACATAGTAGTTCTTACTATATTGTAACTGAGAATTCAAAAAATGTAATAGTTGCCGCTGTTGATGATGAAACCAAACCTGTTTCAAAAACACTAAATATACTAGAATAAGGTTCCTATTCCGCATGCATAATTTGAGTTTAATTTGTGGTGTTTTGTCTTCGCACGTTCACCAAAAGGAAAACACACATTAACACGATTCTAATTATTTTACTATTTAATTCAACCCCGGTCGAGATGACCATCATTTGATGCTGATTCATTTCGTACCATCAAAAGTTTACAAACAATATATTACCAAACCATGAATCGGTAAACCACTACACCTCAAACCTGTGCCAAACACACACTCGTGTACATATATATATATATATAGTTTCAGCCATTGCTACTGAGGTAGCTTCGCCTACTTCAAGAAAGCCGACATGGATGAATTTCCTCAGAATTCCAGCGCTGAAAGACACGCCACCACACGCCAATCCCAGGTTTAAGATAAATGTAGGCAAAGCTCCCACCTGCAATTCACAAGAGGCAATCCACCACCAGTCAACCACTTCGGCACCCAGCAGCAATTTTCGGTCGCCACCTACGGCGAACATATTCCATCAACACAAGCTCCAACTAATCAATAGCGAGAATCCACCACCACCACCATCACGACCATCACCACCACTTCAGTACCCCGTGCCGGAGGAAGCAAAATATGCGGGAAAGGGGAATCGAAGGCGGAGGTGGGAATTGTGCGGCGGCATATCTCACAGCATGCCGGGCAGGACCAGCAGCGATTTCCCCAAGGCGTGCAGAATTCCCAGGCTAAGATCGGATGAGCATCAGGCAATGTGCGGGGATGGACATTCCACGGCATCTCCGAGGATTCGAGGGTAGATTCTTCCTCTTCCTCTTCTCGCAAAATTCATCGGAAAACGAATCCTCGTGTGTGCGCCATTTGTTATTTCCTTTGCGTCGGCTTTCCTGCGTCTCTTGCTCGCTTGCGGCCTGCCATGAGGGGAACGTGCCGCGGGAACAAGTCGGAACATGCTTTGGGAACAAGAGCGAACAGGTGGGGACAAGTGAGTGGTGTGCAGATCGCCATACATCTTCTGACACGTGGCATCGGACACACGTAGGGAGTTTGGCAATATTGGTCTTCGTTGACGACGTGGGGATCAGGATGAGGGATTGAGAACGCATGTGGGAACGCGATGGAGGGGCGTCACTTGTCTGTGCCCATGTTAGGAACGTCCTTCAGTCGGATTCTGACACTGTTTGGATAATGATACAATTACTGTGGTTGCATTGCAAACCTAATACATTATTATTATTATTATTATTGTTATGATTTTATTTGTTTGTTTCGTTATATTTTGACACTAGCGGGTTGTAAATAATGCATTTCTGTTAGTGTGAGTGGTTACAATAAGGGAATACATGGCGCTAACATCCCGGGCAGGCTCGAAAGCATTTCTGCTTATCTACCTCAATCCTTTTAGTGTCAGTTAGCTGATCTACCTCCACGGATTATTAGTGTGTTCAGTGGGACCTTAGAATTCTAGCGGATATTTTTTATGTTTACTTTGACAAATAATATCGTTTTATCCATCCACAACCTATTTAAATTCTTTGTGTTTGTCTAGGTGGTTTCCCATATCGTTCTCATATCATCCATTTCCATCCTCATTCTATGTCCCTAGTCTCTCATCCTTTATTTCAAGCCTCCCGTCTCCATTCCACATCCTCCATCTCTTGTTTCCAACCTTAACCTCCCACACTCATCTCTTGTTTGAGAATTATGTGTGTCATTATTATGTATTTTGGGATTTTTTTCTTATTAACAATCAAAGTATATATTTCAAACTCCTTTCTAATCATCTTTGATTATTTAAAAATATATATTTAAAATAGTGATATTTAATTCAAATAATACCTGATTTAAAAATAAAAGAACATAGATTATTTATAAATTAAATTAAATTAAATATAAGTGAATATGAGAGCAAAATTCTAACTTTATTTATAAAAATACTTAATTTTTATGTTTTTAAATATGAAATATTATATTATAATAATCTCGTCATATATAAATAAACAATTTAAATATATACTATATTATGAAATAATCGAAGTAATAAAGGATCAATACATTTATATATAATACTTACCAAAATTTGTAGGTTATAGCAAATTTCAAGTAAATAAATGAATAGATTATTAATCATTAGTTGTAACACATGATGTAGCATTGGGTGTCAAATCCTATCAGATGTATATAATTTAGTTTGGTTTAGTGGTTTTTCTATCTATTTAGTTTTTTTCTATTAGTTGATTTTGTTAAGTTTAACTAATTTTTGAATATTTAGGTGGAAAAATCCCTTGACTTGGTATTCTTCTGAAATCAAGTCTTATGAGTGGTTTTTGACAAAGAGAAAGCTTGTTGTAAGGATTTTATTTGGCTATTTTTATGAACTATTTAATAAAGTTTTAAATTTTTTCTTCCACTCACACTTGCACTTTTAGATTCTTCCCTTGTAGTTTGAGAGATAACTTTACTTACTTGTATGGAGATTCTTCTTCTTTTCTTAAAATTGTGCTGGTTGTGCATTTGTATTTGGTTTAGATTACATACTTTGTAATTGGTTTACAACACTTGATGTATTATATATAATAGTCTTTGTTTATACAACAACTTATTAATATTTGGTGATAAATTTTAAAAATTATAGTGTTTTACTATGTAATTTAGCTTCCTCTTAATATAACAATAAATCAATTGTGTACCTCTATCAGCATAAGGAATTTTTATAATACCTTAGCCCTTCAAGAAAGGTCAACTTTTTCTACAAGATAATTAATTTTCTTTGCCTCTTGTAATTCTTGTATTAAATTTTATTCTTAAAATTTGTATTGATAATGCTTCATTTTTAGAATTGTTATTAGCATTAGCTTTTAGTTTTAATTTGTATGCATCTATTATAAGTCTTAACAAAATCTTTTCAAAAACTTAGAAATTAATAAATTGATATTAAACTAAATACTAAACTATCAAAAGAGATATACAAACTATTCAAAAATAATTTGTATAAGAGTTTTGGCTAGATTTGTTTTATTAAGTGTAGCCATTTGATTTTTAATCTCACAAGTTGTCTTTAAAAACTCTTCCTTATAAGTAAAATTTTAAAATTTTAAAATTGATAATTTGTAGTTGAATACTATAGTAAGATCTTCACTTTTATATTTGTCTTTTAATTTTTTTTTTTATGTGTTTGTTGATTTGTCATATTCTATTACCATATCTATTAAATAGTTTTTTATAACAAAAGTAAGTATTTTCATTGCCTTTGTGTTTATATCATGTATTAGAGTTTCTTACAATAAGAATCTATTGTATAAATATGGATATATTTTTAATATGAGTTTCTCAATGGTGAACTTCCATACATTTTTTGTTAACAAAAAAATCTTAATCTTTAAGCTCTAAACATGGAAATTATCATCATTGACGAGTTTGTTGGTCAATGTGTAAAGAATCATTGGAGCTTATGTCAAGGACAAAAACTTAATGAATGTAAGTAAATAAGTGAGATGTTTTTCAAAGAAAGATAATAAAAAGAAATCAAGTGAATATTTATATTCAAATAGAAATTGGAATAGCTATTGCTAAAAGATAAGAAAATTAGAGAGCCTTAAAATTTGACTAGAAGCAAGAAAGGAATTGACAAGAGTGAGAAAAGACTTATTCTTACCTCTATATATACTATCTAACTAGCTACGTGGTGATACACTATAAGATCTCTAATACATATTCAATTCACATGACATATGTCTAACTTGCAAGCAAAGTTTTCTATATGTGTACTACATGTATAACTTGTACTGCAAGTTATTAATAAGTGGAACATGTGGCAAACTTATTGGCCAAGTTTTCAAACTATCAATTATGTATAGACATTTATATAAGCAAAGCTATCCCTATGAAGTTTTTTTTATAAGATATTATCAAATTTATCTACTTTATTTTATTTCTATCTATTCATATTATCTAGATAATTATTGAAGTAAATATGTATGTTTGTGATAGTTCAACATAGTTGCTTCTCTATTACGTTCTCTTAGCAAATAAAATACTCAATACAATATATTTCTTCTACTCTATAGAAAAAAAATTGTGACACTTGTAGATTCTCCAAGCCTTACTTTGATACCATGTAAGATTTATATAATCAAGAAAGTGATTTTATTTGCATTTTAGAGTTTAATATATACATTCAAACAAGAATTATTTAATCAATTCAAATCAATATTTTATTCTAAAATCTATTTGAAAGTTTACCTCAACTTAAGAATGTGCCTAATGTATACCCTATCCATGTTGAAAATTGGCAGGTATTGAGTTCATCCTTGTACATCTAGAATATTAGTCTTGTATCGGCCATGTATTATGATGGAAACTCTAAGTGCTCTTTTTCACCAACACCATGATATGCAATGCCCTTTCTGTCACAATGGTTTATAAATTAGGTCCTCAATTTAAAGAGCTAGTATCAATCGAGCTATTGGACTAGTCTTTACTCGCCTACTCAGATCTTTGGGATTCTTTTTGAGTGTTGACTATAGTAGTCACTTGAGTTTCTCAGTGGTTTGTAGATTGTTGAGAATGTTTAGAAAGACACAAGAGTAGTAGTAAGTAATATACATACATACACAAGAAAGTTTCTAAGGAGAGAGAAAGCTTCATACACAAGTCTATTGATATGGTTGTGTCACATATACAAAAGAAAAAGGGGAGAGAATAAACAGTTCTTCTCCACTACATTCCAAATATTATAGCTATAGTATTTATTGTACACTACAATAAATATTATGGAGAGCGCCGGCTACATTTAATGCTCTCAATACTCCTCCTCGCTCATTATAATATTTATATAATATAAAATTTATATAGAATAATAATCTATACTTTTCTGTAATCTTGCAAGATCAACAATTGTTGCCTCATTGAAACCTTATTAAGGAAAATCTTTTTGTATTTAAAGGCAAAACCATAGATGAAGGAAAAAGAGTACAACATCATTTTCTTTAATTATTTAAAAAATTCATTAACTTTCTTATTCAAGAAAAGTAATTTGTCGCATACCAATGCCATGGTTGCACAATGGGAGAGCTTTGGTGAAGAGATCAATAAGGTTATTTGCAGATTCTATTTTTTTAATTATAAGTGCTTGATCAATAATCAAGTCATGAATATAACTAAAATACTTTGGATCAATATGCTTCGTCATGTCACCTATAATGAAACCAACTTGCATCTGTACAATATAAGCTTTATTATCTTCATTCAAGATAGTTGAAAAATCATCATATGAAAATCCACAAGTTTTTTGAATGAATTTATCAATTAATCACAACCAAATACATTCTCAAGATGCTTTATATAAGGCAATAATTTCTGCATGGTTAGATGTAGTTGCAGTTATTGTTTCACTGATTTCTATGATATTGCAGCTTCATGTCTTAAAAATACATATCTTGTTTGAGATTTAGCTGTTGCAATATCAGATTTATATCCCACATTACAATATCCAACTAATTTTGGATCTGTAGATTGTATGTAGTATAATCCAAAGTCTTCAATATCTTTTAAATAACGTAATAAATATTTGATACCATTTTAATATTGTAGTATTGAATGTGCATTATGTCTTGCAAGAACATCAACTACAAATGCAATATTTGGTCTTATAGATGTAGCCAAATATAAAAGTGCTCCAACCGCTGTGAGGTATGGATATTGATCTTCCAATATTTCCTCTTCCTCCTCGCATGGACGATATGGATTATGTTCATCATGACCACATCTCACCATTAGTAAGGACAATAGATAAGCATCAATCATATTGAATTTCCGCAAGATTCATCTAATATACATTAGTTGGTAGAAAAAAATACTACCATATGTGAGATGCATAATCTAAAGACCAATGCAAAATGTTATTTTTCCAAGCATTTTCATCTCAAAGTCATGTATAAGTAGGTTAGTAGCTACAATACATGTAAATTTAGTGTCCATTAGGTTAAGATCATTAACATATACAACGATGATCACAAAACCAATTTTAACTTGTTTAATAAACAAAGAAGGAATTAGTGGATTACTTACAAACATATGTGTAATTAAATAATCTTAAAGAGGTTGATATTACATGCGTCTGAATTATTTTAAACCATACAAGGCCTTACATAATTTAATACTATGATATTATCTTAGAGCAAGTCCATTTGGAATTTCCATTTCTAAGCCAGGTGGAACTTTCATATAAATATTTGCATCAAGAGAACCATATAGATATGTAGTTACTACATCCATCACATGCATCCAAAGGGTAGGATGAATTACCATTCCAATAATATATCGAAATATAATTGAATCTATGATTGGAGAATATGTAGATTTATAATCAATGTCAGATCGTTCAGTAAATCCTTGAGCAATAAGACAAGCTTTATAGTGGATTATTTGACCTTGAGCATCTTGCTTGCATATTAATACCATCTTATATCCGACAGGACAAGATATAAGAGTGTTTATAATTAGATCAAAGACTTTCTTCTTACGTAAAGAAGAATACTCCTTCTTAATAGCAGTTTTTCATTTTGACCAATCAGAGTGATGCATCACTTCCTCGATAGTTTGAGGTTCAGGATCATCTTCCTCACAAAAAAGGGCTTCTATAATCATACATGCAAATGATTCATCTACTGTAATAGATGGTCTGTTCCAAATATCATCTGTAGCACAATACAAAATAGATAATTCTTTACTCAACTTGTTCTTATTCCTTCCAATTCCAAGATTGTTTTTTATGGGAATTGAAGGTACATCATACATGGATATATCATCATGAATTAGTGGTCCTGCAGGTTGAGTGGCAATTTCTTGAGAAATAATACTAGAATTAGTCAATATTATAGCTTTCTTTTTATGTAGTTGCTTATCTAGTCCACAAGTTCTTTTAGTTGTTGTTGTTATAACTTGAGGTATTGTAATGAGTGGTACTACAATTTGAGCAGGTGCATTCTAAGACTCATTGATAGGAATTCTTGTAATTCTAACTACATCATTGAAGCCATCAAGTGTTTGATCTGTGATCCATTTTAGATGTAAAATCTTAGCAACTTTAGTTTCAGCCAAAGATGTCTAAGGATTGGGATTCATTGTAAATATTTTCGATGCTTCAAATACAAGTATTTTATTTCTTTGTTGATTGGATACTCCTCTTTGAAGAGATGGGAATACATTCTCTTTTAAATGACAATTTTGCAAATGTACATGTAATAATGTGCCAATTGATGAATCAATAATACGAATAATGCTTGGTGAATCTAAACCAACATATATGCCTTCTTATCGATGAGCTCCAATGGTATGCTGTTGAGGTTTTGATACTGGAATCCAAATATGGCAACTAAATACGCGTAAGTGAGATATTTTTGAAACACGACCCAAAATGAGCTCATGTGGTGAAACAATTTCAAGAGAAGTAGGACGGATGCATATTAATCTTATAGCATGTAAAATTGCATGACCCCATATAGATGCATGTAAATTTGCATGAAGGAAGAGTGGCCAGATAATCAATTGTATATGCTTTGTAAATGACTCTACAAGTCTATTTTGAGCATATTCATATCGAACACAATATGTCAACTCAATTCATATTGCAGTACAATAGTCTTCAAAAGACTTTGATGCAAATTCTTTTGCATTATCCATACGCAATGTTTTTATATGATAATAAGGAAAATTTGCCCAAAAACGAATAAGCATAGATATAAGATTGGCAAATACTATGTTTTGAGTTGATAATAATGAAACATGTGATTGTTTACGTGATGCATCAACAAGGACCAAAAAATAATGAAATGGTCTCGATATTGGATTAATAGGACCACAAATATCACTATGCAATCTTTTAAGCATTGGTGGTAATTCTTGTAGGAGTTTTCAAATTGAAGGCCAAGTAATCATCTTACTTTAGACACATGCACAATATAATTATATAGAGTCTACATCCGCAAGCTTTAAATTGTGTCCAATTATACATGGAATGATCTTTCTAAATAATGTAGATCTTAGATGTTCGAATTGTCCATACCAGAGAGAAGCACGACTCTCTGTCATAGATGATGCAAAATTAAATATAATAGGAGGATGAATTGCAATTTGATATAAACCATTTTCTATAGCAAAAGCTTCTTCAATAATTTTATAATTCTTTGTAAGAACCAAAATCTCTTTTCTATTTAAAATGGTAGTCAAGAGGTGATAACTATTGATACGTATATCTTGATAGTTAATTAGACTCCAAGATGCTGAGGGTGAAAATATTACATGTTTATATTTTATGATGGAACCCGTATGTAATTTTACCATTGCTATGCCCTCTTGGAAAAAAAACGCATTTGCTCTAGCCATGGTCATCATATTTTTAGTTTGCCAAGTTGAAGATTTTTCAATAAAAAGTCATCTATCCTACATGATAGTATGTGTTGTTGCAGAATCAATGAGCACATCATTTGATTCATCATTAGAGGTTTTGTCATTCATATAAGTCTTTAAGTTATCAGCACCAATTGAATCCATGGATGTACCCATGGTATGAACTTCATGAGCCTCAACTCGTAGTTCCTTATTTTCTTGGAAAATTTTAATAAAGTATTTTGAAGTACTGCACACATGTGCTAAATATCCAATCATTTCATATTTATGGCAAGAATACATCTTTGATTTTTTTTTTTACTATAATTAATAGTAGAACATTTATTCTTTCCATATAGATAGAAATGGTCATGACTATGACTACCCTAATACTTATAAGTACATTTTTCCATGTTTATATAATTTTTTCTTAGACTTTGAAATATTAAGTGCATGAGATTCCAAAACTATGGTTCCAATAGGATGAGCTTCCACATTGCACAAGAGTAGCTTATTTTGTTTCTTTGCAAGAAGTAGATATGATATGAGATTAGAATGACTCTAAAATTTCATGTTCCTGTATTGTTGTGCAAGCTCAGCAGATATAAGAGGAAATGTAGAGAGAATTTTTTTTCAATCATTTCTTCTTTAGAGATGCTTCATGTACATAATTATAATTATGAGACAATACTATACATTTTACTATTGATAGCATTTAAATTTGGAAAATCTAAGATACATATATGTGTCCAATTATGACATGCACGTGGAAGGAAAATGGTCTTTTGATGATCAAACCTAGATTTAAGGTTCTTCCAAAGTTCTGCAAGATCTTCTATTTTCAATTATTGATGTTGTAATGCAGGTATAAGATGACGACGAAGGAGAAGAAGTGCTTTCCAACAGATAGCAGAAGGAATAGAAATACTTATTGTAGGAGATTCTTCAAACATAATGATATCCGAGAGTTATTCTGCAACTAAATTTGTTTTTGTCATTTTTGCCTATAATAGATAATTGTTTCCATCCACAGTCAATGATGGAAATAAAAGAGTTTGAAAATATTGGGATGCTTTGGTAATAATTGGAACCATTATAGAAGCAGTTGAAGAAGTTGAAGCACTTATTGTAAATAAATCTATAAAGAAAATACAAGATCAAATAGAAAAGTTGAGTAAAATATACCTTAAAATATAAAGTCAAATAAAATAATAAACTTGAACTTGAAATCAAAAATATTGATTAATTAATTTATTATTATTATTTTTTAAACAAGGTTGTGGATTGTGGTAGCAACAGGATGGCGGCGGCAAGGCAATAGTGGTAGCAGCAATGGCAGCAAGATGGTGGTGGCGTCAATGATAGTCAACGGCATGGTCGATGGCAGTTAGGAGTTAGTGGCAATGGCAGTCAACGACGGGGTTGGCGGCAGTTGGCAACCACAGTCAACAGCGAGGTTGGTGGCTATTTGATGGCAATAGGCGATCGACAATGGTGGCAAGGTGGTATCAATGGTAGAATTAGTGGCAAGCAGCAGGGGCTGTTAGGCGGCTAGTATGGGGCGTAGTAGGGAAGCTAGGTTGGAACAAGTATTCTAAGTAAGCAGGGCACAAAGTAAAGCAAGCAGCTAGAGTATGAGGGGCCAACAAGAAGTGCAGTAAGATCATGAGTCAGATAAGGAGCAAGAGTAGCAACAAGTTTGAAGAGTCAAGACTAGAGCAAAAAAAATGCGATAGTATGTAGAAGAGAGTCATGCTGATAACGTGTTGAGAATGTTTAGAAAGACACAAGAGTAGTTGTAAGTAATATACACACATACACAAGAGAGTTTCTAAGGAGAGAGAGAGAGCTTCACACACAGGTCTATTGATCTGGTTGTGTCACGTATACAAAAAGAAAAGGGGAGAGGATAAACAGTTCTTCTCCACTACATTTCAAATATTATAGCTATAGTATTTACTGTAGACTATAGTAAATATTATGGAGAGCCCCGGCTACATTTAATACTCTCAACATGGATGAACTTTTGTGTGGTGTAGACTACAATAAATATTATGGAGAGTGCCGCCTACATTTGGTGTATGTCATTTAATACTCTCAACATGGATGAACTTTTGTGTGGTGTAGACTACAATAAATATTATGGAGAGTGCCGCCTACATTTGGTGTATGTGTTCACTACTTTTGAGAAAAACTTGAATCATTCGGAAGTTATCAAATGTTTTGACAACGTGTAGAAGCTAAAAATCGCATATAAAAGTTCTCTATAAAATCGAATCATGGAGTTTAAGTCAGATTTGAGATCTTTCAGGCTTATTGCACAACTAATGCATGTTTCTTGTCTCTACACTGACCTATTTTCCACACCAGAATGGGTGTGGTTTAACGACGACATGGGTTCTTTCTTACGATGGTCGGGTGCATGTTCTTAGTAAGACCCCCCCCCATCTTATTCATAGATGAGGGCTGTATGTTTTGTTCGTTTTATCCAACATCGGGTGCCCCACAAGGGAAACCCTCTGTTGAAACCGAAACCCAAGTATTGTATGGTCTCCCTCGATAATTCTTTGTTCAGGCAATTCGGTAGCACACCTTATGTGCAAATTTCAGCTTTTGCTACCATTCCAGCCCATTATGATCCGCAGATTCGTCACTTTGACGTCAGATTTGAACTTCTAAAAGGCGCCACTTTAGAAGGTCGATTGGGAATAGTCTGTTGGACATGTCAGACTTGGACATGAACATTGCGTTCGTTGCATGCACTCAGTACCTTTCCAGGGTTAAAGCAAGTGACTTGTGCCTGATATTAACTTATGGACGCATCTCTGAAATTTTAGGGTACGACTCAAAGTCACCATGATAATGACCTCCACTAAATTATCGATCGACTGACCCATGCCTTGCATGCACGTCATACTAATCTCTTTGTGAGGGACAATAATCGGAAGAACAAGTATACTTCTACGTCAAATTAGGGGGAAAGTTTGCTGTGTTTGACTTGGGTGATGTGTCCTGTTACACTCCTTCAAGCATTTTTGTTTGTCATAGCATCCTTCCAGCCTGCGGCATGGAGTATTGTGATCCTAAATAAGCACAATCTGGGCCATTGCGGTTCGTATCACGGACGCGAACTGGAGTGAAGACTAGGAAATCTTCGATTTAGTAGTGATTACTTGTTCATTGTCGGCGGTCCTCCCATTACTTGCAGCTCATATTGTGAATCTTCTACAGAATTCGAGTTATGCAAGCATATGCAATCAGCCTGTGGAACTTAGATGTCTAGTTTGTTCAGTCACTCAGCTCTTTCTTGACATTCAAAGCAGCTTCAAGCTAGTGAAGAGCGTTTCCTTTCATATCAAGACAAAACTTTTTGATGCACACCACCACTACTAAGAGAAGTCTGAAGATAGTTCAGCGACCACAGGACTGTAGTAGCTGATGTCTTCACTACTGCTTTGGATCGCACCGAACGTGTATTCTTGGTCTTCGTCAGATATACGGTCGTTAATCAGCGTCAGTTCACAGTATTTCTGGAATGAACTTGTGTCTAATTCATTTTGTGTTTTTTCAGGCCCTCCATAGATTGGTCAATCTACTTTCGTTTGCGCGAAACCGAAGCGTGATCTACTTTTTCCTCACATGGATTCATCACGTAATGTGTGGAAGGGCATGCAGCGTCGCCAAAGCGTAGATTTTGGCCGATCCTTGTTAGAACCCTTGAACGTGATACAGACATTGAAGATTCGCAGGCGCGATTTTCAAACTAACTTGAAGTTCCATCAACTTCATGAACTTCAGCACGTATTTCAAACGAACTACATGGTTTTTTTCTGGTTGGAGTAGCACACAGATAAAATGGTCTAGTGTGATCGATGTTAGAGGTTATTCAAATATCAACTCTGAACTCCACCTCTCGGCAATCAGGCATCGAAGAGTGGAGCGGAAATTCGTGTGTAGGGCTTATTAATCCGCTTGTCCAACCCCCCTTTTTTCAATTTGTTGTAAAACAATTCCCTTGTTATAAATAAACAAACAAAAACATTTATAGATAATTAGATAGATATGGTTGCTGAAATAAAAGCAATAATTGCTTCCCTAACGACAAAAAGTGAATGATTTTTGTTGCGTCTATCAACTATCCTTCATGTCTTGGATCGCCTCTCATGTAGGATTGTCGGTGATTGCCTTTCTTCCTCCTGATCTTGAGAGAGGAGTGCCATGATTTGAGAGAGAGGAAGAAACGTGATTCACCACTCCCTTGGTCTTTGGCAGGGAATTGACGTTGCTGTGGAATTTCTCAAGCTTGTCAGAAGTGGCAGTGAGATTCGTTGACGTAGCTCCTCTCATGACGAACTTCTCTGGGGTTGCATCGAGGTCTGAGTTTCCGTGAGGGGGCCAAAAAGTGCAATTAACCAGTCGATTATCTTTCAATCGATCCCAAGGGCCAGAAATCCCCATAAAAAAGGAAGAAACCAAAGACACACTGCAGAAAATCCCTGAAGCTAAGACCCCACTTGAATTTCCAAACGCCACCTGAATCAACTGAACAATACCGTCATTAGCAGAATTGGATCAATGCTGAGAAGGTGTAGAGAGGATTTCGCACCTTTGGATCCGACCCACAGAAGAAATAGCACGACGACGATCAACACTGGGATGCAGTGCACGCTGTGTTGAGACCGAGGCTCCAATTTCGACCCTTTCAAAATTGGCGAGTACACATCAACGTTCCGGATGGCCATGTCCACAGCAACCGCTCCCGAGGAGCTCTTCGTGCGGGCTAGAGATCCGGGATTCATGTGCTGCCCCGTCAATGGCAGGATCGCGGAATTCTGAGCTTTGCCTCTGACTAAACCGACGTCCTCACGGGAAGCAACTCACAAATGACTGAACCGAGGCACAATCCATTCACCCCGCAATTCTCTGACAAACAATCCCCAAGGTCGAAAGTGGACGCTACAGGTTTGCGACGATTGACGTGAAGACG
The DNA here is from genome assembly GCF_059467195.1 of Physcomitrium patens. Taxonomy (NCBI): domain Eukaryota; kingdom Viridiplantae; phylum Streptophyta; class Bryopsida; order Funariales; family Funariaceae; genus Physcomitrium; species Physcomitrium patens. The sequence goes on along the minus strand of NC_143411.1, from coordinate 2,352,086 downwards.
TTAACAATGTTGAGACCAAGAATTGGCTACAATAAAACAGCAAGCCCTCAAGGATTCAACTCTCCATGTGAACAATCTCAGAGACTACGTGGCCAACACAATTAAGACAACAAAATGCGAGACTGCTTGCACTCACTAACCCAAACTGTGAAACTGCTCGCAACCCACGTCACAATGTCCAACAAAAATGAAGGTGTTAGTTGATGGGATTCAGTGAAACTGTAGCTCTGCAGCTTCAACTCCACTGACCCATGAGTGCTCATCACCATTCTCCAACAGTGCTTGGTTTTTGCTGAATCACTCAATCACTAATCAAAGGTGTCAGTTTTGACTAATAGGGGTGTCGTTTTATTTTTGTCATTTTTTATTTTTCTTGTTTTATATATTTTCTGTTGGTGGTTTTCTGCAACATGGCATGTTGAGGTTGTTGTGTTGGGAATGGATGTGGAGCTTGGGTTGGGGCATGAACTGCGGAGGAAGGTGAGTCTTCTCACGTTCGCTCGTTGATGTGAAGATCGTGAGTGTTCCCATGTTCGGAAGACGATTCTCGGAGAAGGGGATTTGGAGTTGTCGTTCATGGAAGTGTTGAAGGAAGAGAATGTATTGAGAATGACGTGAATAAAGAATCCTAAAAAGTAAGGTGTTTATATATATATATATATATATATATATATATACTATTAAATGTTATTTTTTTGGTTGTTTATCCTTTGAAAAATAAATAAATAAGTATATTTGATTTTGCAAATTTTATTTTACAAAGTTTTGACAACGATTTTGTTTTAAACTTTTTTTCTTTTTATAAAATTATTTTTGTAACTTTTTAATAAAGAAGATTCACAACTAACAATTTTTCAATAAATATTTGAATCAATTACTTTTTTTAAAATACAAATAAATAGTTGTAGAACTATTAAAAAGAATTAAATAATAGAAAGATTATTTTTAAAAAATATATTTTACACTTTTTCTTGATTTTATGTTATTTAAATTATTTTCTTGATAAAATTATAGAGTTAAATTATACCAAGAATGTTTTTAAAAAAATGTATAAAATTTAACTGTTTTATAATATTTGGAAGTTTAAAATATTTACATTTTATAATAGTGTGCTAGAAAGTAATTTGTTTTCTTTTTATTGTGTGTTAGTTCTAAATTTTGAGATTTTTAAAAATATATCTAAGTCAACTATTTTTGTCCTCTATCAAAATTTAAATTCTAATATTACTTATGTATTTTGATAATTATTTATTATTCTAATTTACAAAGAGTCATATATTTTCAAAGTTATGAAAATAAATACATGAAAATAAATAAAAAAAAAATTATAAATTTTATTTTTTCTCTGGTTCTTAAATAGTGGATTTTTTTCTTATAAAATTAGAATTATTACTTAACTTAATTTATATAACATATAATAAAATTATGAATTAATGATTATAATTATTTTAAAGTTAATTATAAAATTAATTATAATTATATTTTATAAATATATTTTCAATTAGAGTAAGATCAAATGTATTGAAAATAATTATATGTAAGATTGTTTTTTGAACATATTTTAATGTGTATGATAATTTTGATGATTGAAACATATTCTAACAACTCATTTGTATTAAAAGAATATATTTGTGTAGATGAATATATATATACACATTTTAGTATTATTATATAAATTTTTAATTTATTTTTTATAATAAGTTATAATAATTATTTTTACATTTATATGTTTTTTATTTTTATTTACATAAGCACACATACATACATACACACACACACACACACACACATATATATATATATTTCTGCATTTTAATTATAACATCTTGTTCTACTTTTTTTTTGAAGTACTACAAATATGTATTTGTATGATTCTCAATAATATTGTTTGTAATAGGATTTTTTTATTATATTTTATGTTATTATTTCGTTTATAGTATGTTGATTCTAAAGCAATTTAAGGATGTCCATTCCTAATAAACAAGTAAATATGGATAGATATATAGAGATGTATTAGGTAAGAAGTGGTTAATTTTTATTAAAAAAATACATATATATGTATCACACTCACATATATATATATATATATATATATATAATTTTATATTAAGAGATTATAAAGTATAAATAAGAAGAAAAAAAAATAGTGACCAAATTTATTTTAAAAAAAAACGAATTACATAAGGTTTTTGAAACCTTCTCTTGTTTTATAATTTAGCACTAATGCTAATTGTTTAAAAAAATTATGTAATTTATACCAAAACAAAACTTGAAAGACTTTGAATACCTTGATAAAATTATTTGAAAAATTAAATCCTCAAACTCTAATTATGTTAAGTTATGTTTGCTTTAACTTAAAAATCTTGTACTTTGATTATTTATCAGTCTCAGTAATCAAAGATGTATTTCTTTATTAGTGGTTAATAAGTATAAAGATAATTATAAAGGTTGGATTATTTTAGAATCATTTATAAGATTGAGTACAACTCTTATTTCATTTTGTATAAACTAAGTAAAAACTTTATTGGCTATGTAGAAGCTTGTGAAGTATTAAAAGAGTTATGAAACAAGCATCCAAGTTGTAAGACACTTTTGTAATAATTTTTTTAATTAAAAAAATCCTTAAAATATTTCAATAAAAACATTGCATATATAAACCTAGTTTATGTTTATAAAACTTTAACAATTTTTTACAAGATATTGTCTTTCTAATTAATTTTTATTTACTTGTACATGCTTTTAATCATTTTTATTCACTTCTATTTTCTTAAATACTATATGTGTCTATGAAGAGGTGACACATGAAAATAAGCAATAATAGATTTTACATTACATATTCTTCATTAATGTTATCTTGAAAAATAACATTCAACTATCTAATAAATAAATATATATATATATATATATATATATATTGAAGCATATAAATTAAACAAATTATTTTGTTTTGAATTGTATATTTAAAAATAGATGGTAATCAATTGTTTTGACCAAGTACGATAAATTTTACATTATGGAAAAAATCTGCAAAGCAAAGTAAGTCAAGATTAATCACATTTCATTGTGGCATTGTGGCAACAATCATTGCAATGCAATTTCCTCTTATTTATTAGTTTCAATTTGTTCTTCTAATCAATAATAATAAAATAAAATAAAATAAAATAAATAAATAAGACAAATAGAAAAAGAAGAAAAAAGATAAAAACTTGTACAACCAATTAGTATTTGGGTTAGAACAACTATATAAATCCTCTCACATTGTCTCATAACCCATATTTTCCCTAAAAACAGGAAAGCCTTGTCTTGGAACTTTTGGAAATCCTAAAAAAAATTTAAAACTCAATGATCCACGAATGCTTAAATTTATTTACATGGATGCACTGCTTTATTCTAGCATCCAAATCTATCAGAGTGTTCATACGCTATAAGCATAATTTCAACCATAGCTAATATACTCACAAAAAATTTGAGTGCAAAAACTAAATGGATAGCAGTTATTTCTTCTTACCATAGAATACTCTGCCCACTACATCCACTGGAGGTGCATAAGCAGAATCAATGGCGGTGAGTCCTGGGAAACCTAGCAACGATAATCCTGCCATATTACAATACTCCATAAGAAGCCATCTTCAATTTACTGAGCTAACAGTAAAATCCACCAATCTTTCAGTATACATAGAACGATCAATTCACGTTAGAATAGCAGAAAAAAATTGAGCAAAAGAAAACAGTAGGAAACAAGGAAGCTCTTCTATTATTAACTTGGGAGAGTGAGAATGATTAAGCACTTGCTTCACCGAAGAAAGTGTGGAAAACATCAACAGCGTCGTCTGGCCTGTCAGATATTCCTCCAGATTTAGGATCCTGCGAGCAAACACAAAGGCCTGAGTGACTTGGTAAACTCAACAGAAACATCTATCCAGCCAACTAATGCTTCAATCAACTATTCGCGCATATGACATGGGAGTGCTTATTGGGAGAAACAGGACTAGGAAGGATGTGTGAAGATGCTCGAGGAAGAGACTAACTTGACAGTCAAGAATGAATTGCTCCAGTTTTTTCTTGTCAATCCAATGCACTCGATCCATCATGACGAGGCTAGCAAGGATAGCAAACCTGAAAAGAAACTCTTCGGTCAAAACCTGAACATCAAGTGTTGAATCACGTATCTAGATTGCTGAAAATGATCAATGTCAGCGTGATTCGTCATAGAACGGATGCCTCCTTTACAAGCAGATATGGAAGTTACTAGAAATTACTGAAGCATTCAAAGAATGCCATCTGCTGGTCACCAATACTGATTCTTGTACTCGAAGATTACAGTGGCACCATTGACAATATGGTGCAAAATCGGAAGAAATACTGATCAGATCAGTTTCTGGTCAAAAACCAATCTGGGAGCTTCTCAGGGCGGCCATTGAGACCCCCCGCTTTAACTTGCCTTTAAGCTAGCAACCAGCCTAACAGATCTTTATCAACGTGGTGAAGAGCACCGCTTATTGCAAGTGCTCCAACACAACAAAAGACTGCATTCATTCACCTAATTAGAACATGATGCAATTTTATCTGCGTCCACAGCATCGAGCCTGTCAAACAGAGCCAGAATTTGTACAGCGCTTAGCGTGTACAGGATGTGCGGATCGTGCTCGTGGTTACATCCAAATCCTCCTGCATGCGACGATTTGCAGGGACATTTCAATAATCAGGATGCAGGTATGCTTTTACTTGAACAGTCAGGCTTGCAGGCAAGAGCATCTTCTGCCTTACACCAATGCCTCTTTGATCAAGAATCCACACAGCCAAACGAGAGAAAAGCAAAATGCGCATTCCCAAAATAAGCAAAGCAGGAATGCACAAAATTGTTTCGCAAGGGCCAATTGCAATTAGCTGTACTTATGCAAAATTTGATCCATAATCAGAGAAAATGCCTACCACACTCATCCTGGCACATGAGAATCCATGAGAATTTCATCTATGTTCATATCACCAAGGCGTCCCATAATGTCCAGCGCGGTGTGGCCCCAGTACGTTCCGCTCATACGCAGGTGCTCCATCACCACCGCATCGAAATCCTTTTTCTACAAAAATTCCATAGCCCATCGCACACAATCCTTCAACGATCCACCACACTTCTACCCCTGTGAAAACTCAAATCTCAGCATAAGAACTGTACAGCATAACTCCGACACCATCCAAAAACCCGATTCGCCTTATCATGGAGAATGTTTGCACTGCATTCGATGTTTTCATATCCAATCGACACTGCTCCTCTCTCCCAAAGTTACCAAAACCCACAAGCACACACAGATCGAAACCCTAAATTATCTGCATTCGTCTCATGAAGCTAATCAATACACACCTTGTCGAGAGATTTGATGTAATTCACGTGCTTATCCAAATATAGCTCCCCTATTGCTGCAAATCTTCCTCAATCTGCACCAGTAAAGAACGAACTCCGCAAGCAACACATACAGAGAGAGAGAGAGAGAGAGAGAGAGAACGGTGGGATGAAGAGCACTACACAAAAGATTCCGACTGTGAGGTTCGTGAAAAGATGGGACTGCAGAACTGGATCAACAGAACCTATCTGATGAATGAGTCTCGACGCTCTGTGAATATACTAGAAAACTAATCTTCTCAGTGAGGGTGATCGATTTCAGACTTAACTTGCTAAAAGCCATGCATTGAACTTCATTCGCGATGAAACACCGATTACAGGGCTAGTCGAGGGCAACCTTAGTTCTGTATAGCATTCACAATGCAAGGGCTTTAAAAAAAACCATGTAATCAACCCATGTTACTGAATACAGGGGCTGCGATTAATTTCAAGAGAAAGTTATCAAGGAGATGGTAGTCTGCAGTCTTTGATGTTTGTGACACAAGCTACTAAAAATACTGCGTGTTGGTGACACCTGAAGTTTTCTCCGCCTTCATTACCATGGTCTCACTAAAAGCTCATTATTTAAGATACCACAAGCATGCTATGCGGATGTTCGTTCAGGAAAACCATGAAGATCGAGGAATAGAATGTATTCTTTACGCAACTACCGAGAAACACCGCAAAAATAGAAAAGGTGCTCCCATTAAGCACATGGATCCCCTTCTCTTCGGATGTTTCAATCACTGTACAAATGCTAAATAAGTCACTTAACATTCCACACCAGGGTGCACGCACTGTAAAATAAGTCCTAGTTTTGCCAAATGTCAATATTCCAAAGAATTTATTTCCACCATCCACATCATCCGCCTCTGCAAATATCACACAAGTGAGATGCGGTTCAATCTAACTCACCGAGATCCTGCTGTGGGCATACATACGAATGGCTGTGAGCTCGTTAATAGAAAAGTCAGAAATATAAACCCAAATGACAAATAGAAAACATGGCCATGACCTGACTCAGGCACTCGTGTACCCATCAACAAATGCCGCAAAAACACCATACTTCGGCAGGAACTGGATAGCCGGTGTAATTATTTTCACTTGATAGAAGAAAGTAATAATAAAAATAAATAAAAATAAAATACTCTACATAGAAACTGACCGAATTCAATGTACCCAAGCACCTATTCCCAGAGGTATTCGAAAAATAAAATAAAATAAAATGAGGAGCCAAAAAGCGTGACGTCTTTCTTGCAGCAGACACAGACGCCAAGATGCTGTTGATACACAATGGGACACCATGGTGAGATGCACGTCGAGACGCTCCACGCTGTCGTGTTAAATCATTGATCACAACACGGTAGAAGAATTAAGCACCGATGCCATGGAAAAACTAGATGTCTAGACGTCTTAATCTCAGCATCACTTCCCTTGACATTGCAGGGAGGACGACATAGCTAGCCGATCCGAGCTCTTGCTGCTGTTGGTCTAATTGTAGCAACCTAGTGAGAACGTAGAGTATCAGGAGAATTACATGGTGAAGGATTAGCAGGGTCTCAATGCGTCCACCAGCCAGTCTAGGCCCTCGTAGACGCCCTTCCCGGTGCTAGCACTGCACCCCTGCATATGCCATTGTCGATCCTCGCCAATCGACAAGTCGAGCATGTCGACCAAGTTGGAGACGCTGAGACAGTTCTGAACGTCCTGCTTGTTAGCATACACCAGTAGCTTCGCGTCTTTAAGTTCAGGCTCATGGAGTAGCTTCTGAAGCTCTTTCCTAGCCTCAGGAATTCGGCTGGGGTCGCTGCTGTCTAAAACGAAAATCAAGCCCTGGGACTGGATGAAGTAGTGGTGCCAGAGTGCGCGGATCTTCTCTTGGCCGCCCACGTCCCATATGACTAATGTGTGTTGCCGGTACTGAAGCGACTCCAGGTTGAACCCCACAGTTGGTTGGGAGGGAGGCTCAAGAAGTTTCAGTTTGCGCAGAAGGGTCGTCTTACCTGCAACACGAAAAGGCTTTGCTTAGCTCACCAAGGTTGTCGACTATGGAAAAAAGCTAGAACACAGCGCGCGCGCGCACACACACACTCAGAAGACTCGAAGAGAAGGAATCGTAAACCGAAGATGAACCTGCTCCATCGAGGCCGAGCATTAGAAATTTCTGGTGGCTCTTGCAGCGTCCGAACCGGTTGAAGAGACGAGCCAGTATCTACGCCATCCACAAACACACAGTTCCAAATTCTCAATGAATAATAATAATAATAATAATAAATAAATAAAACGTGCTCATACGCACAACCATTGAACGCGATCGATGTAGGCAACGTCAACGACCTTATCAATGAGATGATTGCATGTAGACTAAAGAAGAGAGAGAGAAAATGCAGGGGAAAGAAAAAGAGGCGTGGGAGGTCGCCGAAACAACGAGCACAGAATGTGTCGGACAGACAAGTGTCATTGCACTCGAATCCTATTCTGATTGCACTCGAACCACTCAGCTACCGGTTTCACCCTCAATGCGCGCTATAGCCTCACTCAAGCAGAAGTACGGTGAGCACAGGAAATAGCAGTGGAAGCAAGCACAATGACACGAATCTACAACTACACTATACAGCGCGAGCAGAATGCCGCACCATGAAAGAGGTCCGTCTCCACCAAGCAAACGCTACGTGTGCGGGACTCCATGTCGCCCCATCCAATGCTGTCTACACAACAATCTTCTCCTAAACTCAAAACGCGGTAGAATGACTCAACACTCACTTGTTCGTAATACGACCCATTGCCATTCTTGCTCTTGCTAGCGGACTTCGACGGAGTCTTAGCCCCCGCCATCCGCTCTCGCAACCGCTTGCACCGCATAAAAACTCTTTCTCTCTTCCTCTCCTTTTTTCTCCCGGAAACCTCGACCGTTAAACCTCACACACCCACTCTACAACAACTTCCTGGTACAGACTAAACCATGGGCCTCAATCTCAACATTGTGCTGCGATCCACAGCGCCGATCCAGCACGATTCACCCCGCCTCCGCGATCCACCTACCGGAGCTCCGCGGCTGTGACAAAAATCCCTCTAACTACCCAAGTGTCGGAAACGCCACCTTATCCCCATCTACGAGAGGATCAAGCTCCAAAGCAGGACACGGAGTGCGAGAAGTGCGGATTGGGAAAGCTGCGGGCAGCAGCGCGAGAGGGATTGGCGACAGATTGATTGTGGTACCTGGTGGAGCGGCCAAGACGCGGCGGGGGTTGCCGCTTCGGGACCCAGCGTCAGCACACTCCCGTCGCGCCTCCCCTTCGCTGTGAGAATAGGGCCATTATCTATCCTCTTTGTTAACGTGCTTGGGCGTGGGCGTGGACAACGTGGCATTTCCTCCGCTTCCAGCCTCTAATCAATACGAATTGGCTTAATACTCGGTTTTTATTGAACAACACATTTGCACAAAGTTATGAAATATGGAATTAAAATTCGTAGGAAATATGTGTTTGGGATTAGTTTGTATTGTATTAGGTTTGTATTGTATTTGTATTAATTTATACTGTATTAGTTTTATATTGTATTAGGTTTGTACTGTATTAGTTTTATGTTGTATTAGGCCAATGAGAAGGCTACTTTTATGTCTTTATTTTACACCTAAGTTGTTTTATATGATGGATATTTGAAATATGTTGTCATAACATGATTATTTTCATAGTGGATTGTAGATTTATTTATTTTATTTTATTTTTATCATTGTTTTTTAATTTTGTAGTAGCATTGAACATTAAGTTGTAAGTTAAAGAAGTGCACGTAATTCTAAATTTAACTATAAGTTTGATATACTAAATACATATTATTTTTTATATCAACTTTTTACATCCATTTGTGTATATCAACATTATATTGAATAATGTGTTAAGATATCATTATGTTGATATAATATGTTGAATTTTTATATCCAAAGAATGCTTTGAAGACTCAATTAAAAATTTAATGCTTATAATGCTGGCTAATAATGGTTAAAAACCAATAAATAGTGAAAGTAATGAAACTTATGAATCTAAATAGTACAATCCTTAAAACCTTTGACAATGTTTTCTTTATTTGGTTTTGTTTTAAAGTATAGATGATGCAGGAAGCAATAAAAATCATAATATTACACAAAACATAATTTTACAAAAATAAAAAAAAAAAAGTTTGAAAAACATTGAAATAAAATGAAATAAGATAAATCGTCAAAAACTCTTGCATGTGAATAAAGAATGCTACTTATAATATTTACAAGAATTGTTGTTATTTGTGTTATTTATATATTTAATTAATTCAGTGGCTAATTTTTACAAAAAAATTTGTCAAAACCACAATTAAAATCATCCAATATTTTGCCTACTTTTACAATATGATTAGTTATGGTATTATTTATTTATTCATACATACATGCATACAATAAACAATCCAAAACAGTCACTTTTATACAAAAGTTTATTGCATTTCGATACAATGAATGGAAGAACACACTTTGCCATCTTTTGGTAGTTCAAACACATTGCCGACGATTCCGAGTCAGTTTTTCACACTTGAAATTTATTACATGAGCAATTCTTCACATAAATACCGATCCTAGAACTTAGAGTTCAAATCTTCCACAGCATCATAATACTACTCACAAAACGACAAAGCCAGTCACTTCATTAAATGCCATCAGCTCTTCATCCTCGTTTTTGTCTCATTCAGCACAAAACGACAACGTGGACTGTAACTCTTTTCTGGCCGTGATCCACCAACTACCCAAAAAGATCAAGCAGTCTTTTAAAGCGGCTGAAAGGGCAGCCCAACGCCCAACAGCTTAAAGACAAAATCCTTGCTGGCAGTCTCGTATGGCGGGAAATTCGACGTGGAGTGCCACGTCACTTCTTTATCTGACAGGTGGCTCTTCCTATCCAGCGAGCCGTGACTCAAACAGGAGTCCCATCACTTGCCTTCCTTTTTAACGAGAAAAAAATGTGACTTGTTTCCTTAAAATGGATACTCCTCAACTCCACGCCAAAATAGGGTGGAATGTTCATGGAAAGGCCTCAACAACAAGCCCTACTTGTGAGATATTGCCCTTATTTGTATCTATGTGTGAAAATTCTGCATTGTTTGATTTGTAGATATATTTTTGGTTTATGGTTTTGTTTTGTATGTTTTTTATTCTTTCTGTTCGCTCTCGCCTTGGGGCATTTCTTCATTTGAATCCGTGATTAGCAAGCCATCACATGGGTGTCTTTATTGTGTGAAGAAGGTGGTATTTTGTGCTCTGGGAAAGCTTTCACATGTTAGGGTGTAAATAGAGATTGTGTGAACGAATTGCAATGAAAGTGTTCCTCTACTATGTGGTGGTGAAGAGGCCATGCAGAGGCCAGGCTTCAAGTTGGGCAGCTCATTAAATAAAGAAAAAGTCATGCCAGTTATTCATCAGCACAAGACAGTGTTTGTTAAGGTTGTAAAGATATTATCACATGTATGGGTTAATTTACACCTTTTTAGAGGGAGATTTTTTATTTTATTTATTTATTTATTTTATTTTATTTTTCAAAAAATATGGGAGTCATTAGAGTTGTAAGAAAATAGTACAGCTAATCAAAGAATCAAATTCATGACAAATTCTTTTTATAGTGAGATTTGTAGGGGGCTTGTCATTGGTGTGGAATTCTTGATCTTTTCAGATTATTGTCCTTATTTAGAAATTATTTCATAATATTTTAAAAATAAGTTGAGAGTTTTCTACAGATTTTTTTTTGTAATCATTAAGCACATTGTGAAGATGGGTACAACTTCACACATCGACTAAAACACACATTTTTGTTAAAAAGATTAAAACAATAATTACAAAGATGGTCATTGATTTATACACCTCAAGACAGCCTTATGGTTATATTATAATACAAAAGGCTTGAAATCTACAAGATATTGAATTCTTATTGAAGAAATTAATTAATAAATATTTTGATAATATTTGTAATTTTTATTTAAATATTTTTATATACCACTTTAAAATTTCTTCAAATTTAGTATGATTTTTAAAAAATGTTACATATATTTTTAAATTTAAATACAAATAAAAATTTAAATAGTATATTATATATATAGGTATTTTTTTATGGTTTACATAATAAACTAATATAAGATTAAATAAGAATGTTTATTCTTGCCAATGATTTTAAAAGACAAAATTGGAGCTATCTTTATCTTATTTAATTACCATGAAAAATCTTATTTATTTATGTCTTCACTATCTTAATACTTGTAAATATTATTTTATTGTAGTATAGCCGTTTGATTTAAGATATATATATATATATATATATAAAATATTTTATTTTATATGGATAATTTAAGTAAAAAAATATAAATTTAGAATTTGAAAGAAAAAACTAAAACATAAGAAAATTTGGTCCATATTGAAAGAAAATAGATGACATATTTATTACTTTAAATACCAAAATACTTCAAAAGTTATAAATAATCTAGGTTTGAATTGATATTTTTATTAATTTTATTTATGAATTTAAATTAGTATAATTATACTATAGCTAAGATAAAAAATAAAGAATATTATAATATATATATAATGTGTGGCTAATATGTAATGGAATAGATCTATGTTATTATTTATAATCAATAATATTTTAATATAATAAAATATGATAATAAAAGATTCTTTAGCAAGAACACTAATTTATAAAAAAAATTACCTAAGGTATCTTTGTAGAGACAAAATAGACATTATCAACTTTCTCTATAAGATCCAATAGAACTATCCCTTCCTTCTTTCTTTCATTAAATTATGGGGTGGGATTTACCTTACTACTATAAATATATTTCTTTTATTTCTTTATAAATTTAATTGATAAATTATTTCTTTTGTCCAATAAAACAATGTGCTTAGCATAAGTTACACTTTGTGATCTAATGATGCATCCCTTTATAGCTAATGCCAAGATATCTTTTATGATGTCTTTATAGGTAACATACATCATATTCTGCCTTATTATGATCTTAATAGAAAATCAAAAGTAGACTTTACCCATTTGGGAGATAACAAATCTTTCTTAGCTCTGCATAAAACAGTCCCATAATTGAGCCTTAGTTAAAAGTTTCAAATCATCTTTCTACAATATGTTGAGCTTGTTAATACAAGTACCAAGTGTGTTAGGCAAGGTACAATTCTTTCATAAATCTTACTATTTTACCATCCAATGTGCTTACTCTCTTTAGTGTAGCAAGGGGTTTCATAACAAGCAAGGGAAGTTGGAATAAATTCTCCCAATCGCTTGTTAAAGAAGCTACTTCTTCTAATACAACAACCATAAGGCTATACTTTTTTTTTGATAGCTTCTAATAAACTCTATTCTTATCTCTAATAATACTTCACTTCTTGCAATTTAAGTGAGTAATCTTCACTCTATCTCCCATAGATTTGGAATGCCTCATTCTCCAAATGTTGTGGTAGTAGTTCAAAAGCATACAACTCATTGAAATTAAGAGATTTATGATACTTTTTTTTCAACTATATTTAAAAATTAAGCTTCTAATGTAGAAAAGAAATACCTCTACCTTGTTCCTAAAATTGATCTTTCACCATACTGCAAAACATCATACTAACATCAAATAAAGATAGTAGCTATTCAAGAAACCTTCGAGCATTGCAATATAGCCTCAACATCATACTTGACCAACTTTGCTATTTTTCCTCAACTACCTCAAATCCCACCCAATCCTATATTTGGATGCCACAATATTGTGTCTAGTATTGCAATCTAGTGCCACAACCACCTTTCATCTAATATTGCAACACTTTGCTAATATATTATATTCTAACATAGTTTCTTTAATTCATTTATAAACTACCAATTTATTTATGAAACACTATAATAATTTTAATAAATATTTATATCTAATAATAAAAAAGTACATATATAGCTATACTCCATTGGTTTCATTTCATGCATTGAAAAGATCAATCAAGCAGAATTTGAGCAAAAAAGTGGATTTTTAGGTGGCTCTTATTATTGTGATTAGCAATCTAGTTCTTCAATTGCCTTGCAACATATATCATTGTTCTATCCTCTATTTTACCTTACAATTCCTTAGTCAAATTTAAAGTCTCGTGCTTAGATTATTCCTTCTCTTACACTATTTTCTTTGATTTTAAGTTGGCTCCAAGATTCTATTTTTGGCTCACTCTTGCAATACTCAAAGACTATGGTTCTAAAAATTCCTTTATTGTGTCTCAATTTCCTTCCTTCTATATTTTAGTCATGCCACTTCTTCCTATTTTTTAGGTAGTAGCTTCCCACTCAAACATATATGTGTAATTAGTCAACTTATAATGAGCCTTCTAATGGGATTAATAGACATTATATGTCTACTTCTCAGCTCATCAATTAATTGTGATAGGTCAGATCACCTTAGCCTCCCATCAATCATTAACTTGGTTCTAGGGGTTTTGGACCATGGATCAATACTAGTATTAGAATTCTTCAAGAACTTAATTTGTTTGTTGATATCCTTTGTAATGATTTATATGTCCTTAAGATTTCCTTAAAGATACTTAGAAATCCTTGTCTCTATTTTAGCTTATTCAATAATTAAAATACATCATAATAAAATAAAATAAAAATAAAAAAATGACTTCTCCCTTCTTTGCCTATCTATGCTAAGAAAATTGTAAAACCACTATCCAACAAACCACACTATTAATAAGTTTTCTTCTTGAATGTGCAATTTGCAAATTCACTACATTTTGTTTTATTTATTATAAGTTCCAAATCTATTGCTTTAAAAACCATTGATATTATTGTGTGTATGTAGAGATCTATTGTAGGAGGGTGTCCATCTAATAATTTTCTAAATTTTTTACAAACTTTTGTAATTTTATTTCATCACATATATATAATTTCATCCATACATGATGGAGATAAAATGGATGAAATCCTAGATTACGAATGAAAAATATCCACCATCCGGATGTCAAATGTGGAAAGGAAGCAACACAAAAGCGAGAAACACCGACACAAATGAACGGTTCATTGCCCTTATAAACCCAGATCAAGATTAGTGGAAAGTGCGGCGAATCTTTGAAGCTTATAGCTCTGGCATGCGGCAGAAATAGTATGAAAAAACTGCCTTCTGAAAAAAGCAATACTGAGTTACTACTCAAGCTGGACTCTGATGCAATGCAAATTTAGTTTTGCTCACAAAAGCATCTTCTCACATCCGGAGTGTGTTTACAGGGAAACATATCACTTAGTAAGGGATTATGGAGGACAACTAGCAAGAGCCTTGTTTGTAGCTCAATGTGAGTCAAAAGAAGGATACGAAACGGTTGTTCTGGCAAATAACCACAATCACATGCTCCTCAGAAACTCGCTGTAAGATGGTTGTCTACTTTGCTTGAGAGTACTTGAGCTGTGCCCACTTGGCTTGACATTTTCTGATCAATCTTTTGTTGCAGGAGATGACGAAAAATTGAAGGAAAGAATAGAGTACAAGAGGTAAGTTTGGTAGGGAACACATTCGATGACTGCATTCAACAATCTGCTCAGAATTCCTCAGGTGATGGAGATCACCAGAATCAGCCATGTTTCCCGGTCTAACTCCTGTGTTTGTTTTTTCACACACACAAACGTAAATGATTGGACTGCATGTGTACTTGCCAAACAGATTGTTAACTGTACAATATGTGCGTACAGGTACATTGGCGATGACCCTTATTTGATATGGGCCACATTGACAACACTGGACGAAACTCTAAACATACGCAAAAAAGCTGCAGTTAGCTCTTTGTCAGAATCAACATGCACCACGATGATGTCCACTCTGATTGTCTTCGAGAAGCATATCTGAAGTAACAGGCATTGTGAAGACTACAATTAAACCCAGAAGCACCAATCTCCAGCTATTACGTCGTGGTTCAGAGTTCATGATCGGCAGAGAGGCCATTAAGGCTGATGGTACTCATCAAACTTTGATTTTTATGAAATCATTGCACAGCACCAAGCATATCACGACTGAAATAAAATATCCTCGAAGTATTTCACTGCGTACAAACCGAGTGGTTTTGGGGTGACACTAGTTAGAACTGGTTGAGCTAGTTCGATTCAAATCCATTATAGGCAAACCTTCTCAATGGATTTGACACATTTGTCAAGTATCTTTGAACAATCTGTATAACATAATAAGGAAGCTTAGGTGTAAGGCGAAGAGGCAAAGAAACCTTCTCTGTTGGCCAAAATCAAAGAAATTGTTAACAATAAAATAATAATAATAATAATAAAAACGATGCATAACCTGCAAAAAGTTTCTTATTTATTATCTACAAATAATCTTTTGTGCTCAACTGAATGGTTTTGTGCTAGTTTTGTATGATGAAGTAATCCATTTGAAATTTTAAAGTTGGAAATAAAATAATGTGGAGAGTAGCAAATAATTAGATGTTTCATAATAAAGATAGAGTTATTATTATTATTATTATTATTATTATTACTATTATTATAAAAATTAAATGTTTGTGTCTCTAATTAATTGTTAAAAATAATCAAGGTTGATGTTTAAATTAGCAATTTGTAATATGTATAAAAATATTCCTTAACATAACTCATAAGAATAGTTTGTTGATTTTAAATAATAGATAATTATATATTGAATATTAGTTAGTGTAATTTGTAATACATTATGATATTTAGACAACAAATTTAATAAATGCCAAGTCCAATGACATATCATGTTAAACAATTTAAATTAAATATATATATATATATATATATATATACTTTGTTTGTTCGTTGGTGAAGTTTAACTCTTACAAACTAATTAATCAAATACACTAAATTAAATTGTTAACAAGATATTGAAGGCATATTGTAGCTCTCCAATTATTTTCTTGATTATAATAAAATTATATTTTTTTAATAAATTGCAAAAATTGTTGCCTAGTTGAACCTGTTCTAATCCTTACTTAGAATATTAGTATTCCACGCTTTTTAAAGGTTTTGCAAACCGTCTATTGATTCCAATACTCCAATTGTAATTTTTACTCCTTCAAATTCTGCTAAAAATTATAAAAGAATTAAAAATGCAAGATTTATAATATGTACAATTATTGATAATTATATATATTAATATAAGTATATCTATTAGTATAATTACTATATATATATTTATACAAAAAACTATATAATTTATATGCAAAATAATTGAAACATTATTTCTTTCTTATATATAGGATAAAAATGTATAGATGTTCAAGATAAGCTACACTGCTTCAACTTGGTTGTTGGTTAATATTTTTAGACAATTTCCATCTAAATACAAGTGATACTAATTCTTGGTTTTTTATATATACATTTGGTCTGCTACTTAATGAATTTACAATTTTTAGATTATATTTTGTAGAAGAATCAAAAGGACAAACTATTTGTCACAAAAACATGTTTTTCATAGTTTGTGACAATGTTTGTCATACTTCAAAAACTTTGAGGTTCTTTGGAGGGGTTGTTTTCACAACTATTTCAACAGAGTGAGATTTACAAATACAAGTAAAAAAATTCTCCGTATGAAAAAAATAATTTACATAAAAGAAATCAATGTTGGATAGGAAAACACAACTGTGATCACGTCGACAACCTCTCGCCCCCGAATGCTCAACGATGCATTTCACGATGACAACCATTCAGAGCACTAGTCGGGAAGTAGAATTCCATGCATCACGCCGACAAAAGAGCAAGTTTTCATGGAAATCTGTTTCAGTGTCAATGGAGTGAAGTTTTCTCACTGGGAGCATTCGACGATTCCGCAGAACAAGAAAAAAACGTCATTCATCCACAGATGATGCAGTTCCATATCTATTTCCAGACACGTGACAATCTCCAATGGTACTCGATCCTTCACAGGAATGCAATTTCGGGTGCCGCTCAGAATTTCGAACACAGCCATAGGTCTCTTGATCTTATCGATTAGCTTCCTCCATCGAATATTGCAACAATTCCCTGCGGAGAAATCCTTTGCTGCATGAATATTAATCCTTAGAATGACAATTTAGGGCCGTATTTTTACTTTGCATGGGGCTCTGCACCGATGAAGTGGGATCATGAACAGTGAATTTTAGAAAAAGAACTTGTTATTTTATGTTCTACTCCAACAGCTGAAGTCACCAGAACAAGGGATGTTAGATTGTATCCCCACCTGCACATATAGATGTTATGGTCGATTAGGGCACGAGGCTATAGCTAATGTTGAGCTTAGGAATGGTATGGAAGTTATGGTAACGCTGTTGAATGATGGAGGGAGAGATTTCATATTTCTCTTAGTATAGAAGTGTGGTTGCAAATGGTTCATGAAATGGACCCTCATTGAATTTGCAATTTGAAGTGTAGCTTGACTCACAATGAGCAATCCATCACCAAGCCCGGCGGAGAGCATCTACATTTTAGCTGCAGAGCGCACCCGACGACCGGATCCTCTAAACAGTTTCCGAACCTACCATGGAGGATGGAACTTCATGAATATGAGCTACTTGGCGGTAATGTGATTTTTCTATTTAACTGCTTATAATGAATTAGTTTTCATGAATTCCGGGCAGCATCTTTTTTTTCTATCATTTTCACAGAAATCCTGATAATCTGAAGTGTTAGTGGAAGAAAAGTGAAGACGTTTAAGTTATTGATTACTGTAATTCTTGCATTCCGGAATCCAGACGATCCGAGAATGCCCAGTTTGTGTCATTTGAATTCTACTTACTTACACTTGTGCTGCACAGTTGTGAATGCAATGGCATTAGAATTGATCTTCGCTTTTATTGAAAAATTGGCTGCAGTCTGCAGGTTTCACAGGGATATCAGGATTTGTCATTGGGTTGCTGTGCTTACTTTTAGGTTTAGGTATTATTGTCGTTATGGGCTGCATGTTGGTTTGCTGCAAAGAACATTTAAAACCTACACCTAATTTTGACAGAGTTGGCAACTTCACCACCCTCATTTCACTCATGTTCTTCACCATCGTTACCATGTGCGCACTTCTATCACCTTCTATTAAGAATTTGGTTCTGTCTCAAAGCTTATTTCGCTCTCAGCACTCTTGAGGATCTGTTCAAGTTGTCAATCCTTACAGAAACAAGTGTTATGGTAGAATGGTTACTCAATATTAGTTGTTCTTGAATGACGAGTTACGATGTTTTTTTTGATACCATTATGTATGTGGGGTGGCAGTACGGGGTGTGGGGTCTTGTTCACGGGACAAGAAGGGCTGCATTCCGACTTGAGCACGGTGTTCAAATACCTGATATCTCAGTTCGCTGCAGCGGTGGATGCGAGTGTGACGTCTGTGCCTCCCATGGCTGCTCCTTCTGCTGCTCAAGCCGCTGAGAAGATGGAGAGTGCAACAAATAGCATCTCAACTGAAATTCTTGCAATTCTGGATGAAATGTGGGTGACGTTTAGTCTTCTTTGTACGCTCTCACTTTGAACTCAATTTATGAATCTGTGTACTTTTCGATTTTATTTTATTTTATTTTATTTTTTTTCCTTCTTTCTTTATTTTTTTTTATTATTTTTAATGGTAAAGCTTTCTGCATTCGCTGAGCAGGCGATCTATACACGACCTCTAAATAATATGTGTGCATTTTGCAGTCGCTTAGGCCTTATTATTCTTTGCGCTGGCATGCTTGTTCTTGCCCTGATTGGCCTCGGTGAGGATCAAATGTATTTATTTTCTTCTTCACCAATTTTTGTTAAGAATGACAGTAGCATGGTTGGAATTTAATTTGTAAAATTGAATGTTGAGTTGTGAGAAAAACATTGCCTAGTCGCAATTATTTGCTTGGTTAATACTTCAAATCTTGATGGACTGTTACACTTGGGCTTGTCGGTTGGGCCAGTGTTTGTTATTTATCATATCAAACCAGTTATATACACGTAAGCTCATTGAATTTTGCATTGAAGTTTATCTAAACTGCACTCATTTCATAAAATAATTCTATTTGAATGAGCTACAAATCGTGGTATGATTGTTCAATTGAATACTTGCAACTAATTTAACAGTGATTTGTGTTCTCACAGTTTAGTAACAATTGGATGGTTGCTGGTCACGAGCACTTGGATCCTATGCGGTGTTTTCCTCCTCCTCTACTCGTAAACACTTGATTACCTTTTAGAACTTCTTCATCAAATAATATCTGTCTATCAATAGCTCACGGACTGCAATCATGTGTTGATTTTCTTGCAGGGTTATTGGAGATACCTGTGTTGCAATGCAAGAATGGGCTGACGACCCCAGGCCTGGCAGCAGCTTTGATATGATCATGAAATGTGGTTCTGACCTCAACTCTTCTAGTTCCCATTTAAGTATTGGTGAGCTGTTAACCGTAGCAGACGGTGAGACTCAATTTCCAGATTACAAATTTGTGAATGGCATTCACCAACGATACCATGAGACTTCCGTACTCGAAAATGACGATGGACACCTAAATCACATCGAGAAGGACAAGTCCATCCAGGAAAAACCTTCAACAAATGACACTTGCGCAGTGCTGCGGCAATCCTTCGTTGAAATTTTTCAGACAGTTGCAACAAACAATTGCCCGGGTATGCGCAGAAATGCCAAATGGGTATGGATGGCCTTGGTCGCACTGTCTGCGGGATCCACGGTATCGATTTGTCTATGGATTTTATTCACACGGCGATCTACAATCAGGTTGAGAAAAGTTGACCTTTGTAGTAATCAGATGTCATTTGGATTCGAAGCGTCCAACAAGAAGAATGACAATATTGGCGCTGGAGCAAGCTCGACCACTACGGGGGAAGAGTTTTCAGTGGACGTGAATGGTGGAGGAAGGAGACGAACGAAACCAAGGCAGTGATCAACCATTAGACAGTCGAGTTATCAGAATGGTTCATGACCCGACAATATATGGTTCCTATATCCAAAAAGTATCTACAATTGGTCATTATTTGACGAACGTACGCTGATAGAAATTATCCTAAAATTCTCGTTGATATATGCTGCGAACTCCCTCCCGAAGTTTGCTCTGTTTATAAGCAAGAAATGAGTCACTGCAATCTTTTGTGACGTCCCACAGAATGCTGTTTGGATCATCACATGGGATCGTAGGATCAAATAGCAACCTTGATAGCCACTCTTTCCGTGTGGCGGCGGCGTGCATGTTCATCTCCTCGTATGTACCTGCAGCAATCAAGCGGTACACCACCACTTTCCTCTGCTGGCCGATTCGGAACGCTCTGCTAATAGCCTGCCTCGGGACTGAGGGGTTCCAAAGGACCTCTAATAAGATCACTCTGGAAGCCCCAACAAGTGATATGCCCTCTCCACACGCCTTGATGGAGGCACACAACACTCTCACCTCTGGATCAGTGTTGAACTTGTGTTGAACTCTTTCTCTTTCCTGTGGTGGCAGTGATCCATCTAGCCTAAGTATCTGTAAGCCTTTGGACCACTTCATCCTCTGTACAGCCATGTTTTCGATCAACGCCAAGGAATAGAGATACTCGCTAAAAATAAGAAGCTTTTCTTTTGCATCATTACACTGCTGCACCATGTCAAGTACCCACCTCAACTTTGCACCCGCCTTGACATCCACATCCCCCTTCAAACGAGGATCCCTCTGACTTCGTTTGACACCATCTGCTACTGGCTCTAGAATGGGATGGACGTAGATAGCCGCAGCTCTCTTTTGTAAACTGTCCCGGACCTCATTCTGTTTGTTTTTTCTCACAAGTTCCAGCTGCTGAGCGGTCAGTTCAAGCATAATCGTAAGGTCAGTGATGCCTGGAAGAGAGTTCAATATTTGGCCTTTGTGCCAAGCCACGAAGGGCTCGATGAGTACTCTCAGCTGCTGCAGAGCCTTGGCAATATTGGAGTACTTGCCACTCTCGAACTTCTCCCCAATCACATCCTGGAACGCCTTCCTTCCAGCGTTGGTGGACCTCTTGAGCAGCTGGCCGTCTAGTACAGGTTGCTTGGAGTTCATCTTGGTGTCCACGATCTGTTGGAAAGTATTCAAAGTTGGAAACATCTGGGCGTTCGCTCTACTCATGAAGTTGGGCCTGACCAACTCCAGAGTCGTGTAAAACTCCTCGAAGTTGTTGTTGAATGGGGTACCAGAGAGAAGCACCCTACGTCTCGTGTGCACTCTGGTTAGAGACTTCAGAATCTTCGTCTCCTCTGTCCTTGCAAGATGTCCCTCGTCCATTACTATCATACCAGGACCTTCCGTCAAATACTTGCCAACTTCACCGCTCGGGTTGATGAACTGCGAGTACCCTACTAACAACACGCTAGGGGTTGCCATCCATTGCTTCAGCATCTTCACATGGTCATCCGCTTCATACAGGTTTAGCACCAGCATTTCCTCAACCTCCCACTTTTTGAATTCCTGCATCCATGGCCGAAGCATACTCTTGGGAGCGACGATCATGGGTCTAGCATTTGGAACCTGGACCATGAAGCTTTGTATGAAACTGATGATGAGAAAAGACTTTCCTGTGCCAGGTGCAAATGCCAACATGCAGCCACCTGAATCCTCCTCCACAAGATTTCTGGACAGGAACTTGAAACCTTCCAGCTGATGTGGGTGCATCGCATTCTCTAATGAAGGATGCGCTTCTAGCTGAGCCATTCCAACCAACCTGACGTCTTCCTCCAGGACGCCGTCGCCACTGTCATTCCAGTTATCAAGTCGTTCTCCTCTGACAAAGGCCTTCCGCACAGAACACTGGAGGAAACACCAGGGATGATCCCCAGATATTAATGAGCAAGTGCTACTTAATCACTTGAATTTGAATCGAAAAAGGTAAACATAGATCTAAAGAGTACAGAAAAGTTTAATGGGGTACCGGTCTGCGCCACATAAACGTCATGTCCTTGATGTCGACCTTGATCAATCCACATTGAGAACAAGCTCTGCCCACGTCATTCTTGACCTCGTAGACATGTTCACAGGATTCTGTCACTTCCTCCACGTTAACCTCGCCCTTTCCCTGTACACAAAAGGTTCTCCAACTTGTCAATGTGTTTATACAAAAGGCCCTGTCAATCTCGTTCATTTCTATCAATCTAGACGCTAAGCAACTGACATGAATAACCATAAAAGAATTAATACTCAAGGAGAATCACGTCAATCCACAATATAAATTTCATTTTTTAATTATTATTAATTATCATGGTTCAAAAAACTTCAACCTGCAGCAGGGTCTGCGAAAAAATCTCTACTCTATGAAAGTAATTTGAAGGGTGTAATACCATCTGCGTTCTCATGACAGCAATGTCCTCCCAAATGCCGTCCAAAGTATCCCCAGACGGCGGAGTCACCTCTCTGTCACTGTCACTATCATTTTCGACCTCATAATCAGGCCCCCTACCGTAGGACTCCGCAAAAACCACAGCTCTAGATTCTTTTCTCTTCGGAGAGCCAAACACCTGCTCCTTCAAATAATCCTCCTCTTCATTAGCTTCTTTAACTCCACCACCCTTTCCACCTCTTGCAGGAGCCTGTTTCTCTTCAGCACTTGCTCCCTTGCCACCCTCGATTTTTTTGAGAGCACTTGTGGCTGCACGTCTTACAGACTTCAATGTGTTCAAAGTCTTCATGAGAGAGTTGTCATCGCTGTCACTGGTGACCATAGGGCTGTCTTTTGCGGTTTGAACGTCCTCGATGCCAACTACAGGAATATCCACTTCTTTAAGGAGTATCTGATGCCCCAATATGTCCTCCTCATCGAGAGTGTTCTCCTGAATAAGCTTGCCGCTCTCTCTGTCATTGTTCGTTTCTTTTTCCGCAGGGAGAGGGGGCCTCGGGACAAAACTAGTAATCTGCACCTCGTCATCGTCATCAATTTCAACGGCGTCTGCTAAAGTACCCCCCGATCCCTTCCCATCAAGTGGACTACGAAAACGTTTCTCAAGAGAGTAACTTTTCCCCGCATTTTTCAATATTTCCAGTGCTAACTGGGCATCCTTGAGAGTGGTCCGGTTAACCTTGAGCACATCAGTGATTGGCACAGTCTCCGTGCCATAGCGGCTTACATCCGACGCCAGTTTGCTCCGCTTCGGTCTCCCTACACACAAATGCACTCAGATTCATCAAGTCTGGATGAACCCCCTCTCCCCAACTCCGCAAACCTCAGAATACTCGCCACAACCAGAAATCGAACCTTACCAGTGATCTCAGCAATTTGATCAACCAACACATGACCCTTCTTCCGCCTGCCTCGGACCTTTTCCATATCTCCTCCTACACCATCGACTACCACCGTGGACATCCTCGGAACAACTACATGAACCATCTTGACCTCAACATTCTCTCCTCAGTCAACCCATCAATCAATCCCTCTCCAACCTCTCCCTGCAACACAACGGCCAGCACTGACTGAAACCTTCGCCCCCAATCACACCACGTCAACGCATAGTCGATCTCGCCGGTGCTCGCACTCTTACTGCCGCCTCCCGGATCAGGAAAGAGGATTTGTGTAGCACAGTCTACCGACGCCCTACGCGCAGACCCAGAATGTTAAGAGGACAGTCGTGCGCCGCCACTTACATTCGCCTTGCAGGGACGCAGCCAGCCAGCCAGAAAGACAGGACATGCAACCTGCGGCAGGAGATCATGACGAGGGACCGTGGCGGCACCGCGACGTGACTACGGCGGCATTTCCTCATCAGCCTCGAGCTTGGCACAGTGCCGGCGACGGCGACGGCGCTCCAATGCCATGAGGCTTATTGTACCCATGAAACCATTACTGGCTCATCGCCGTCGGCAACTGGCTGCCTCATTCATCCATATTTGGAGCCATTTACTTGACCATTCATCCTCTAGCGTCGTCATCCAACTAGTCATTCATCTACTCGCATATTCGTCTTTTCATTCGTTTGTTATCTGATAAAGTCGTCTACTGGCGCAATCATCCAATGAGTTGTTCGTTCACTGACATCGTCATTTCCTGAGACGTTCGTTAACTCGGGCCCATCAGTGAAAGGGTTCCTTGTACGGATTAAATATGTGCACAGATCCTGACATAATTGGAATTGTACTTAGAATTTATATATATATATATATATATATATGCATATGCAATAAGTTTTGATTTTTTTTAAATCTTTGTGACTTCAAAGTTTTATCAATTTGATTCTAAATTAGATTTTTTGGTTCACAAAATATATGATTTTTATTTTACTACGGCAATTATTTAATGATAGAACATTTGCAAGTGAAAAAAATTGAAAGTATTTTTTGATAAAATTGGCTAATAAATTATTATCTCATAGAAACTTTCATTTCATACATTAGAACCTTAAAACTAGTACAAAATACATGGAGATTATTATGAAATATGTGTCATGAACATACTTATTTATTTCAATGACTAGGTAGAAGTATAATCTATTGTCATGGTGTCATATTATGTGTTGTCTTGTTTGGGAATGCACTGGACATTTGGCTGTGAAAAGTGAGATTGTGTTTTACAAGTATTCAAGAATCCTAATATGTTTCACTTTTATAAGAAGAATGCAATTTGAATTTTAATTCAAAAGTACTTAAATCCAATACAAAGTACTCAAAAACACTCTTCTTAGTAATTTCAACCATACATAAATTCCAATTGCCTTGTTACTTTTATAATTAGGTAATTTTGAATTCTCTTTGCAACCTTAACTCTAATCAGTAAGCTTTAGCAAGTTGTAGCTCCTAATCTAAACGTCCACTTAAAGCAAAATTTTACAAACAAATGCCACTATAAGTCTTTTATGTGCTTAGAAAGAATTCACCCCAATCCCACATATAGATCGTGAGAAAACTCTCAAAAACCACATTGATGTTATTTGGCTGCTTGCTTGAAAGTTGATGCAAATGTTCCAGCATTGATTTCTCCTTCTTCAATTGTTAACTTCAATTCAAAATTGGTGTATAGCTTGATCTTTAAGTTTTCTCAGACCATGCCAAATTTCACTTTGATCCGATTTATAGATCTTCAAATATCATAGAAACTCTATCTAACTCCAAATTATCAACTTTTGATATCTTCTTGTACCAAAACCCAAATATCTCTTGACTTTATTATTAAATTTTGACAAATTTTTACACTCACTTAGCATACTCAATTAACCAAGCATTGTCAAATTTTGAATTATAGATGTGACATCAATATCATGAACTAGCTAAGAATGCTAGCCCTAATTATATTGCATAAATTCCAAGCTGCCTAAATAAACCGTGATCTTGAATAATAATTTTTAAGTCTAAAAAATCCTAAAAAAATAAGTCTTATGTTTCTAAAATAAGCTCCAAGCTAGCTCTCAAATTCTAATCTTTGATCTTCAAATGAAATCCTATTTTATCCTACATCATCATTTTAATGGCTAGAAGTCTGATTTCAATCGTGTCTAACATACAATCGACCCTCGAGTATTAATCTAATCTATCTTAAGGATTTTATTTAACTCAACTCTATCTTTAATTTAACTTTAGTATCAACCATGCTAATTATTTCCCTCTTCTAACTTGATTTTATCAATTTATAGTCTTTTTAAGGTAATAAAAGAGTTTCTATATCCTAGAAGGTAAAATTACTAGCTAACTTTTAACCTACTAATTATTAATATAAAAAAATAAACAAAGAAGCTTTTATAAAAGCTATGTTTAAAT
The DNA here is from genome assembly GCF_059467195.1 of Physcomitrium patens. Taxonomy (NCBI): domain Eukaryota; kingdom Viridiplantae; phylum Streptophyta; class Bryopsida; order Funariales; family Funariaceae; genus Physcomitrium; species Physcomitrium patens. Next base: position 2,326,032 of record NC_143411.1, on the reverse strand, counting down.
ATCTTGAATTATTATTAAATAAAGATAATTAGATATTAATTAAGATTTTATTTTTGATTATATTTTCACCATATAGTTGTATTATATCATAACAAGAGATATATATATTTATTCTAGTATTTACGTATATGATTAGGTAGAAGTAAGTAAAAGTAAATAAAAATAGATAAATTTTATAATATCTTCTAAAAAAGCTTCATAGAAGTTTCATAGACATAATTTTGACTTTACACATACTTATAATTAATTTTTAGGTTAGAAACTTAGTCAACAAGTTAATTACATGTCATATGTGTGGGTAGCTTATGGAACAAGCTAATTATAATATATATACATAGAAAATTTGCCTTGCAAGTTAAGACATATGGCTTGTAAAGTCAACATATATTGGAGGTTCTATAGAACATTAACACATATCATTTAAGTAGGTAATATATATAGAAGGAAGAATAAAGCCTTCTCCACTCTTGTCAATTCTTTTCTTATTCTCGTCTAGATTCAAGAGTCTTAAATTTTCTTATCTTTTGGCAATAGCCATTCTAATTTTTTTTAATATACATGTTTCTTTACTTCTATTTTATCATATTTCTTTGAAGAAGTCTCACTTGATCATTTTTTTTTGTTGAATTCTTATCCTTGATAGATTGATAAGAGTATATTTACAATATCAAAGCTTTGTCTTTTCTTAATTAAGAGTAGATTACTTCTTTTTCTTAATAATACAGAAGTATATTAAAAGTTGTAGATTATCCTCTTCTAATTTGATATTATCCTTAATATATTTTTTTAAAATCCTCTTTTCTATTTATTTTTAGTAATATTAGATTTTTTTTTAAAAGTATTATCATGGCACAACTTCTTGAAATGAAGAGTGTAATGGTAAAAATACAAGAGAAATTGAGAGAATTAATGCTTGCAATGCATCAACTCAATATACTACTACAAAAAGTAATAAGAATAGCATAATTCAAAGATATAGAGATGATTAGAATTGCTTCAACATCTACATCAAATCATGTCTCTTTTCCTATAATAGAACATCTTTTTAATATTAGAAAACTAAGGATTGTATTTCTTGAGAAGTTTGATTGCACAAGATTTAAACTTTTGAAGATTTATTAATGAAGTACAACTTATGATTGAAGTTGTATAATCAATTCTAAAGCTATCCAACTTCAGGATCATAAGTTAGATTCATTGATATACTTCTTTCAGATTCAGTATTATTATAGTTTTTTCTTTTTTTTAAGTGATAAGATCCAATATTGGATAATTTGGAAGCTTTTTTAGCAAAGTTTTGATCCATGTATGGAAAATATGATGCAATTTATTTTTCAACCAACAAGATCTATATTTTGTAATAAAGCAATCAATCAAAAAAGTTATACGCTTCATAATTTTGACAACTTGTAACTGATATCAACTACAAAGATGCTACACTTGTTAGCCAATTTTTCTATAGATTACAATATGAAGTAAAAAAATTGATGCTCAACTTACTTGATTTTCAAATATTGAATTAAGCAATTGACTTTGCTAAAAAGTGTGATGATTGACTTTTTGAATTTTGATTTGAAAGTTATATAAGTGCATGTCAACTTTACAATAATTCAATGGCAATAAGAACATCTCTTTAACACATACATTTGAAAATAAAAGATGTGTAAATTGATATAGTATATTTCAAACTTCTTACTAAGCAAGAAAAAACTTTTTTTTGTTAGAAAGAATTATGCTTATATTGTATAGAACCTAAACATACTACTCAATATTATCCAAAGAAGCCATACAACCACAAAATGAAGAGTACAACTTTCAAAGAAGATAATATGTTGGAAAACAAATTTGTTCATCTATAATAGAGACAATGTAATTGAAACCTTGTACAATACCTAATAGAGTTCATATTCTCTCTTCAAAATGCTCTTCTTTCAAGGATACAAATATTGAAGAAAGAAATCCTTAATATACTCTTGTATCAGTCAAAAAAACTAAAAAATCACTAAAAGATGATATGGTATTAAACTAAAATGGCTATTACCAAAAACAAGAAGACTAGAAAGTTTTGAAATAAGACTAAAGATTAGAAAGGCATTGACAAGAGTGAAGAAGGCTTCACTCTTGTCTCTATATATACTTTTAACTAGGAACTATGTTGCAATATTTTATAGGACCTCCAAAACATATATTTTAACTTGTAAGGCAAGTTTTTTTTATATGTATGCCACATAATTACCTTGTTTCATAAGCTACCAACATGTAGTTAACTTGTTGACCAAATTTCTAACCTACCAATCAACTACAAACACATGTAAAATCAAAGAAAATTTTATGAAGCTTTTGGAAAGCTTCTCTAGAAGATATTATGAAATTAATCTATTTTTATCTACTTTTACCTACTTTTATTTAATCACATAGGTATTTTTTAAAGTATATATATATATATATATATATATATATATATATATATATATATATGATATTATCTCTTCTTTTAGGTATGAGTTCCATAAGGAACAATCATCATGTTTTGATGAAATCTAAGATACGGCATATTGTATTTGGAACATATTTTGATCTTTGTTTTCTTTGAAGATAGTTGATAGCTCTTCTCAGCCATTGATAGTGTGCCATAGTAGGATAAAAAGACCACCCTATAATTTGATCATTCTTGAGGCCTTCTTAATTACATCTTATTTTTTTTATAACAAAGATTTTCTATTTTTTATCCTTTTTTTGATAGATGTTGTCCATAAAAAGCCTCAACTCTCTTTTTTGTATTTGTAAGATTTTTTGTTGACTCCTATGTACATTCACTAATATCATATCCGGACCAATAAATAAGATATTTTAACTTATTTTGGTGTTGCCTTAAATCTAAAACTTCTTCCATCTCAAATTCTTGATTATTATCTACTTTTATAAGAAGATGTGGTATTTATCTTCTTTTTAAGATATTCACTATGTTATATGGCTTAAAAAATAAAAACATAAAATATAGGATGGATCTTTATAGACTCTAATAGATGTAATTGATAAGCAATAGTATTGACTTGTTCATTAATAAGAAAAGGTTCAAGCCTATAATAATTCAACTTATGATATAGATGAGTAGTCTTGATATTATGACAAAGTAATTATATCTTGTCATCCACATTGAATTGTGGTTATTCCTTGCGATAGCCATTTACATTGATCTTTTATCATTCTTGAGCTTCCCTTGACTATGCCTTCATTGTTGCATATAGCTCTGACAAACTATTTGCCAAAACTTTTGCCATAAGATTATCAACTTTTAAAATATCAAAAGTATGAAGTTATAGATAATAACCACAATTGACAAAGAAAGGTGATTGTTCAATAAAAGAGTATACTGAATTATTATATGTAAACTTTACCAATGGTAAAAGAGTTATCTAATCATCTTGATGATAATTGATGGTATATCTCAAATAGCACTCAAGAATTTAATTCACCTATTTTTTTTTTCCATGAATTTTAAGATGAAAAGCTGAAGAAGGTTTTATATTTATCTTTAAAATTTTAAAAAAGGTTCTCCAAAATCTTGATATAAATTGATTCCTCTTATCTGATATATTATCCTTGGATAATTCATGATAGTAATAGATGTTGTTAAGAAAAAACTTAACCATTTCTTTACGTGTGATAGATTTTGTACATAATATAAAATATACCATTTTAATAAAATAATCTATTATTATAAATATAGAATCATAAAAATTTGAGATTAAAAGATTTATGATAAAATCCATAGAAACAAAAGACCATGGTTGTTTTGGAATAGGTAATGTTTGAAGAAGTTCATAAGGTCGATATGAAGAAGTTTTGAATCCTGAAAAAATATCACATGATTGTACAAAGTCTTTGATTGCCTTTTATATTTGAAGCCACCAAAAATCTTTTAATGTTAGCTCCAAAGTTTTTTTGTATCCAAAATGTTCAATTGTTGGAAAGTCATGAGAAACTTGAAAAACACATAATCATGCCTTGCCTTCTGGAATATATAATTGTTCTTTAAAATAGAATAGATTATTATAGAACTCAAATTTAGAAGTACCATGAGACTTAGAAGAATTATTCTTGATATCATGGACAAAAAAATCAGAAGACATACTTGATTGAATTTGCTTGATAAAAGTTGAATCAAAAATCAATGTTGATTTTATTGCTCAAAGGTGAAAATACTCTAGCTTCAAGGTAATTATTCTTTGTTGATCAAAAAATGTATCTCCTTTTAATATAAGATCAAAATGTCTAAAAAGAACATTCAACAAATCTTGTTGTTTTTTGAGTTGATAAGAGATCTTGAAATCAAATCTCAATAAAGATTGCGAGACATATTTGATTCAATTTGTTTTACAAAGGTTGAATCAATAACAAATGTTGATTTTATTACTCAAAGATGACATACTCCGACTTCAAGACGATCATTTTTATTGATTATAAGATGAATTTCTTTCTTATGGTGTAAGATAAGAACATCTAAAAAGGTTGACTAATAAACCTTATTATTTTTTAAGTTAACAAGTAATCTTGAAATCAAATCTTGACAAAGACATGCTCCAATGGGCATAGCAACAATTCAAAACATATTTTAATATAAAATATTTAAGATTCTTATACTTCATATAAATAATAACTAGATTAAAAGTGCTTTTAGATAGTAGTATTATTCTTGAAACAAATCCATAATTATAAAAAGTTCTTTATTATGAATCTTGTAGTTGATTTTGGCTTCTAAAAATTTTCTTAAACAAAAAACTATTGAATGGAATTTATCATCTATTTCCATTTGTCACAATATAGCATCCAAAATAAATTCTTATGCATTTGTTTTTACAAAGAATGGCTTAGAAAAATCAATACAATACAAGATTGGTGTAGAAATAAAGATTATCAAATATTTCTTTTGCTTCTTGATTTCATTGAGGTTTGTTTTTACAAGTCAAATGTATAAGTAGAGCTCCAACTTAAGAAAAGTCTTTGATAAAGATCTGATAATAATTGACAAATCTCAAAAAGAATTAGATATCTTTTATCATTTTTAGAATATTTTAATCCATAATATTTTAAACTTTCTTAAGATCCATCATAAGTCTATCATTTGAAATGATGTATCCTAAAAAATTGACTTAAGTAGTAAAAAATATACACTTTTTTATTTTGGTATAGATTCTTATATCTTTTAATTTGTGAAATATATGAAAAATATGAAATTTATATTCTTTTATATTCTTAAAATAGATTAAGATATCATCTAGGTAATAAATAATAAAATCATTTAAAAAATCTCAAAAGACATCATTCATTAAGTGTTGGAAAGTTGTTGATGCATTTGTAAGTCTAAAAGGCATGACGTTGAATTTAAAATATCCATATCTAATTCAAAATGCAATCTTCTATTTATCTCTTTTTTTGATGTATACTAAATTTTATGGTCTTTATGGATCTATTTTTGAATAGATCTTAACTTGATTCAGCTGATTAAGAAATTTAGATATCAAAAGTTATAGATATTTATTTTTTATAGTAATTTTGTTGAATTCTTGATAATTGTTATACATCCTCAATGATCTATCTTTTTTCTTTACAAATAAAATTAGATCTCTTATTAGAGATTTGAAATGGCATATGAAGTTTTTGGCTAGATTTTTTTCAAAATGTTCCTTGAATTTAGTCAACTTGTTTGTGATAAACTGTAGATTGGTCCAAATGGCGGTTGAGCTTCTTCTTGAACGTCAATTGAGTAATCATAGGGATGATGTTTTAGAAGAGTATTCGCATTCTTTTTCTTCTTCACAAATACATCTTAAAATTCTTGATATTGGCTCAGAATACCAATCGAAGTCTTTTTGCTAGTAGAAACATAAGCAACATAAATGACACAAGATAATCCTTCTTTTGCAGCATGTAAGAAAGCTCTTGCACCTACAAATACAAATTTAATTGTACTAGACTTATGACTTTGTACTTTATTAATTACACTCTTACTTATACTTTTAAAAAATTTAAGACTACAAGAAATCCAATCTATTTTAGAATTATATTTTTTTAAACTTGATAAATCTAAAATGAGTAAATTAGAGAGAAATCTAATGATATTAAATATTATAAAGCTAATATGATCTTTAGTTGTTAATTTTATAGAAAAAAATTCATAAATAATATCTCTTAAAGATAATGGATGATCATCTATGACTTTTATGTGAACATATTTAGTTTTCTTCGTTAAAGATATGCTATGTCTTTTAGCAAATTCTTCATCTAAAAATCATGTTGAGGCTTCTTAATCTAACAAGATAGAGGCTTTGTGATGTTTAGGTCCTAAATTAAAATTGATTGTAAAACAAAGAGATATCATGGATATACATATATATTTTAGTAAACACCTATATATCTAAATAGAAATAAATAAAAATAGCTAAAAATAGATAAAAATAAATAAAAGTATATTAATTTCATAATACCTTTTAAAAAAGTACTTAGAAGCTTTATAGATGTTACTTTGCCTTAAAAAATGTTTGTAGTTGAATGCTAGATTAGAAACTTGATCAAAAAATTAACCATGTATTGATAGCTTGCCGAATAAGCTAATTATGTGGCATACATATAGAAAACTTGCCTTGTAAGTTAAGTCACATGTCTTACAAAGTCAACACGTTTTGAAGGTCCTATGGAACATCGCCACATAGTTCCTAGTTAAGAGTATATATAAAAGCAAGAATGAAGCCTTTTTCATTCATGTCAATACCTTTTTATCCTTTGCTTTGATATTAAGAATTTTTTATTTTCTTGTCTTTGGTAATAGCCATTCTAATTTAATACCATATCATCTTTAAGTGAATTTTTTGTTCTTTTAAATGATATAAGAATATAAGAAGGATTTCTTTCTTCAAGATCCATATCCTTGATAGTTTGATAAAAGTCTTAACTTACTATTTTTTTCTTCTTTTAGAAATGAATAGATGTGAGTCCCATAAATTGATCTTAATTGGTAGATTAATTAAATATATAATTTTAAGTCATTTAATTATATAAATATTAAGATTAGAAAGTCTTTTTGACTATCTAAGTATTAATTATAATTTAGAAGTATTTATAAGTTATAAAATTCTTATTAGAAGAAAAGTTATAAAAATAGGATCTTAGTAAGTCTTAGAGGCAATTATCTTAGTTAGTTTAGTATTTTTTTTATTGTTAAGTATTAAGAATTAATTATTGAGACCAATGTCTTCATTGGCTCTCTATCTATATGTATTACTTATAAAATCCTATCAATGATTAATTAGTAGTTAGAAGAAGCATAAAAAAGAACTTCATGTCTTTTTAATTAATTATATAGAAAATAGGATTCTTAGTGGATTTAAATTGATTTTATTAATATAAATAAATAAGATAGAAAAATATAGCCTTTTATGGATATTATAATTATAAAAATTTTATAGGATTTTTTAGAATTTATTTAGAATTTATTATGAATTTTTAGAGGAAATTTCAAGACTTTGATAAAATTGAATTTTACCACCTTGAGAGCCATTGTGAAGAAATGAAGAAAGATTTGAAGGCTATGCAAGTTTGTAAGGCTAATTGGGTATTTTTGAACACCATGGTGAAGTCAAAAATGAAAAAAAAAATAGTTTTACTAGTAGGAAATAGAAAGATCAGCAGCTAGTATAGTCCTTATAAGAAGAAAGGTGCATCATTCCTATATGGGTTGTAGTACCTTGGATGTAGGTAGGAAGATAAGACTAAGGCCTCAAAGCCTCTTTGGATAATCCAAATATACTATTTTTGAGCTTTGGTGAGGCTCAAATTCCTGATTTATTAAGCAACTTATTCTTGAGATAAAAATTATTTACTTAACTTTTTTATTATTTACATTCTATCTTTAATCTATCATAATTTATTTATAATAACTTATAATTACATGAATTTTATATCATTGGAAAGATAAAAAATTTATCTATCTAAAAATATATTTTTTAATTTTTTACTTTTATTTTTTATTGGATAAAAATCTAATAAATAGATCATGATTAGTTTTATAGTGTATAATTGCTTGATTTGTCTTGTTTCCTTTGTTTTGTATTGTTCATCTTTTAATCTTATTTCGAATTACTTCCACTTCATACCAATAATTATAAGCAACTCTTAATTAAGGCTATCTGATAATTTGATATGAGAGATAAATTCACCCTCACAATAGATTATCCCACTTCTATTGATGTATTATGAAGGTTGTAGACTATCCACCTTTAAACAAACAATCTAACTTTTTAATATTAATTTTTCTTTAAAAATAATGAATTACTCTTCTTTATAAAAAAATTTTATTTGATAATTGAGATTGTAGATTACTTTCCTCTAATTTAACTTTCAAATTTATTTGAATTGTCTATGGAAGAAAAGATTATGGATACTACTCTTAGTAGAAGTGAGAATAAATTTGCAAATTTTCTAAATCTTCATGAGCTTTCCAACACTCTAAGAGTAAAAGTCTCACATATTTTCAACATAAATCATTGACATACTATTCCTACACTTATGAAAAAAGTTCAGTGTGTGCATCAAGAAGTTGTGTAGTTGAAAGAAGCAAGTAGATCAACATCACAATCAAATCTAGGAAGTTTGGCTTCTATAAGTATGACAAGAACAAGGATTAGTATATTTGAGATGTTTGATAGAATAAGATCAAAATTTTGAAGATTTTTATAATAAATCAAGATCTATCTAATATTGCATCTCTTCGAATATCTTGATGGATTTATTCAAGTTCAATTCATAAGTGTACTTTCATTGAAAAGTGCTCTTTTTTGATTTGCACCTTTAATAGAAAAGTTTTTGTGACTCTTACATGATTTGAATTCATTCTTAGGAGTATTCATGGCCATATTTGGAAAAAGTGATAAAAAAAAATAATAGAGACCAAGCTCTTATTTTTATAGTAAAGATCAGGATAAGCCACCATATATGCTATTGAATTCCAAAACCTTACTTGTGACGTGGATTGGAATGACAAAGCCCTTATCAATCAATTTTCATTTGGATTAAAGGATAATGTCAAAGATTTGTTATGAACAATGTCAAAGAAAAAATCTTTGAAATAATTTATTGCTGAAGCAATTATATGTAAAAATTGATTATTTGAAAGATGTCAAGAAAAAAGACTTGGTTGGAGAAGAGCAAGTCAAATAATGACAGTAGTTCCCAAGTTTTTAAAAACTTGTTCATCAAGGCAAGAACTAATGGAAATTGATATGGTACATTTTAAACTCCTCACAGAGCAAGAAAAGACTTGATGAGGTTGTTGTATTATATGTTGTCTTGTTTGAGAATGCATTGGGCATATGGCTATAGAAAGTGAGGTCGTAGTTTACAAGTATTTAAGAATCTTAATATATTTTGTTCTTATAAGAAGAATGTAATTTTCATTTTAATTCAAAAGTCTTTAAATCCAATACAAAGTACTCAAAAAAAATCTTTTTAGTAATCTCAACCATACATAAAGTATAATTGCCTTATTACGTTAATAATTAGGTAATTTTAATTTTTCTTTGCAAGCCTTAATCCTAATCAGTAAATTTTAGTGAGTTACAGCTCCTAATCTAATTATCTACTTAGAACAAAAAAAAATATGTAAATGCCACTACAAGTCTTTTATATGTTCAAAAAGAATTCATTCTAATCCAACTTACAAATTATGAGAAAATGCCCAAAAACCACACTGATGTTACCTGGTTACCAACTTGAAAGTAGAGACAAAAGTTCCAGTATTGATTTTTCTTTCTCCAACTATTAACTTCAATTCAAAAATATATATGGTATATAGCTTAATCTTAAAGTCTTATAATACCATGCTAAATTTTACTTTGATTTTATTGATAGATCTTAAATATCATAGAAACCCTATTCAACCCCAAACTACCAACTTTTGTTATCTTTTTGTATTAAAATCTAGTTATCTTTCAACTGCATTATTAGATTATCACAAATTTTTACATACATTTAGCGTATCCAATTAACCAATCACTATCAAATTTTGAAATATAGATGTGACACCAATTTTACGAACTAGTCTAGAGTGCTAGCCCTAATTGTATTGCATGAATTCAAAGTTGCCAATACAAATTTTGACTTTGAACATCAATTTCAATAACAAATTAAATTCTAAAAAAATAAACCTATGTCTTTAAAAGAAGCTTAAAACTAGCTCTTTAACTCTAATCACCAATTTTTGAATTTCCTTGATTTTATAAATTTATGGTCTTTCTATGGCAATAAAAAAATCTCTATAGCCTAGAAGGAAAAATTACTAACCAACCTTTAACCTACTAACTATTAAGATAAGAAAATAAAAAAAGGCTTTTATAAAAGCCATATTTAAATATCTTGAATTATTATTGAATTAAGATAATCAAATATTAATTAAAAATTATATTTTTATTATATTTTTATTATATTTTTATTATATTTTTATTATATAATTATATTATATCATGACAACATTAAGAGGACTTATGCTTATAATATAGAGAAGCTAAACATACTATTCACTATTATCCAAAGAAATAATGCAACTACAAAATAAAAAGCATGATTGCTAAAGAAGATGATATATCAAAAAATGGGTTTCTCGAGCTACAATAGGAACCATGCAGTTGAAATCTTATGTAATTCCTAGTAAAGGCCTTATTTTCTCTGCAAAATCTTCACCTTATTTTACAATGGAAATTTATTTAAGACCAAAAAAATACAAAATCTTAGCTTTGTTAGATTCAAAAGCCTCAACTTGTTTTATAGATAAAACTTTTGTCAATAAATAAGAAATATCGTTATTTAAGAAAACTAAATCTATACATATAGAAGTCATAGATGGTCACTTGTTATCATTTGGAGATATTACACATGAGACTATTCTTTTAAATATAGCAATTAAAGATCATAATAGTATAGTAATATTTAATATAATAAATTTTCTATCTAATCTGATTATTTTAGGATTATATTGGTTAAAATAATATAATTCTCAAATAGATTACATTTCTTCAAACCTTAATTTTTTTAATAGTTTAATTTAAAATTCTATTAGTCAAGTAGAAATATATAGGTCTAATACATCCAAATCTTTATTGATAGGTGCGAGAGCTTTTATACATGCTGCAAAAGAAAGATCATCTTTTGCTATATATACCATGCCTATTTTTGATGGTAGGAAGACATCAAATAATATTCCTAGTCAATATCAAGATTTTTAGAAATTTTTTTTAAAAAAATTATAGATATTTTTCTAAAGCATTGTCCTTATGATTATTCCATTGATCTTCAAAAAAGAGCTCAACTACCATTTGGACCAATTTATAGTTTATCACAAAATGAATTAGCTCCACTTAAGGAATATATTAATGAAAATTTGGCTAAGAATTTCATACACCATTCTAAATCTCGAGCCAAAGTTCCTATCTTATTTGTTAAGAAAAAAGATAAATCTCTATAAATGTATGTGGACTATCTAAGACTTAAGAAGATCACCATCAAGAATAGGTATCCTCTACCTTTGATTTTAGAACTTTTTGATCAATTCAATCAAGTAAATATCTATACAAAAATAGATCTACAAGGAGCATATAATCTAGTACATATTAAAAAAAAAAGATGAATAGAAAATTACATTTTAAATTAAGTATGAGCATTTTGAATATAATGTCATGCCTTTTGGACTCATGAATGCACGAGCTACTTTCCAACATCTAATGAATAATGTCTTTTGTGAGTTTCTTGATGATTTTGTTATTTGTTATTTGGACATCTTATTCTATTCTAAAAACATAAAAAAACATGAAATTTATGTTTGTCGTGTGTTACAAAAACTTAGAGATGCAAGATTATATGTCAAGTTAAATAAGTATAAATTCCATACTATTCAAGTTGATTTCTTAGTATATATCATTTTCAACAAAGGACTAATGATGGATCCGAAGAAAGTCTAGATTATCATAGATTAGAAGATTTCAAGAACAATAACAGATGTACAATGATTTTTGAGCTTTGTCAATTAGTATTGGATCTTCATTAAGAAAGTTTTTAAAGTTACAACTCCACTTACATGTTTGACTTATAAAAAAAAAACTTGAATGGAATAAAGAAGTCAAAGTATTGTTTGATATTTCAAAAAAAGAGTTTATTTTTGCACCAATCTTATATTGTATTGATTTCTCTATGGCCTTATTTCATGAAAATAGATGGATCATACTTTGCCTTAGATGTAGTATTGTTACAAATAGAAGTAGATAACAAACTCTATCCCATAGTTGTCTATTCCAAAATAATTTCACTAGCTAAGATCAATTTTGAGATCCATAACAAAGAGTTTGTTGCAATCATAGATTCATTTCAAGAATGTTATCATTATCTAGAAAGTACCTTGAGTCTAGTCACTGTATATATAGATTTTAAGTACTTCATGATGACATATGTTTTGAAATTGTTGCCTATCTTATTGGAGCATTAAAAGTCCCAATAATGCATCTTAATTAGTGGATTAGTGTTATAGACACAAAAATACAGGCTCGAGATTTAACAAGAAGTTCAAGAAGAATTGGCAAGAACTAGATTAATCAGATGAATACAAAAACAACACCAGAGAGATGAGCTAGAGCTCCAAGAGATGTCTTGTCAAGACTGAAGAACTCTTCAGCTTTGATTCTAATATATACTCTTATTTAGAAAGCTTCTCAAGTAACTTCTACCAACTAGGAAGCTTCTAGAAGGTTCCAGAGACTTGCTTCTAGAAGGTTCTAGAAACTTGTCTTTAGAAGATTCTAAAGACTATGTCCTTAACAACACCCCCTCTTTTAGCTTCGAGGTCTCTGAGAAGCAATGTTGTTATTAATCAGTACCAACACAAGAAAATGAAGATCTGTCGCATAATATCTGCTATGAACTCCAACTGTTGTTCACGAGGTAAGTGGTTCATCGGCCCTTGAAGCCAACAGTAGTGGCCCACTCTTTCGACTTCTGACCAAGCATGAACTTTTGTGTCCTCATTGTGAAATTGTCCTGCAAACACGCCTTCTGGCTGACCATTGTAAGCAGGCTCGATGTCAAATACAATCACCAGTGATCGGTTACTCGGTATCCTCCATCGTCATCGTGGTGTAGGCGGTTCTTCATCTCGGGGTCGCGTTCATGAGCTAGTTGGTTGAGATAATCTAACTGGCATAGTATCTATCTCTTGGCTATCCTTATCAAAAGACCAAACTATGGCTACTAAAAAAATTCTACTTTATCTTGGAGAAAATAACTACATCAACTACGAACTTTGGTGGTGCTCTCTCCCTTTCTTATATTCTTGGGTGAGCAAGCTTCAAAAGGAAGCTATCATCGAACCAGCTTAGGTTTATGAGGATGTTGTTGATAAAACTCCTGTACCTTTTGTTGCACATTGGCGAGATTTTTAGCTAGCTCCCACGTTCGGACTCAAATACAATCACCAGTGATTGGTTACTCGATATCCTCCGTCGTCATCATGGTATAGGCGGTTCTTCATCTCGGGGTCACCTTCGTGAGCTAGTCGGTTGAGATAATCTGATTGGCATAGTATCTATCTCTTGGCTATCTATATCAAAAGACCAAACTATGACTACTAAAAAAATTCTATTTTATCTTGGAGAAAATAACTACATCAACTACGAATTTTGGTGGTGCTCTCCCCCTTTCTTATATTCTTGGATGAGCAAGCTTCAAAAGGAAGCTATCATCAAACCGGCTTAGATTTATGAGGATGTTGTTGATGAAACTCTTGTATCTTTTGCGACGCATTGGCAAGATTTTCAGCTGACTCCCACATTCGCTCATTAATGTCATAGCCGCACCAATGAACAAGATACTCCAACTTGTCCTACCTTCATCGTGAATCCAGCACCTTTTCAACCTCGTATTCTTCATGGTTCTCGATCTCAATACTAGGTGGCAGACATTGCACTCTTCCAGGAAAAGACGACTCTCGATAAGGCTCCAACAGAGAAACATGAAAGATTGGATGTACCTTCATAGAAGTCGGTAATTTCAGACGCTACGCCACTGGATTGATTTGCTTCTAGATGATAAATGGTCCCAATCTTCGATAGTCCAATTTATCACATGGTCCCTTAGTCTTGATATTCCGTCGAAGAAGCCATGCTTTATCTCCAATTTTGATAGTAGGTGCTTGATTCCAAAATCTATCTGTAGACGCCTTGTAGGATTCTTGAGCAGATTGTAATTGAAGCTTCAATGTATTTTGAAGCTCTGATAGTTGTTTTGTAAATCTTTGAGCTGCTGGATTGTTATTTATTGACGGACTCAATAAATCAAGCTTTGGATGATATCTATAGTTAGAAAAGAATGGTGTGTATTGAGTCAACGCATAGAGGGTGTTGTTATATGCAAACTCGACTAGCGACAGATATGTAGTCCAATCGTCTTGCTGATAGTTGATATTGCATCGTAAGTATTGTTCCAAGACTTGGTTCACCCGTTCCGTTTGGCCATCAGTTTGAGGATGAAAAGCCAAAGAAAGCTTGATATCCACCTTCAGTATCTCAAAGAGAGATCTCCAAAACTTTGATACAAATTGGGTTCCTTGATCTGATATGATATCATCTGGTAGTCCATGATATCGATACACATTATCGAGAAAGAGCCTTGTTGGGACTTCACTAGACGATGTCTTCTTGCAAGGGACAAAGTGCACCATCTTTGTAAGCCGATCTACCACGACAAAGATGCTGTCAAATGAGTTCGATGATGGCAGGTCCGTGATGAAGTCCATAGAAATTGAAGACCATGGTCGACGTGGAATCGGCAATGGCTGTAGGAGTCCATAAGGGCGATGCCGAGGATTCTTAGATCTTAAACAGATGTCGCAAGAGAGGACAAAATCTTTCACATCCTTCCACATTTGGGGCCACCAAAAATCTCGAGAAATAAGCTCCAAGGTCTTGTTGAATCCAAAATATCCCGCAGCTGGAAAATCGTGGCGAGATTGAAGAATTCGGAATCGTGCTAGTCCTTTTGGGATATATAACTGCTCCTCAAAGTATAAAAGATCTCTCTCCACCTTGAACTTGTCGTCATTGGCATGCTGTTTAATATCAATGGCTACTGAATCTTCAATGGTCACGGCACGTACCTGATTCAGGAAGACAGCATCAATTAGTACAATAATAGTACAAAGCTGAAATTGCTCTAGCTTCAACAATGTCGTACATTGTTGATCAAACACTACTTCTCCAACCTTTGGTACAAGATACGATCTCCTCGATAAGGCATCAGATAGTCCTTGCAGCTTTCTAGGTCGATAAGTGATAACAAAATCGAACCTAAATAGCAACATACTCTACTGAGCTTGACGTCGATTTAGAACTCGAGCCGACATGAAATACTCCAAATTCTTGTGATCTGTGTATACGATCACTGGGTGTGCAGCTCCTTCAAGAAAGTGATGCCATTCTTGGAAAGAATCCACTAAAGCAAGAAGTTCCTTATCGTAGATCTCATAATTGATTTCAGCAGCAGAGAACTTTCGAGAATAGAATGCAACCAGATAGAACTTCTTGTCTTCTCCCATTTATGAAAGTGCAGCTCCCAAAGCAAAATCCAAAACATCAGTTTCTAAATAAAAGGCCTTTGTAAAGTCTGGATGTATCAAGATTGGAGCCGTAGTAAATGCGGTCTTCAGGGCTTGAAACGCCTTCTCCGCTAGAGGTTCCCATTTCAGCTTATCCTTGCATGTCAATCGAGTGAGAGGAGTAGCAACTTGAGAGTAATTCTTGATGAAGATCCGATAGAAGTTGACAAAACCAAGAAAGTATTGTATGTCTCTAACCGTCTTCGGAACCTCCCAGGACACGATTGCTTCTACCTTCTTAGGATCCATCTTCAAGCCTTGTGTAGTCGCAATGAACCCCAAAAACTCCTTCTCCATTTGGTGAAATAAACACTTCTTCAACTTGGCATATAGTCCTTGCTCGCATAGTTTCTCCAAGACCAAGTGAACGTGCTTTTTATGCTCTTCCTTATTTTTGGAGAATATTAGAACATCATCTAAGTAGATGACAACAAAATCGTCAAGGTGCTCTCAAAAAATATCAATCATCATATGTTGAAAGATCGCTGGAGCATTGGTAAGACCAAAAGGCATGACATTATACTCAAAATGGTCATACCTTATACGGAACGCTGTCTTCCACTCATCTCCTTCCTTGATTCATATGAGGTTGTAAGCTCCCCTTAGATCAATTTTTTTAAAGATCCTTGCACGTCCAAGTTATTCTAAGAGACCAGAAATCAAGGGTAATGGGTAATGATTCTTCTTTGTTATCTTGTTGAGGCCTCAATAGTCCATGCACATCTGCAACGAGCCATCTTTCTTCTTCAAAAATAAGATGGGTGCTCCAGCTGACAATTTTGAATGTCGAATAAAGTTCTTGGCTAGATTCTTGTCGATGTAATTCCATAATTCTGCCAACTCCGTCTGTGATAGATTGTAGATTGGGCCAAAAGGCGGTTGTGCTCGTTCTTGCAAGTCTATGGCGCAATCATATGGTTGGTGTTCCGGTAGCATGTCGGCATTCTTCTTTTGAAATACGTCTTTAAAATCCTTATATTGCTCCGGTATACTTGCTGTCGAGATCTTCTCTCCGATAGTTGGAGTCGCATAAATGACAAATGGTGTGCCTTCTTTGGACGATCTTATAAACGCTCTTACTCCAATGAATAAGGATTTCTCTATTCGGGGTTTTGTACTAGGCTTGCTCTTGGGTGGTTTTGTGGGAAAGGTCATCTTCTCCAACTTCCAATCTATGGATGGGTTATGCTTTTTCAACCAGAAAAGACCAAGAATAACAGGATTTGATGGAATTCTAATAATATTGAAAATAATATGACTACTATGGCCCTTAAACGTCACTTCTATAGGTTCTGATTTATGGGTGACACTACCAGACAATAAAGATCGTCCATCTATGACCTCAACATGAATAGGTTTGGATTTTTGTACTAAAGGGATCTTATGACGCTTTGTAAGTTCTTCGTCTAAAAAACAAGCAGATGCTCCTGAATCTAATAATGCTAAGGTTCTCAGTTTTTGAGGGCCAATAAGCAAAGGGATTGTAAAGCAAAGGGCAAGTTGAGCGGAAAGAAAGGAATGTGGTTGTTGTTGTGATATTTCACTGTCCAGCCGCACGATTCCTATTGTGGCTGGGCATCCTCGTTTTCCTGAACAAACGCACTCCTAGTCCTGAAAATACGTTGATTTTGCTTCTTGGGATAATTTCCAACTTTGTGGCCTTCTTCACCGTAATACAAGCATAGACCTTCCTCCATACGTCTCTTTTTTTCTTCTAGAATAAGGGATTTGATACGTACCACATCAATTTGTATGTCTTCTACCTCTGAATGTGAATTCACGCTGCTTGCCGACATAATTGGGGCATAGCAAACTGTATATTGTCTTGAATGTTGGTCTTGGTGACATTGGAATAGGCGGTTATCGTACTTCACAACTTGGCTAATAGCTTCATTGAGTGTTTGCGGATCAGAAAGAGTTAACAGCAAATCCTTCACATTCTCCCTTAAACTCCAATAGAATTGACTCATCAATGCTTCTTCGTCTCAATTGATGTCGCATGCTAATTGCCTGAAGTCCGATACATAGACTGATGTAGAGCGCATCCCTTGTCGTAGTGACTAGATTTTTGTTGTTGCCCATCGAACTTTGTCGTGTTCACCAAATGCTTCCGCAAACGCCTCCAAAAAGGTTTCAAAGTTTTTTAGTATAGACGATCGTTTCTCAAACAAAGGAGCAAACCATGATAGAGCTTACCTTATAAGTAAGGTTCCAACAAGTCCAACACGTGACTCCTCCGTTGGATTGCGTTCGGGCTGTAAAATTGTTATCAACCTGATTTGGTTGACGAATCCTCGAAACTTGGAACGCATACCATCGAACTTGTCCGAAAGGCTAACTCGGGGCTCCTTATGTTATAGAACCAACAATGCTTGTCGAACCTGAGGCGAAGTTGCTTCTCCAAGTGTAGAAGTTTGAGGCTTGTGCAATCTAGATTGTGCCATCCTAGATGCTCCATCATTATGAAGCCTTGCCACGACTCCTTCAATCTCTGTAGTTCTTTATGATAACGTAGCGAGGGCATTCATGATAGCATCCAACTTGGACTCTGAACTTTCCGTCATACTAATGTCTTGGCCCTCGGCCATTCTAAGACAAGGACAGAAATGACTCTACAAGAAGACAATATTGGTTTAGAGGAGGGTATTCCGCAACCTCTAAAATGCCTTAAGAGCTTCAAGAAAAGGGGTAATCCACTCTTTCCAAGAAGAATAAGACTTCAATATTGTAACAAAAGAAGTATCAGTTTAAAGGAGGGTAATCCGCAACCTCTAAAATGCTAGTATACTTCCAAGCAGAGGGGTAATCCACACTCTAACGAGGAAGAAACTAGCTCTGATATCTGAGGTGAGTGAAGTCTTGATAAACTATTACGGACACAGAAATACAGACTCGAGATCTAACAAGAAGTTCAAGAAGAACTGACAAGAACTAGATTAATCAGATGAATACAAGAACAGTACCAGAGAGGTGAGCTAGAGCTCCAAGAGATGTGTTGTCAAGACTGAAGAACTCTTCAGCCTCGATTCCAATATATACTCCTATTTAGGAAGCTTCTTAAGCAACTTCTACCAACTAGGAAGCTTTTAAAAGGTACCAGAAACTTGCTTTTAGAAGGTTCTAGAAACCTATCTCTAGAAGGTTCTAAGGACTATGTCCCTAACATCTTCTACCAACTAAGAAGCTTCTAGAAGGTTCCAGAGCCTTGCTTTTAGAAGGTTCTAGAAACTTGTCTCTAGAAGGTTCTAAGGACTATGTCCCTAACAGTAGGTTAGAAACTTTGTCACTAAGTTAGCCACGTGTCATATATATTGATAGCTTATCAAACAAGTTAACTATATGGTAGACATATAAAAAACTTACCTTACAAGTTAAGATATGTGTCTTGTAATTTTTTCACATGTCAAAGATCCTGTAGAATGTTGCCATCTAATTTCTAATTAGATAGTATATATAGAGATAAGAATGAAGCCTTTATCACTCTTATCAATGCCTTTTTTTTATTTTTAGTCTAATTTCAAGAATTTATACTTTTTTATCTTCAACAATAATCATTCTAGTCTTAATACTATATTGCTTTTGGAGTAAATATTTATTCTTCTTAAGTTATCTAAGAAAGTTTTAAGATTCTTCTTATTTTAATTCATGTCCTTCATAAATGTCAATTAGAATTTAATATAAGAAATCAAATTTCGTCTCTTAAAAAATAAACATAAAAAAGTTGACTATTAAAATTTGAATCTATTTATAATTATTCACAAAATAAACTTATAATTTATTTATAATTGTTCACAAAATAAGTATATTAATGAAAAGGTAAGAAATTTAATAATAATATTTTTATAAATTAAAATTATTTTATTCATAAAAATTAAAATATTATATAATATAGATGACATCAATAAAGTAGCTTCAAGTAGAAGTCACCTATTAAGACTTGCTAAACAAATCATAAAAGAATAAATTCAAAAATATTATTAATTTTTTGTTGTTTTTTTAAATTTTAATTATTTTAAAAACTTATTATTATTTAATCTGATCTTTTGGGCTTCAAAATTTTTAATTAGAAGATACTTATAAAGTCTTAAGATTTTAAATTTATACTACTTTGGTCTTAATTTATAGACCATCTATAATATTTATTATAAATTTAATATTGAAAATATTTTAAAGAGTTATTAAAGTTGCACCTCCTTTTTATTAACTACATACATTTTTTTGTTATTTCATGATTAATTTTAAATGTTTCCTATCTCCAATCCTTCCATTTTTTATTCTTGTTTCTACTCTTTCATTTCCAATTCCTTATTCTTTGTCCCCCATTCTTCATTTCTTGCTACCATTTTTTGTGTCAAATCCTTCTATCCTTCATTTTTAACTATCATTTCTCATTTTAAATCCTTCTATTCTTATTCTATATTCCTTGTCTTTTTTTTCTTACTTCCATCTTCCATCTTTACTTCAAAACTTTTTATTATACTACCACACTTAGTAGCAAGAAGACCAATATGAAGGGTTGTCTTAAAGCATGACATTACAATGATAGATTGTGAAGGACATGAACCTCAAAGTGCAAAAATATCAATACACTCTTGTATCATTCAAAAAGACTAAAATATCATTAAAAAAATAGTATATTGAACTAGAATAGATATTTCCAAAGATAAGAAGATTAAAAAGTTTGGAAATAAGACTAAAGACTTAAAATATATTGTTAAGAATGAAGAAGACTTTATTTTTGCCTCCATATATATTTTTAATTAGGAACTATATGGCAATATCCTATGTGACTTATAAAACATGTTGACTTTATAAGATATAAATCTTAACTTGCAAGGCAAGTTTTTTATATGTATACTATATAATTATCTTGTTCTGCAAGCTACCAATATATGATTAATTTGTTGACCAAGTTTCTAACCTATCAATCAATTACAAATACATATAATGTCAAAATAGAATCTATGAAGCTTCTAAGAAGCTTTTTTAGAAAATATTATGAAATAAATCTACTTTTATTTACTTCTATTTAATCATATAGCTAAATATTAAAATAAGTATGTATGTTCGTGACATTATCTCTCTCTTCTAAGAACAAGATCTATGACAAGCAATCATCATCTTTTATGGATCTTGTAATTCTTTATCTTACTTTTTATAGATATGATCAATAAAAAGCCTCAACTCTCTTTGCTACATATAGAAGATTCTTTGCGAGCTCCCATGTGCATTCATTAATATCATATCCATGCCAATGAACAAGATATTTTAACTTATTTTGGCATCACCTAGAATCTAAAACTTCTTCCACTTCAATTTCTTTGTTATTATCCACTTCTATAAAACGAGGTGGCATTTATCTTCTTTTCAAGATATTCACAGTCTTATTTGGCTGAAGAAGACACATCTCAAATATAAGATGGATCTTCATAGACTTTGATAGATGTAATCAATAAACAACAAGATTGACTTGTTCACAAATAGAAAAAATCCAAGCCTACAATAGTCTAACTTATCACAAGAACAAGTAGTCTTGATATTACAATAAAGTAACTACACCTTATTATCCACATTGAATTATGGTTATTCCTTGCAATAGGCATCCGCATTGATCTTTTGTTGTTCTTGAGCTCCTTTTAACTGCACCTTCATTATTGCATATAGCTCTAATAAATAATTTTTTAAATATTTTGCTGCAAGATTATCAACTTTGAAAAAATAAAAAGTATCAAATTGTAGATGATAACCATAATTAACAAAAAAAAGTGTTTTTTGAATAAAAAATTATATTAAATTATTATATAAAATTTTTATAAATGGCAAAAAAAATATCCAATCATCTTGATAATAATTGATAATGCACCTCAAATATTGCTCTAGACTTTTGATTCACTTATTTTGTTTGCTCATCAATTTGAGGATAAAAAGCCATAGAGAGCTTTATATCCATTTTTTAAATCTTAAAAATAATTCTCCAAAAACTTCATATAAATTGAGTCTCCCTATTCAATATAATATCTTTGAGTAATCCATGATAGCGATAGATTTTGTCAAGAAAAAGCTTAGCCATTTTTTCACTTATGATAGATTTATACATGGTATAAAATGTACCAATTTGGTGAAATGATCAAATATAAAATCATATGAATCTAAGGTTAGAAGATTTGTAATAAAATCTATAGAAATAGAAGACCATAGTTGTTTTGAAATACATAATAGTTGAAAAAGTCCGTAAGATTGATGGCAAGGAGTTATGGATATTAAAAAAATATTACATGATTGTATAAAATCTTTGACTATTTTTTATATTTGAAGCTACTAAAAATCTCTTGATATTAGCTCCAAAGTCTTTTTGTATTCAAAATTTCAAGCTACTAAAAAGTCATGACGAGCTTGAAGATGACATAATCATACTTTATCTTTTGAAATGTATAATTATTCCTCAAAGTAGAATAGATTATTCTTGAACTTAAACTTAAAAGTATTATGAGACTTAGAAGAAAGGTTCTTGGTATGAAGAATAAAAAAATAAAAAGACATACTTAATTGAATTTTCTTGATAAAAATTGAATCAATAATTAATATTGATTTTATTACTCAAAGATAAAAAAAAAAATACTCTAGCTTCAAGAGAATCATTTTTTGTTGATCAAAAGTTGCATCTCTTTCTTTTGATATAAGATAAAAACATCTAGAAAGGACATCTGATAAGACTTATTATTTTTTGGATCTATATGTAATCTTAAAATCAAATATTGATGAAAACATACTCCAATGAGCTTAGCAACAATTCAACACACATCTCAATACGAAGTACTCAAGGTTCTTGTGATTTTTATAAATAATAACTAGACTAAAAGCACCTTTTAGATAATTACATCATTTTTGAAATGAATCCATAATTGCAAGAAGCTTTTTTGTTGTAGATCTTATAGTTAATCTTAGTTGCTAAAAATTTCTTCAAATAAAAAGCTACAAGATGAAGCCTATCATTTGCTCCTATTTGTGATAAAAAAACACATGTAAAGGTAAATTTTATCTTTCAATTCAAATTACAAGATGGCCTCAATTAAAAGTTACTTATAATTGATGGTATGAAGTGGAAGTAGCAAAAATAAGAACTAAAGAAGTAAAATACAAAACAAGTGGAATAAGTGCAATCAAATAGTTGTATATTGTAAAATTAGTCACAATTTTTTATTAAATTTTTATTTAATAAAAAATAAAAAATAAAAAAATATTTTTAAATAGATAATTTTTTATCTTTCCAATAATATAAAAAACACATAAATCTAATTTTTTTTAATAAATTATGATGAATTAAAGTTAAAAGATAAATAATAAAAAAATTGAGTAAATAATTTTTACCTCAAGGATAACTTACTTAAGAAATTAAGAGTTCAAACCTCACTAAGGCTCAGAAGTAGTATATATAGGTATCTAAAAGAAATCATGAGGCCATAGTCTTATCTTTCTAACTACCTTCCAAGTGCTACAACCCATATAGGACTTTAGTGCCTCCTTTCTTACAAGGATTATACTTATTGTTGGTCTTCCTATTTTCTACTGGTAAAATCAATTTTTTTTATATTTTTGACTTCATCATGGTATTTAAAAACATCTAGTTAGCCCAAAAACTTTGTTTGGCCTTAAAATCTTATTCCATTTCTTCATAATGGCTCTCGAAGTAATAAAACTCATTTTTACCAAAGGCTTAAAAATTACTCTAAAAAATCTTTAAAAATTCTAAATAAATTTTAAATAAATTATTAAAATTATTATAATATTTTCATAATATTAATATAAATTTAAAGCTATATTTTCTTATCTTAATAATTTTTTATAGTAATAAAATTAATTTAAATCTGCTATAAATCTTACTTACTATATAACTAACTAAAAAGAAATGAGATTCTTTTTTATGCTTCTTCTAACTACTAACTAAAATTTATAGTTTTTTTAATAAATAATAAATATAGATATAAGGCCAATGTAAATATTGATTTTAATAAATAAACTTTAATATTAAATTATAAATAAAAATACTAAATCAACTAAGATAATTACATCAAAGATTTACTAAGACTCCATTATTATAACTAACATTCTAATTTTCTATTTGTCTAAAGATTTCTACACTACTCACCATATATTGTGATTTTAAGTACTCTAAATGTATTTTTTGTTCTAAAACAACTAGTGAGTCAATTTAATGACTCACAATATCTAGAGCAAAATCTAATGAATTTGTTTCTATAAAAAAAGCCTTAAAAAAATTGACATGATACAAAATTGGTGCAAAAATAAGTGTTATCTTTAAGGCTTCAAAAGATATTTCAACTCCTTTACTCTATTAAATTTTATCTATAGATATGAAACATGTAAAATAAGTCGCAACTTGAAAAAAGTTCTTATTAAATATTCAATAATAAGTGAAAAATCTCAAAAAACATTGTACATCTCTAAATTTTTTTGAGACCTTTCAATCTATGATATTTTAGACTTTTATAGGATCTATCATTAATTCTCTATTGAAAATGTGTCAAGGACAAGAACATGAATAAAATAAATAAATAAGTAAGATTTTTCTCAAAGAAAGATGACAAAATAAATATAAATTGATGTATATATTAAGAAAGAAATTGGAATGGCTATTGCCAAAAGCCAAGAAAACTAAAAATCCTTGAAACTAGACTAGAAGGAAGAAAGGAGTTAACAAGAGTCAAGAAGGCTTCACTCTTGTCTCTATATATACTATCTAACTAGGGGCTATATGGCGATGTCCTATAGGACCTCCAATATGTGTTGACTTTGTAGGACACATGCCTTGACTTACAAGATAAGTTTTTCTACGTGTGGGCCACATAGTTAGCTTGATCTTCAAGCTAACAACATGTGTGATACATGTCCAACTTGTTGACAACGTTTCTAATCCAAAAAGTCAATTAAAGACACCTATAAAGTCAAAACAGTGTCTATGAAGCTTCTAGAAAGTTGTTGTAGTAAATATTATAGAATTAACTTACTTTTACTTATTTTTATTTATTTATACTTACTTCTACCTATTTATACATATTATTACTGGTTTACATGCGTATGTCTATGACATTATCCCCCCTTCTAGGGACAAGTTTCACGAGGAGCGGTCATCATATGTTGAAGAAATCTATGATATGAAAAATTATATTTGTTATATACTCTGATCTTTGTTCTCTTTGAAGATGATTGATAAGGCCTTTCAACCATCGATAGTATCTCATATCAAGGTAGAAAGACCACCTAGTTATTTAATCGTTGTTGAGGCATTCATAACTTCCTTCAAATAGAACATTTGAAATACCGTCAGGAGTTGTTTCTACCTCTAGTAAAATCACCAAACATCAAGATTCCCTTCGAAGGTCGTGATACCAAACACATTGTATCTCACCATCTATTCAAAGAAGAACATGTCGTTCTTGAAGATCTTCATCTCAATTCCGTCGTCTTGAAGGTTGTGACAATCGTAATGTCTCATCCAATAAGTCAGCAAATGAAGGCTCTTGAGTCAAATCTGTTGATTATTGGTTTTCCATCTCCTTACCATGACAACTACAAAGAAGCTACAAACAAGGATTAAAAGTAGAATATTATCTTACTTAGATCTTGTTTCTTTTATAAGGAAGATTTTCATCTTGATTTAGATGGATGTCATCGATGAAAAGCCTCTACTATCTTTGCTACATTTATAAGATTCTTTACTGGCTCTCATGTGCGTTCACTAATATCATATCCATGCCAAAAGATAAGATATTATAATTTATTTTGGCGCTACCTTGAATCTAAGACTTCTTCTACTTCAAACTCTTCATTATTGTCGACTTCTATAGGAGGAGGTGGAGCTTGTCTTCTTCTTGGTATGTCCACTATCTTGTATGGTTTAAGAAGAGACATATGGAATACTGGATGGATTTTCATTGACTCCGATAGGTGTAAACAATATGCAACTGGATTTATTTATGTAGAAATAGAAAATGGTCCAAGCCTTCGATAGTCCAACTTGTCATAAGGACGAGTGGTCTTGATATTGCGACGAAGTAACCATACCTTATCACCTATGTAGAATGATAGTTGTTCCTTTTGATAGACATCCGCATTGACATTTTGTTGTTCTTGAGCTTCTTTTAAGTATGCCTTCATCGTTACATGTAGCTTTGACAAATGAATTGCCAAATCTTTCATAGTAAGTTTATCAACTTTTGAAAAGTCAAAAATATCAAGTTGTGGATGATAACCATAATTGGCAAAGAAAGGTATTTTTTTTATAGAAGAAAGTACCGTGTTATTGCAAGCAAACTCTGCTAATGGTAAAAGAGTTGTCCAATCATCTTCTTCGTAGTTAATGGTGCATCTTAAATACTACTCCAAAACTTGATTAACACGCTCCATTTTTCCATCAATTTGAGGAT
Organism: Physcomitrium patens; assembly: GCF_059467195.1. Taxonomy (NCBI): domain Eukaryota; kingdom Viridiplantae; phylum Streptophyta; class Bryopsida; order Funariales; family Funariaceae; genus Physcomitrium; species Physcomitrium patens. The sequence continues at coordinate 2,299,899 of NC_143411.1, read as the reverse complement.
GGAATGTCGAAGATAGTTTTATATCCACTTTTAGAATCTTGAAAAGAGTCCGCCAAAATCTTGATACAAATTGAATTCCCCTATCTAATATAATATCCTTGGATAATTCATGATAGCGATAGATATTATTAAGAAAGAGCTTAGCTATTTTTTCACATGTGATAGATTTTGTACCTGGTATAAAATGTGCCATCTTGATAAAATGATCTACTATCACAAATATAAAGTCATAAGAACTTGAGATTAGAAGATCCGTGATGAAATCCATAGAAACAAAAGACCATGGTTGTTTTGGGATGGATAATGACTGAAGAAGTTTGTAAGGTCAATGATGAGGAGTTTTTGATCTCAAACAAACATCATAAGATTGTACAAAATCTTTCATTGCTTTTCACATTTGGAGCCACCAAAAGTCCCTAGATATTAGTTCCAAAGTTTTATTGTATCCAAAATGTCCTGTTGCTGAAAAGTCATGACGAGCTTGAAGAACACGTAATCGAGCTTCACCTTTTGGAAGTTTGTCTTTACAAGTCAAACGTGTAAGTAGAGTTACAACTTGAGTGAAGTCTTTGATGAAGATCCGATAGTAGTTAGCAAATCCCAAAAAGCATTAGACATCTCTTACCATTTTTGGGATCTTCGAATCCATAATAGTTTGAACTTTCTTAGAATCCATTATAAGTCCATCATTTGAAATGATGTATCCTAAGAAGTCAACTTGAGTAGTGTAAAATATACACTTTTCTATCTTAGCATAGAGTCTCGCATCTCTTAGTTTTTGTAATACATGACGAACATGAAGTTCATGTTCTTCTATGTTCTTAGAATAGATTAAGATGTCATCTAAGTAACAGACAAAAAAATCATCTAAAAACTCCCGAAAGACATCATTTATTACTTGTTGGAATGTTGTTGGTGCATTTGTAAGTCCAAAAGGCATGACATTATTTTTAAAATGTCCATATCTTGTTTGAAACGTAGTCTTCCATTCATCTCCTTCTTTGATGCATATCAGATTGTATGCTCCTCATAGATCTATTTTTGTATAGATCTTAGCTTGATTCAACTCATCAAGGAGTCCATATATGAAAGGTAGCGGGTACCTATTCTTGATGGTGATTTTTTGAGTCCTCAATAATCGACACATATCCACAATGATCCGTCTTTTTTCTTCACAAATAAAATTGGAGCTCCTACTGGACATTTGGAATGGTGTATGAAGTTCTTGATCAAATTCTCTTTAATATACTCCTTGAGTTCAGCCAACTCATTTTGAAATAAATTGTAGATTAGTCCAAATGGCAGTTGTGTTCTTTCTTGAAGGTCAATTGAAAAGTTATAGGATCAATGTTCCAAAAGAGTATCTACATTCTTCTTTTCAAATACATCTTAAAAATCTTGATATTGGCTTGGAATGCCACTTGAAGTCTTTGTACTAGTAGAAACAGGTGTGGCATAAATGACACAAGGTGATCCTTCTTTTGCAACATGCAAGAAAGCTCATGCACCTAAAAATATAGGTTTAATTATACTAGACTTATGACTTTCTACTTGATTAACTACGTTCTTAATTATACTTTCAGAAAAGTCAAGACTACGAGAAGTCCAATCTATTTTAGGATTATATTTTTCTAAACATAATAAACCTAAAATGAATAGATTATAAAGAGATCTAATGATATTAAATATTACAAAGCTACTATGACTATTAGTTTCTATTTCTATAGGAAGGATTTGATGAGTAACATCTCCTGAAGATAATAGATGTCCATCTATGACTTCTATATGAATAGGTTTAGTTTTCTTTACTAAAAATATGCTATATCTTTTAGCAAATTCTTCATCTAAGAAACATACTGAGGTTCTTGAATCTAGTAAGGTAGAGGCTTTGTGATGTTTAAGTCCTAGAATAGCATTTATCGTAAAATATGGAAAGGGTTCAGAGGAAAAGATAGGACCTTCACTAGGTATTGTACAAGGTTTCAGCTACACGATTGTAGCTGGACAAATTTGTTTTCTAACATTCTATCTTCTTTGATCGCCATACTCTTTATTTTATGCTTGTGTCGCTACTTTGAGCAATGTTGAGCAGTGTGCTTAGGTTCTCCACAATATAAGCACAATCCTTCTTGATGGCGATGAGACTTTTTTTGCTCAGTAAGAAGTTTGAAGCGTACCACATCAATTTACATATCCTCTACTTTTGAATGTATGTGTTGAAGAGATGTTGGTGTTGCCATTGAATTATAGTAACGTTGACGTCTATTTGTACAATTTTCAGATCGGAATTCAAAAAGATAATTGTCACACTTCACAGCAAAGTCATTTACTTGACTCAATGTCTGAGGATCAGGTAAGTTGAGCATTAATTTTTTTACCTCATATTGTAATCCATAGAAAAATTGGCTAATAAGTGCAGCATCATTCTACTTGATATCAATTACAAGTTGTCAAAATTATGAAGCATATAATATTACTAATCGATTTTTTTGTCACAAAATATGGATCTTATTGGTTGCAATACAAATTACATCATGTTCTTTATACATAGATCAAAACTCCATGAAAAAAGCCTTTAGATTATCCAATATTGGATCTCATCATTCAAAAAAAAAAAAAAAATATGATAATGCTGAACCTAAAAAAAGCATACCAATGAATCTAACTTGTGATCCTGAAGTTGGATAGCTTTGGAGTTGAAGTTCAATCACAAGTTGTACTTGATTGATAAATCCTCTAAACTTTGATCTGGTACCATCAAACTTCTCAAGTAGGATAATTCTTGGTTCTCTAACATTGGAAGGATATTCTACCATAGGAGAAGAGACATGATTTGGTGCAGATGTTGAAGTAGCTTCAATCATTTCTATATCTTTACTTCCTACAAATCTTATTGCTGCTTATGGTGGTAAATTGAGTTGATACATCGTAAGCATTAACTCCTTCAATTGCTCTTGCATTTGTGCCATTGCACTCTTCATTTCAGAAAGTTCTACCATGATAACACTTAGAAAAGAGAAGATGTCTAATATCGCTCAAGACAAATAGAAGAGAGGACTTGAGAACAAAAAAAATACTAAGGACAATATCAGTTTAGAAGAGGGTAATCTGTAACTTCTAATATGCTTATGTCTTATCAAGAGAAAGGGGTAATCTACTCTTAATCAAGATTAGACAAAACTTTGATATTATAAGTATACTCTTGTCAATATGTCAAGGACAAGAACATGATAAAAACAAATAAACAAGTAAGATTTCTCTCAAAGAAAGATGATAAAATAGAAATAACTTGATGGATATATTAAAAAAGAAACTGAAATGGCTATTGCCAAAAGCCAAGAAAACTAGAGACCCTTGAAACTAGACTAGAAGCAAAAAAGAGTTGACAAGAGTGAAGAAGACTTCACTCTTGTCTCTATATATACTATCTAATTAGGGGTTATGTGGCAATGTTTTATAGGACCTTCAATATATTTGACTTTGTAGGACACATGCTTTGACTAACAAGGTAAGTTTTTCTATGTGTGGGCCATATAGTTAGCTTGGTCTTCAAGCTAACAACATGTGTGGTACATGGCCAACTTATTGACCACGTTTTTAATCCAAAAAGTCAATTAAAGACACCTATAAAGTCAAAATAACGTCTATGAAGCTTCTAAGAAGCTTTCATAGCAAATATTATAGAATTAACTTATTTTTACCTACTTTTACTTACTTCTATGTATTTATACATGTAATTATTAGCTTACATGTATATGTCCATGACAAAATGATGCATCTTAAGAAATCAACTTGAATAGTGTTGAATACACATTTTTTCATCTTGGCATATAATCTTATATCTCTTAATTTTTGTAACACATGACAAACATGAAGTTCATATTTCTTACTATTTTTAGAATAGATTAGAATATTATTTAACTAATAAATAATAAAAACATGAAAAAACTCATGAAAGACATCATTCATAAAATTTTTAAAAGTAGTTGGTGTATTTGTGAGTCTAAAAGGCATGACATTATATTTAAAATGTTGATACCTAGTTCAAAAAGCAATCTTTGACTCATCTCCTTCTTTCATGTAAACCATGTTATATGCTCTTTATAGATCTATTTTTATGTAGATCTTTTCTTAATTGAGTTAGTTAAAAAATCTTAAAATTAGAGATAGGAGATACCTATTTTTGATAATGATCATGTTAAGTCTTTGATAGTCTATGCACATCTATAGAGATTTTTTTTTTCTTCACAAATAAGATAAGAGCTTCTATTGAAGATTTCAAATGGAGTATGAAGTTCTTAATCAAGTTCTTGATAATATACTCTTTTAGTACAGCTAATTCATTTTACAATAAATTATAGATCCGTCAAAAGAGTGGTTGAGTTCTTTCTTATAGATCAGTGGAATAATCATGATATCAATGTTTTAAAAGAATATTTAAATTTTTTTTTTCAAAAATTTCTTAGAACTCTTGATTCTAGCTAAAAATACCACTTAACATCTTTTGACCATCAAAAATAGATGTGGCATATATAAGAAAAGATGACCCTTTTTTTGTAGCATGCATGGAAGTTCTTGTACCTACCAATAAGGATTTGGATGTACTAGGCTCATCTATTTTTATTTCACTATTGAAATTTTAGATTAAATTATAAAAATAAAAAAAATTAAGGTTACAAAAAATCCTATCTATTTGAGAATCATATTTTTTTAACCATGATAATCCTAAAATAATTTGATTAGATAGAGATCTTATTATATTAAATATTATTATACTATTATGATCTTTAATTGCTACATCTAAAAAAATAATCTCATAAATAACATCTCTAGAAGAAAACAAATGACCATCTATAACTTCTACATGTACAAATTTAATTTTCTTGACTAAAGTTATTTCTTGTTTCTTGACAAAGTCTTTGTTTATAAAATAGGCTCATGCTTTTGAATCTAATAATGTAAAGACTTTGTGATTTTTAGATCTTAAATATCCATCTATTATAAAATAAGATAAAAGATTTGAAAAGAGAATATGACCTTTATTAGATGTTATACATGATTCTATCCACATGTTCTCTATTGTAGTTTTAAAAACTTGTTTTTTGATACATTATCTTTTTTGGCAATCATACTCGTCATTTTGTAATTACATTGCTTCTTTGAATAATGTTGAGTAGTATGTTTAGCTTCTTTTTAATATAATCTTTCTTGACAATAAAAAGTCTTTTCTTACAAGGAATTTAAAATATATTGCATCAATTTCTATTAGTTTTGGTCTAGATAAATAAGTTTCTAAAAACTTAAAAGCTGCCTTTATTATTTAGCTTGTTCTTCTCTAGCCAAGTCTTTATTCTTTATGCCTTTTAAATAATCAGTTGTTATATACAATGGCTTGAGCAATAAATTATTTTAAAGATTTTTCTTTTGGCATTATCAATAATAAATTTTTGAATTTATTATTCAATATATATCAAAATTGATTGATGAGGATTTTTGTCATTTTAATCCATGTCACAAGTGAAGTTTTAGAATTCAGCAGTATATATAATAGTTGATCGTGATTCTTATTGTAAAGATAAGAGCTTGATTTCTACTACTCTTTATCAATCACTATGTCCAAATATAGTTATAAATATTTTTATGAATGAATTCAAATCATAAAAGAGTCATGAATCTTTTTCTACTAATAATACAAATCAAACAAGAGCATTTTAAAATAGAAGTGTGCCTATAAATCCAACTTGAGTAAATCTATCAAGGTATTGGAAGGAATATAATTTTAGATAGAGCTTAACTTTTTGCACAAATCTTTAAAATTTTGATCTCATTCCATCAAACTTATTGGACTTATTAATCTATGATCCCATCATACTTATAAAAGTAAAAATTTTTGGATTTGGTTGTAAGATTAATTTACTTGCTTATTTTAATTATACAACTTCTTGTTGTAGATTTTGAGCTTCTTTCATAGGCATAGGATTAGTGTTTCTATTATTATATTGAAATATAATTATATGATAAAAATATAATAAAAAATAAATTTTTAATTAATATTTAATCATCTTGATTCAATAGTAATTCAAGACATTTAAACATGGCTTTTATAAAAGCCTCTTAGTTTATTTTCTTGCCTTAATAGCTAGTAGATTAAAAGTTTCTTAGCAATTTTACCTTCTAGACTATAGAATATTTTTTAGTGCCTTTAAAAGGCTATAAATTAGTAAAAATAGGATAAAAGAGGTAAATAATTAATATGGTTGATACTAATATTAAATTGAAGGTAGGATTAGACTAAAAAATCTTAATGATAGATTGGATTGATACCAGAGGATTGACCATTTGTGGAACAAGGTCAAAATCAGACCTCTAGCCACTAAAATGGCCGCCTATGGCATAGTAGGGACTCATTCAAAGATTGGCAATTAGGAATCGTGAGGTAGCTTCAAGCTTATTCTACAAATATAAGGCTTATTTTTGTAGGATTTTGAATGACTTTGCAATTACTATTCAAAATTAGGATTTGTATCAATGGCTTGGGATTTATGCAATACAGTTAGGCCTAGCACTTTCAACTAGTTTGTGCATTTGTGTCACATCTTTGGTTCAAAATTTGATAAAGCTTGGTTAATTGAGTGTGCTAAGTGTGTATAAAATTTTACATTAATCTAATAGTGCAATTGGAAGATATCTGGATTTTGATACAAAACAGTATTAGAAATTGGCAATTTGAGATTAGATAAGATTTTTATGATATCTAAAGATTTACTAATCAAATCAAGGTAAAATTTGGCATGGTGATAGGATACTTCAAGGTCAAACTATAAATTATTTTTGAGTTGAAGTTAATAGTTGAAGAAAGAAAAATTGATATTCAAATATTTGCATCAACTTTTAAATTAGCGGCTAAGTGATATAAGTATAATTTTTGGATTTTTTTACACAATGTGTAAGTTGTATTGATTTGAATTTTTTAAGCATATAAAAGACTTATAGTGACATTTGTGTGAAAAATTTTGTACTAAGTGGATAGTCAAATTAGAAGTTACAACTCACCAAAGTCACTAACTAGGATTAGAATTTACAAAGAGAAATAAAAACTACCTAATTATGAAAGAAATAAGGCAATTTGAGTTTATATATGGTTGAGATTACTAAAAAGGAGTATTTTTTAGCACTTTTTACTAACTTTAAATACTTTTGAATTAAAATTCGAATTACATTCTTTTTATATGGATGAAATATATTAAGGTTTTTTGAATATTTGTAAAACATAACTTCATCTTCCACAATCAAGTACCCAATGCATTCTCAAATAAGAAAATATGTATTACAATATCATAGTTGGTGCTAGTAATGTGTGAAATTTTCACTCGAAGAGTGTTGAAAAGTTCGTGAAGATTTGCAATAGTTGCAAATCTATTCTCACTTCTACAAAATATAGCATCTATGATTTTTCCTTCTATTTCAAATAACTTAAGAAATCCACAAGTAAAATTAAAAGAAGGTAATCCACAACCTCTAATATTAAATGAAAGTTTCTACAAAGAGGGATAATATATTTTTTTTAAGGAAAAAAATCAATGTTAAAAACTAAAAAATTTATTTTAAGTAGATAATCTAAAACTTTCAAAATATAATAATAGAAGTAGGCTAATCTTCTCACTTTAAAAATAAGAAAAAAACAATGGATTAGGACTCTTGTCAAATTATCAAAGATATGAATCTCAAAAAATAAAAATATGAATACACTCTTTTGTCACTCAAAAAGACTAAAAAATCACTAAAAAAAATAGTGTATTGAACTAGAATGGCTATTTCCAAAGACAAGAAGATTGAAAAGTCTTGAAACAAGACCAAAGTCTAAAAAGGCCTTGACAGGAGTGAAGAAGGCTTCACTCTTACTTCCATATATATTCTTAACTAGAAGCTACATGACAATATTCTATAAGACCTCTAAAACATGTTGACTTTGCAAAATATATATCTTAATTTATAAGGCAAGTTTTATATATGTATGCAATATAATTAGCTTATTTTATAAGCTACTAATATATGATTAATTTATTGACCAAGTTTTTAACCTACTAATCAATTACAAATATATGTAAAGTCAAAGTAGAATCTATGAAGCTTCTAAGAATTTTTTCTAAAAAATATTATGAAATAAATTTATTTTTACTTACTTCTACTTAATTATATAGATAAATATTAGAATAAGTATATATGTCCATGATACAGATGAATTATGGTGGCCTAGACTTTAGCCTTAGTATAGATTCTTGAATCATAGCATCTCTCTTCGATTGCATTGCATGCATTCATCATTAAGATTTTGAATATTATACAAGCCATAGTGTTATAAGACAAGCTCTTCTATTGTTGTATTATATTTGCATACAATATATAAAAATTAAAAAATATATATAAAAAATACATTAAATTTTAATTTATATTTTTTATTAAATAAAATAGTTAAATACATGATTAGATATTAGAAATAATTAATTAATAAAATAATAATTTGAGACTAGTGGAGAGTGATGGATGATAAGATACTTAGGTAGCACCTAGAAGACCATAGATTTGAACTTTTATAGTAACATATGGAAGAAAAAAGAATATTCTTTTAAAAATATTTAATTTATTTTTTGAAGATATTTAAAAGACTCACCTCATAATATTTGCATTATGAGATTATATTTGATGATAAGAATATTTATTACTTATAAGCAACACCAATGAATCTCCTTTAACAATAGTATGATATATGATGTCCAAACCTTCTATATATTCATCTTTCTAATGGATTGAAATATAGCTTCTCCTAAAATTTTAAAAAAAAAAAAAAAAAAAAAAAAAAAAAAAAAAAAAAATCACAAGTTGGTGGTAGGTAAAGTGTAATGACATCAATTCTTTAAAATCCTCAACTCATTTTTTTAAATAAACAAACTTCAAATAAAATAAAATTTAGGATTTAAGATTTGGAAGTGGGATTTAAGATTTAGAAATAGAGTAGGATTTAAGATTTTGAAAGAGTAGAAATTTTCTTTAAAAAGGGATATAAGGACTTTCAAAGAAGGTTTTAGGCTCTCTTGTGTTTGTTTTATAAAGATTTAATGAAAGGATTTTTTGACAGTATGAAAAGCAAGAGAATTTATGAAGGATTTGTATTTTATTGAGTGTTGTGTATGTTTTGAAAGTTTTTGTAAGAAAGTATGGCAATTAGTAGCAATCATAGGCCCCATGTTTTCTTAAGGTAATATTTCTTTTTACAACACTACTCACCTTCTTTTACAACAAATCAAAATTTAAGAACTTAAAACTCTAGAATTTTTAATATATTATGCAAAGGATAAAAGCAAAGAATTTAGGAATAAAGAGGGAAGTAAAGAATTACACAAGCAACAAAAATAATTATTGAAAAGCAACATAATCCACAAATTTTTATGTAAATAAAATCTAGAAAAAAAAATAAACAAACATATAATAAAAATATAAAAAATAATAATAGAACTATTGAAGCAACTCCTTCTTTCTTTGGATATTTGAAAGTCCAAGAAGTAGGTCAGCTCTTCAATCAAGCCTTGTCATATCTATGCCTATATTCTTGTCTACTTATTTTTTATATTAACAATTTATTTTCATCTCAATCATCTTATATAAATCAAATGATTCAAATATACTCTATCTTTTATTTCTAAAAATAGAAGTAGAAAGAAGAACAACAACATTTAAAATAGATAACTGGAATTAAAAATCCAAAATTAGAGTCATAAAACAAAGATATGAAACAAGCATTGAGAAGAAGGAACAATGATAAAAGATAGACAAAATTAATCATGAAATAGTAAGGATGATGAGGCATTAATAAAATAAAAGAGTGACTTTAATAAATTCCTAAACTTATTATTTAAATTTATTAATTAGATAGCCTAAATCAAGAAGAGATTTAAATAATAGAATAAATAGTATAAATATTAGTAATAAATTATATATATATATATATATATATATATATCTAATTTAAATATTTTATATTATAATAGTTGGTTTAAATATAATATTTTAAAATATAATTTTATTTTAAAAATAAATATTAAAATCAATAAAAATTTTAAATTATTAGTAGATTTTTTAAATATAATCTTTTTATATCTATTTTAAAGATATCAATAAATACACAAGATAGACTTAGGATATATTAAAAGGCTTATCTTTACCCTATTAATACTATCATGTGACCACTAATCATGTAGAATAAATAAATCCAATTTATTTAGTTATTGGTTATACTTAATTAACTTATTAGCTTGAATTATTTTTTAAATTTAATTTTTTTCTTTAAAAAAATTCTTTTATTTTAAGAATATTGTAAGGCCACCTAATCTTTTAATTTTTTAATAGTATTAAAAAGTTAATAATTATTTAATTTAAAAATATAAGCTAATATTCTAAAAACCATTATATTAGATCTATAAAAAAATAATTAATATATTTTTAATATCTATATTTTTTTCTTTATATATATATATATGATTTAAAATGTAATCATTAAATTATTTATATTTACATTTTAATAAAAATATTTTTTTAACAAATATTAACTTCCTTGGATTTTTTTTATAATATCTTTTATTCATAAAATTTTATTATGTCTTTTAAAGTTTAAGAATTTTTTTAAAATTAGCTCTTAATAAGTTTTAAGACATTAAAAATTCCAAAAAATATAAAATATCTTTATAATATCTACAATGTATGAAAAAAAGATCTAAGATTGATATTTTTTGCTCAATGAGAGATTTGAAACATATTGTATTAATTTATATAGTTTTTATCTGCAATGAATAGGTTTCTGAAAACTTAGGAATTATTGTCATGACTTAACTTGTTCCTCTCTACCCTAATCTTTTCTTTAAGCATCTTTCAAAAAGACAATTATTATATGCAATGGATTAAAAAATAAATTATTTTAATAAATTTATTTTTAACATTGCTAATATTAAATCTTTGGTATTGTATTTTAATTCATATTGAAATTGATTGATAAGGACTTTATTATTCCAATCTACATTACAAGTAAGGTTTTGGAATTCAATAGCATATATAGTAGTTGAATGTGATTATTTTTGTAAAGATAAGAGTTTTATCTTTGCTATTTTTTTTCAATTATTTTACCTAAATGTGGCCAAAAATACTTTCAAGAATAAATTTAGATCATACATGAGTTATAAATTTTTCTCCATTAAAGATGCAAATCAAAAGAAAGTACTCTTAGATCTATGTGCATCTATGAATACAACTTAAGTAAATCCATTAAGATTATTAGAGATTCTTGAAACACGTGTGACTTGAGAAAAAGTAATGACATTCATCAATCTTTTACATGATATTCATCTTCTTAGATAGTCTTAACACTATTGGTATCAAAGATTACACAAAACATATACTTAGACATAAAAACTATACATATATAAAAGCATACAACAATATACATCTAGACACATATATAAAACATTTTTAATCTGTTGTGTTATCAATTGAATCGCGACATCCTAGGAGATTGAATAAAATATTTTCAAACACATTCCTTGTTTTGCATAAATCCTAGGAGATTGAATTATTCAATAAGCCACAGAAGCACGTGCCCTTCAACCTGCCCGTCCCCCCGCTGGTTCCCCTCCGTTCCCAGATTTTCGATCAACGGGTAGGATTTAATCTGAGGACCACCGCGGTCCGAAGATCTACGATGGCGGAGCCAGTCACACTGTTCTTTGAGGTAATGCTGTGGTGGTAGGAAATTTCACTAGATGCTGCTGGTTTCTCCCGGGCCGACACCGAATGGCCGGCAGAGCTTTGTATGTGTAACTTAAGCATTGGATAGTGCGATGGAATTAGTTGCATCGGGAAGTTGTTTTCCTTGCAAGGGCCATCATTGTCAAGGGTTCCAGTTTACTGCATAGGTAGGCTAACTGACCGGGTGTGATTCCATTGTGTCACATGTTTCACGTCTCTGTGGACTGTTGCCCACGCTTAAACTGCCGGGGATACAGATATGGAAGAAAGGCCTTATTGCAACGGGTGCCGGCTATCGGAAATAAGCGTGCGGCTCGCTCACCTGGATGCTCACTCTCTTTATTTTGGTTTTGTGATGCTCAGTTTAGTGGCGAGTTAGCTCCCGATGTTTTGATTAGCTCATGAGGTGCGGATTTTAGGGATTTGTCTGTGGATGCGTTCGCTACTGATTGAGTTGGAGGGAGGGAAACTTTTCAGGTCGACGGATTGGTGTGTTCTGCTATCAGTTCGGTGAAATGAGTTATCCTTATGCATCGTGTATTATTGTATTCTTTCCATGTGTTTAGATTAGACGGAATGTGTCCGTGTTAGAAGGATTAGGAAGCATTCTGTGATTCTTGGCACTGATGTTGGTTCCGTTGGGTTTTTCCGTCAGTTGTCTGTGTTCTGAGCTCGATCATGGTCTTGCAGGGAACGCCTTTGCAGCTGGTAGGTACTTGACGGGGTTGAAATGGCGAGTCCTTTAGTTGCCTTGCCACTTGTAATGGCAGGTGGATTCGCACTTGCCGAAATGTTCTTCAAATGGAAGAAAGGAAATTTGCACACCAAACATGTACCAGACTTTGTTTTCGATAAGTTTGGCAAACTGAAGGACATTGAGGGGTTTGGCGATTATTTTGGTAAGATTTGTATGTGTGGAGGCTAGGGGGATAGGAAATTCTCTTTACATTGACGACCAAATAGTCTTGTTTATTCGGATTAGCTTTGTACCGGTTTTTTATATTCACGTGGGTTACCATGACGTATCCTCCTTCAGGGGCTTCCATGAAAGTGCGTGCACGTTTGTATCGATTGTGCTAGTCAGCTTTGCGGTGGCTTATCACGTTACAATTGCACAGGTGCATCTTTTTGTTTGACAAAGTTACTTCGCTTATCGTTCGGACTTGTTCAGTGCGTCAGTTGGGGCTTGATACGGCTAATCCGATCGCCAAGACAGTTTCCAAAGCAGCAGATGCCTATTTACGCGATGATAGGCGCGAGAAAAGTGAGGCTAAAGAGGTGGTTTGCATTCTCGTGTCCGGTCCAACCCTGGAGGAGGATAAAAAACAGATCTGCGAAGAAATTTTGTTTGAACTGGAGATTTGCGTTGTTGCATATTTCAGTTTTCATTGGAAGCATGCAAATTCTGTTATCGAGAAGGTATTCGGGTGGCTCTCTTGTTGACCAAATGCGGACGTTGTAAGTGCGGTTTTTCATGAGTTCGTCTAGAGAAATACGCTCTGGCTACCTACCACTGGGCATGTGCATAGATTTTTCTTGCGCGTCGATATGTGCAGAGATTTGTAAGATCAGCAGCATGAGGGCAAAAATACTGCTGTGTATATACAGTTTATTAGTTAATAAGTCCTTTGCCTTTTATATAGTTTAGCTACGATGCCTCTAGGGCTTGCTAATGATGTCGATTAACAATACAATGATGAAGTGTTCCCAAGCATTTATATTTGAAGCTGACCTAATTCTTTGCATGGTTATTCAGGTAGTTAGTCAAGGCGCCACAGAGAAAAAATTGCACAAAGCGGTGTTGTGTGCACTCAAGTAAGAGGGTAGTTAGACGGCAAGATCGCCTTCACCATCGGAGTTGATGAAGCTTGTTATGGAAATATATGAGCAGAGAAACAGAGTGCCGCTGTTTTTGCGATGGAAATAAGTTCACCTTGATTTTGTGCAGGAAACAGCGCTACGAGGCGGTGTTAAAGTCGCTGAGTACTAAGCGTCGAATTCACACTATGATTGAGGAATTGAAGACAATAGGAAGATCGAATAGCTCTATCCCAGATAAGGGCGTAGTGACTGTTCCTGCTGAGTCTTCCAAGCGTAGCCCTGTCATACTCTTCATTGGCGGGGGCATGGGTGCGGGAAAATCTACTATTGTAAAAGAGGTTTTGTCAAGGTATCCATTCTTGTTAATTACTATCATCATTATAATGTACTGCGTGTATTGGAACATTACTAGAAGCTTTTGAGCACAAATTCTAAGTTCATTCGTTCTGTGAAAATGTCGCCTCTTCATGTTTGTAGCTCATTTTGGGCTGGCGTTATCAAGGATGCTGTGGTGGTGGAAGCCGACGCGTTCAAAGAAACTGATATCATCTATCGAACTTTGAGTTCTCTGTCAAAGGGAGATGTGTCAGGGAACGCTGAACTAGTATGAGCTTGATTTCCTGCACCGATTTTTTATTACCTGGAAGAAGTTGCATTTAAACTCGTGTTTTACTTTATGGAATCGTATGTAGTCCATGTGTTTCTATATAGTAGTTGGTAATGCAACGGATTGAAATTTTTCCTTGCTTGTTCCTCCTCACAATGCTGCTTCTGTATTAGGCTGCGGAGGGTTAATAAGAACAGGTGGATTGATCCTTGGAATTTTTTTGATGCATCCTCTGGTGTGTTTTATATCAAGATCATGTAAGTGTCACATGCAGTTTTTAAGGTGATACTCTTGTTACTGAATATGAGAACTTAACAAGTGTGTTTTGTCTTGCAGGTGCACCAATTCTCGACAGAAACAGCAAATTCGTTGCTTGTGTCTGCTTTGAATGAAGGTCGCGACGTAATTTTTGATGGCACAATGTCATGGGAGCCTTTTGTGATAGAAACCATTGAAATGGTCCGAGATATCCACAACAGGTAGTTTCTTAATCGGGTAGCTTTAACCATGCATGATTTGAATGATCGATTGTTCAGTCTCTTTTCATTCTGTCTTATTATCTTAGATCGGAATCTGCCAAAGTGAAGCCTCCTGATAACTGTAATGCTTCCTTAATATGCACTGCTCCGCAGGCGGTATCGAATGGGCCCTGGGTACAAAAAGAACGATGATGGCACTGAAGTAGAGAATTACTGGGAACCTCTAGCTGAGGACAGCGAATGTGCTATTGTGAACAAAAGTAACGACGGTGGAAAGAGACCTTACCGAATCGAGTTTGTTGGTGTTGCTTGTGATGCACATCTGGCTGTGGTTCGTGGTATGAGGTAATTCCGAGCGAAAAGCCTACCCTTCATTCCGTCAAAGCAGTGTTTGCGTACTTCCACCTACAGAATTCAGAAATGAGGTGCTATGTTTGACTTCTATGTATTTCGTTCTATCAATATTCTTAATCATGAGGTAGAAAGTTCGCAGAGGCGACCTCATCTTTCTCATGTGCACACCTTGGTCATTACACAGTGGTGAGTAAGGTGGCTGTCGTCAAATTTTTAAGTGACATCCTAATTAATTGACCCCCGCGAGTGGACTCTCTATGTCTTGCGCACACCCTTAATCTCTAATGTCTGTTGATTTTTGAAAACATTGTCTTGCGCTGAAATTCTCAGGAGGGCAATAGCAACTAAGAGGGGAGTTCCAGTGAAAGGGCAACTTCGATCTCACAAGTTGTTTGCAAAATCCTTAGAGAAGTACATATCTCTGGTTGATGCGGCAAAAATATTTACTACCAGCGCGTGGAATGGCCCAGCCGAGGTGACGACGAACCGTCAAAATCAAATGCTTGTTTTTCCTCACAAATTTACACGAGTTTTTAGTTTACGTATGCTTGAGGTTTGTACAAGGTTGCCACTAACCAGCTCTTGTGTGCACGAGTGCAGTTGATTGCCTTGAAGGATGGCCCTGGTAAGAAGTTACTTATTGATGTCGACAACTACCCTGGAGTACGTTGTCTAGGAGATCTAGACCCTAACTCTGGATCCGTGACTGAACTGTACAAAAACAATGTAGACATGAAACTTGTGAATCAGTTCTGGCAGAACGTGATATTAGATTCCAATAGAAAACTTCGGCAGAAGCGCTTGTGTAAAGCAATTCTAGCGAACGCTTCCACCTCAGCACTCCTGGAGAAGTCCATGTCGCAGCTCTCTCAAGATGAAATCAATTCCTTCAGTAAGTGAGGTATGTATAAAAGTTTAAAGTACTAGATTTCGTCTCAGTGTTTCGTGGCATGTATTATGTTCGTTTGCCTCACACCATACTTACTACCATTCGTAGCGCATGTAGAGCACGGTGTAACCCAGAAGTAGTATTAATGAACAGCTATCATTCTGGCAACTATTACAGATGGTCAACACTATATGTAGTGAAATTCTGCAGTACTTCAATCAAACAAGACGAAACTGCGTATCCATAACATGTTAGCGACAACAAATATGGCAGATCTGTATGACATGGAACTTGCAACAAAATTTGTACCAAAACACCATTCAACATTCCTGAATTTTTGCCCCTCGAGGCTCCCTTTGTTTCGCAACGAACTACGGCACAACGTCATTAGTCTGTATCTAAACCAAAGTGTAAAAGGGCCCAAAAGCCACAATTACCATTCTACTTCCACCGAACACAAGAAATGCGTGTGCAGACACGTTCGACATAAAAATGTGGACTATCTTCAGTGGCAATAACCCTCGTTTGAAGTAATCCTAAGTCGACAAGATTTACGCCCAAGGTTATCATACGTAAATGTTGAACGAAGCAACAAAGGGAAACAGTAGGACAGCTGAGTTCATGTGTAGGGCAGTTACATGTCCCAGCATCTCCTGAAGAACTTGCAAAGAACTGCAACACGCCGAAGAAAAAACAATCCAACTTCCCGCTGACTCATCACAGTGAATAATCAATGCACACAAAATTTTCAGATGGTCCTCTACTCTTCCATCGCCATTAAGGACTGGCCCGAAACGATGAGGAGCTACATCTGTAAAGGACGATGAAGAGAATAGACTTTGAATGCCTAACACAGATTGCAATTTCGAATGCAGTGCATGAGCACTCGAGAGAGAGTGCAACCCGTGACACACTAATAATCTGCCTAACAGAAAGTGATGTTCACATGGTTCACGATCGCAGGATTGGTTAACCAGGAAAGTACTGGAGATCTCGGCTGCGAATTTTACGCGATGGAAGGACGCAGGGCACAATCCTCTCCTCACAAATTTAAACAAAAAGGAGAACTCCAGAGCGAGATAGGTTCAATGTGTATTTATTTCTAAATCTTTTGGTACAGAGAAAACTCCACAAGCAAAAATTGGCGTCAAATACCTATATGTGCAATTAAGAAAACCCTCACGCAAAAATCGGGACCGAAATGATACCCAAAGGCATGCTTTGATAACTCAACGTGCACAGCTAATCTCACCACCCAAACCCTAAACCCATGACCACAAAATTTGGCTACAATGACAACAAACCCATTCCGAAACTCAAAATGAGACGTCCGGCTTCTCAGGCTCATCTGGATTATTCTCCTCTTCCTCTTCCTTCTTCTCTTCCTCCTCTTCATCCTCTTCCGGCGGGTCGGCAGGCAGCGGTGGGGGCAGCGGGGTCTTCATGGGGCTAAATTGCGGGAAGATATCCGCCCTCCTTCCAGGTCGCGGCCTGTCCCATTCGATGGGGAAATCAAGCGGGCTTCTCCTCGTCATCTTCTCCTCGTCGGGAGCCATACCCCGAACAGCTCCCACACTCCATGACTTCCCACCCTTAGACGTACCCACCCTACTCACTGGACCAAACTTGACCGAACTAGAGGCTTGCAATCCATATTCAGAAGACGAGCAGGAGCAGCAAGAGTACAGTGTTTCAAAGCGAAGCGGTAAGGCGGACGCTGTGCGCAACACCGCCATGGCTACAACTGGAGACAAACCTCGCAGGAACGAAATCTCTGAGGGGACTTGGAAATCGGTTTAGTGGTTTGATATGAGATGGGTGCTTTTGCATTTGGTGCAAGATGAGCCACCCGTTCCTTCCCTTTCAGAGGAGGGAGGTCATTTGTGATTCTCCAAGGGCACGCTGGCCCGTCCATCGGTATGCCGCATCGGACGGGTGGGATTCAATCACTTCTTCTCTATTTTCCTTATCGTAAAAAAAACTGCTTTTACGCAGCCATGGATTTCGGCGAAATCGCTCGCAAGACTAGGTTTTTTCGTTCATCCCGCTTTCGACGCCGTCGTTACTACCAACAGTTTCAGTAATTCTGTGAGGACAGTCTTCGAAGCTCTCTAACCAGATCCTTTGTCACTGCAAAAGATGCCCCATGCTAGTGTGTCGCGGTGATGACGTCCATGGGCTCCGTCTTTCTTAAGTACGATGATCATTTCTGTGATGCGGTGACATAGTCAAGCATTCCTGGAAATGAAGATACTATTCTCACTAATCATCATCTCAATTCTTTAATGTAAGGTAGCAAGCTCTTTTTGAACTTTGAGCCGCAATTTTTCTTCCTACACGAGGTTTTGAGTTAGTGCAATATCTCCATAAAATGTAGTAGTGATGTTCGGTCTCATTGGGACGGCAAAGGAGACGAATATGCACGACCAGCATTGGCTTAGTGTCAAGATGTATAAGAAATATGGTGCATGGCGATTGGACCAACTTCAGCCGGAGAAGTTGAGCAGGAAAAACATGTCGAGAACCGGACGATGCTCATTGGGTAACAACTACCAGAATTTGTTTCATTTCAGGTTAGGAACTCTCTAGATTACTCCTCCGCCGTGAAGTCTCCAAGCATCTCATACCATCTTCCCTGCCGTCGGTGATACAAAACCTCATCCGAGACGGTGTCGGCAGGACAGCCGAGACCACTCCGAGCGTGGCATCTTCAGCATTGATTTTAGAAATGAGGAGAAGGTGGTGCTGAGCTTCGCAGTTTCATGGCAGAGGGTTCAATGAAAAGAGTTTCACTATTGTTTTAGATTGCTAAGGTAGCAAACCAATTGTAGACCACCTCCATTTCCATTAGGCAGACATTGATTAAAAAAAATTCATTTCCATTCATCGGAAATGGGTTAGTTAATATGATGTTAATATGATGTTAAGCTGTGATCAATAAATAATATTCATTACACTTAGAATGAGTTTGTGTGATTTGTAAAATTTGAATTCTCATTTTTCTAACCCATCACCAATTGGACTTAGGTAGGCCTATATGTCCAAAATAGATCAAAAAGAATCTTTAGCTAAATCATTTATATAATTCTATTTTTGGGCCAAATTGTGTAAAAACATTTGGAATCCTCCTGATTTTTAATTCCCTATATGAAGGAATATTTTTCTTAATTTTACACCCATTGGATATATGCTAAAATGTTTAAGCTATCAAAAATGGGTTGTCTACTTTATATACTTTATATGCTTGCAGTGAATGCCAATTCAATATCATTAGAGAAATTATTTGTTAGTTTGCTGATGGCTCATTTACACATTGTTGTAGGGAGATTATATCTATGTGGAGTTGAAAATTAAACTCATGTGGTGTTTGTTGATAGACACAACTTTTGAATCTCATTGTTGTTGAATAAAAATTGAGAAGGCATTTTCTTCAAAGTTTTGAATAATAATTTATAAAAAGGTAATTATACAAAAGAAAATAACTAAACGATTAGTTTTTCCATATCACAGAGGATCCATCATGTAAATGTTCTTATTTTGCATTATAGGTATTAGTGTTTGTTAGCATTTGAATGGTATGGATTTGCAAAATTTTAACTTATGTCAAAGTAATGATTAAGAAGTTTTTAATTGCAAATATTAAATGTTGAATTAAAGAGGTCTTTATATCTAGAACCCCATTTCTTTAAATCATGATTTAATAGTCATATCAAAGTCTCTTCTTTAGTAAAGAAAAACCCTTCTTTAGAAGCCTTAATCTTTGGATATAATATAAAGAGAGAAGAGCCGACAAACTAGACTAAATCATATTTTATACTATAAGTCTAAAAACAATAATGCATATTTTGACACTTATAAGAGGAATGAAAAGTTTTATTAAAGATCTCTTTTAGAAATATTTTACATGATTTCTCTAATTTTTTTAAATAACCATTTCTTGATATGTGCCTAATAGAAACTCCACGAAACAACATTTTTTATGCCACATACGACTAAATTATATTCTACATAATCTTTTATTTTTTAAAAAAATTGGACATATATTTCTAAGCAAAATAGCAAAATAAGCAAGGCTTTTCAATTTCAATTGATTGAAGAATTTGAAATTTATAACCTTTCACCTTGTTTTTTTAAAATAAAACTTTCTAAGCATTATAAAGTAATACTTTATTGAGCCATGTAAAATAAAATATATACCAATGAATGCACGTATATATATATATATATATATGTAAAAATAAAATTTAACATATAATACTTGTAATATATATATATATATATATATATATACACACTATTAAATACTAATTTAGATAATTTAAAAATCATATATATTTTTATAAAGTTATATATATATATATATATATATATTAATATTAATTCTTTTTCATTTATATTTAGGAAAAAAGCATATTTCAATTTATATTTTGAATATTAAATGTATGCCATAATTTAAGATAATTTTTTAAAGTCAGTTTTATTACCTTTTATAAAGAAACTCTTGAATTTAAGGAAATATATTTTTCTATTTCGTAATTATTTAAAAATACTATCTATGGTTTTGTAAGATTAAAAAGAAGATCAAGTTTTAAAAATTGTCTTCTAAAGCTTATCTTAAGTGGGTTATCTAAAGTAGAATAATAAATAAGTCAATAAAAAAAATAAAGCAAAAAAAAAAAACAAACAAACAAACAAACAAACAAACAAACAAAATAAAAAAAAAATATATTTACTCAAGTAAACAACAAGCAATTACAGAGCATATGATGGAGTAGATGAATACAAATGAAGGATATCAGATTTACATTTTTTTTGTGCATGTTTAAATTTTTTGATTATAGTATAAGATTTAATAAGAGACATATAGAATTCAAGAAGAGTATCTATTGAATTTAAAAATTAGATATAACATAAAATTAGATTAATTTGTTTTTAAATATCAAACATGTTAAATCATTGATAATCCAATTTGTAAGAAGATTAATTACTCTTTATATTATAATAGAGTAACCATACATAATCACCAACTTTAAATAGTATTTGTTCTTTTCTAAAGACACACGCATTAGTTTTTTATCACTCTTGAACCTTCTTTAGTAGTATCTATGTTGTTGTGTAAAACTTTACTATTTTATCTACCAAATCCTTTATTGCTAGATTTTTAACTTTTAAAACTTAAAATTATTAAATAATAGATGGTAATTACAATTAAATAAAACTGATGAATTTTAAGAATAAAAATGTATTATATTATTATATTAAATAATTATTAATAGCAAGAAACTTGTCTAATGGTCTTAATGACGAATGATAGTGCATTACAAATATTATTCCAATATATGTTTTACTTGTCCTATTTGGCTATTATTTTGATAATAAAAATTAAAGTTAATATGTTTTAAAAATATCTGTCAGAACCATATACTAATTAGAGTTTATGATTAAATTTAATATAACTTAGAATTCTATAATAATGATACAAATTATCAAAGTATAATTTAGTTGATTCTTTACTTGTAATAGTTTTTTTGCAAAGTAAAAAAATATGAAATTTTGATTTGAGAATCTATCTTCACAAAAATAAAATTATAAAAATTTGAGAGTTGAAGTTTTATAATAAAATCTATAAAACAAATGACCAAGGTTGTTTTAAAATAGATAGAGACTAAAAAAGTCCATTTAATTAATAATATAGAATCTTTGCTTAAGAACGACAGTCACAAGATTGAACATTTGCTTTGACAACTTTTTATATTTGAGGCTAATAAAATCTCTTAAAATAAGCTCTAAAGTTTTTTTATATCCAAAAATAATTATTGGTAGGAAGTTGTACTATGCTTGAAATATACATAATTAAATTTGAGCGTCTAAAACACATAACTATTATTTATAATAGAAAATAATATTTTTTAAAGTTAAATTTAATGTGATTATTATAATAGATATTTTTATTATTCAAAATGATAGAATTTTTTAACATAATTGAAAAAATTCCATAAAAAAATAATATCAATAAGAAAAACTGGCTTAATAGATCAAATATTTAATTCTTCAGATATTTGAAATAAAAATAAATAAAATAATCTATTCTTATATATATATATATATATATATATGATTTTTCTCTTTTAATACAAGACAATAACATCTAGCTAAGGCATTTTTAGGCTTTGTTGTATTTCATAATGAAATGTAATATTTAGTATAATCTTTAATAAAGACATGCTCCACCAAGCTTATTGACAATACAAAAGACATGCAAACATGAAACATATAAGAATATTGTGATTATCATATATTATAATTTGGTTAGAAGTGTCTTTCATATAATGGTGCTTCTTTTTTAATAAATCTATTATAATAAAAAGTTATTTTTGTGAATCTCATAATTAATCTAACTTATTGATAAATTTGTAACTAAAATATAATAAGTTAAAGTCTATTATTTATAGGCATTTGTAATAAAATTACACTTAATAAAAAAATTGATGAATTTTTAGCATAAAACTGGATAAATATTTTTAAAAGATTTAAGATATGAGCATTTTTTTTTTTTTTTTTTTTTTTTTTTTTTTAAATCTTAGAAGATATATTTTTTTAAGAATCTTAACCCTACTACAATTTGTCTTTACAAGTTAATTGTATAAGTGGAACAATAATCTTAAAAAGTAAATTTTATTATAAATTCATAATACTTTATAAAATTTAAAAAGTTTTTATATCACATATTTTCTTTAAATTATTAAATCCATTGTTTTTTCTATATCTTTAAAATTTTAATTTCAAATTATCATCCGATATGATATATTCTAAAAATTCCATTTAAATTGCATAAAAAACACAATTTGAATTTATTTTGTTGTATTATTTTTTATTTATAATTAATTTTAATATGAGATAACTATATTATTCATGTTTTATATAATACAAAACAAACTATTCAAATATTATTAATATTTCATTAATTATTGAATTCTAAGAAATTAATAAATCATTTGTAAATCCAAAATGTATGAAATTATATTTAGAATAACCATACTTAATTCAAAATGGAATCTTCTATTCATATATATACATATGAAAAAAATTTCTATAGAAGTACAAATATTTTTATTTTATATTTTTGTGAATTCTTTGTATCAATTATTATTTTTCAAGAGTAGGTCTAACTTTTGACATGTAAAGAAAAAGTGTTCCATTTGCTATAAGTACTACAATGTGATACTCTTAACATGAATAAATTATTCATAAAGTCACATCTATTTTTAGTTTGTTTTTTTAAATCAAACTTTCTTCGAAAGAATATGATGATAATCTATTACATCGTCTATCCTTTGATTGTTCTATAAAACTGTAACTAGAGCACAAAATCCCTGTTGACACAACTCCAACTCATATCAAAGAAGATTAGTTGATTTACAAGAATACATCATCAAAATGATATTAAAGTTCTGAAGCCCTTGCTCTAAAATGCTGGCCAAAGATTATGTTTTGTTTGTTATTTGAGGTTTGTCACGCTCATCTTAATGAGTAGCAGATGAAATGATTGATTAAGAAAATTTTGTAAGCTTAAAGCTAAAAGGCATTCAATAAAAACCATTACCTGTCACGTCTTCAAGACTTAAAGTGCATTTAAAATAAAGTTTTAAAAAAATAATACAAAGTGTAAGGTTGGCCATTTTCAAAGTCAAGTGTGCATACCCATTACAATGAAGGCGAAGGGTGTGCAATTATTATTATCATCTACACATTTTTTCACATGATACAAGCATATTAGTTCCCACTTGTAGACATATGATAATTCTATCCATTATATTGATTTTTTTTAAAAAAAATAAAAAAACATCTATTCACAATCAAAACAATGACATTTTTGTAATGCACACTGAGCCATCAATCAACACACTAGATCCATCAATCTATATTTATTCATTATTACAGATATGGCTCCATTGTCTCTGAACATTACATACAATCCCACAAAGCTCAAAACTTGATGTTCACAGCGAAAAGGAACATAAAACTCCATTCGTATTTAATTAAGGACGAGGAGAAATTCATCCTCTTTCAAACCAATTAAAAAAAAAAGAAAAAGAAAAAGAAAAAGAAGCCCTTGTTCACTTTTGCTTCGTCACTACTTTTGAGAAAGATTTTATAAAGTCCAGTTGTCACGCTCACGAGTTCAACGATAAAAAGCGAGCATCGCTCCAACAGAAAAATAAAGCTTCACCCTCAGTACTGGAAGCAGAATCTTCAGAATTTGCAGATTTAGATATGGGCTGCATACGTGGAGACTGTACACGTGGCAGAATCCTATAGGATTGATTGACTCCGTGCCAACGAACTTAGAAGTGATGAATCGGTCGTCATCTTCATCACCATCGGCGGCGAATTTGTTTTTCCCTCTGGATTTCACCCCCCCCCCCCCCTCGTTCTCCCAGCGGGAGAACGAGGATTAATGTCGAACGTGCTTGAAGTGTTCAGAAGTAGCATGAAATTCTTGTGATGCGGATTCAGAGTGTGTGCAGTTCGATCCACGGTTTGATTTGCGATCGAAGGCTCGCTTCGTTGGTAGGCAGATTCCAATAGGCAAATTGAAAGTCAACACATCTGATTCCGCTGAGAAGACCACCGGCATCGTGAAGGAAGAAGACGATTTAATTCTTGTTGTTGGTCGCATTCTGTCGCCAGACCTGCCGTCGCCTTTCACACAGAAGCCTAATTTTAATAATTTCATATATATATATATACATATATTTTTTTTTCTATGTATGAGCATTTTTGCTGTCGTGGAATTTCAAGAATTTCGGTTCTAAGGAGATTGGCTCGGCACTCTGTTGTTGATGAATTAGTAGTGATCTCTACAGTTCGTGGATGAAATATTTGCTTCGTTGAGTTGATTGATATTGTCTTGGAGAGAGAGAGGGGGCGAGAGAGAGAGCGAGAGAGAGAGAGGAAATAGGAAGGGTATCAAAGTGCGGATCAGCATGTATGAAGCCATTGAGTGTTACAAATGATCGTTGTATTTGTGCTCTGACAAATAGGCAGCGGGATCGTTACGCGCTGCAAGGGTGGAGAGGATAGGGGAGTGTTTGTTTTGGTCTGAAGGGAATTTACTCTGGTGATACGCCTGGAGAGAAGGTAAAGGAAGGGGGAAGAGAGAAGGAGAGGGAGAGATGCAGAGGGGAGTAGGAAAGGCGGTTAGGCGAGTAGGAAGGGCGGCAGCAGCGCGCTTGAAGCATTCGGAATTCGTGTCGAGAGGGGCAGCAGCGGGTATACAGAGCATCCAGCAACCAATCCCTGCACCGTCGGCGACGGAAGTCTCTGCTCAGGATCAAGGAGTGTCGAGTCAATGGCACAGAGGTTTCTCAACATTGCCTTGGACGAATCCTGTGTCTATGCAGTCTATTAACCCTAAGGTTCGATCCTCTGTCCGCGTCCTCCAAACGTTGCCCCTAGGCATTCTATCTCTACGTTTTGTTTTGTTTTGTTTTGTTTTGTTTTTTTCCTCTCTCTCTCTCTAGGTCTTGTCACTACTTTAAAGAATTGGTGAACGCTTTCGAACATCTACTCTGGATAGTTGATGTGAGATTAATGTGACATCTTGGAAGTTTTACATCGATACCTTCCTGGAAGCCTTCTGCTATGTGTGCCCTCTGCGTATACGAACTTTTTATGTTGGTTTAAATCTTGATGAGATGTGTCTAGATGAAATCATGAGGCGTTGTTTACTTGCTGGCATTCAGAACAATAGACTTCTGTAGTTTGGATTGCTTGAGGATTTTCTTGCGTCAATTACGGCCCGTGTGTCTGTCCAACGCTTAGATACTCTCTGCCTTTGATGTATGCCTTCCTTGAGTTGAATACTTTCCTAGCCTAAAGCTCCTCTTAGTGTGACTGTAATTTCATTTGTTTGTTTAATTATTTATTTGGGTTTTTGTGCAGAAAAGTGGTTTTCTTTTGTTGATAGTAGAACCAGAGAACGGAAAATAGTAGTACTCCCTCATCCATATGGGTTTAATGTATCAGGAGTATTGGTTTTTACACGAAAGACACAAACCCCTCAATTATTTGTAGATTCACTTCTACATTCTTCTAGAATGCACGCTTTCAGCGAATCAAGTTCAGCAGACAGCAACCTTTGAGAGAATTGTTGTAATTGAGGATTGCCACGTGCTGCTGATTTTACTATCCTCGTTCCTGGTTATAGTGTTATTATAGGTCTTAAAACTCTACTTTTCATGTTCTTATTGAGTGAATGTTCGTCACTTAGATTCTTTTCTGTATGTATACGCAGGTTATCAAGACAGAATACGCAGTTCGTGGAGAGATTGTTACTCGAGCTCAGGTGCAGTTTTTATAGTAGTGTGTACTCAAGAGAAGTTTCTGAGTGGCAACTGGAACAATTCTCTTTGTTAACCTCGAGTGTTTTTTACTTAATCCGAAGCATCTCAACTTCCTTTTTGTGTATGCAGAACCTTGAGCAAGAGTTGATCACAAAGCCGGGATCTCTTCCGTTTGAAGAGGTACATTGCCTGGTGTCATGGTGTAAAAGCTCATCTTTATTGATTTTTCAATTTTTGAGCCTCCTTCATGTACATCTGAGGAAGCATGAGTTGTGTGATTGTGAACCGTTTACGAGGTAACTTGGTTTGCTGGGTTACCAGATTGTGTACTGCAACATTGGTAATCCGCAATCGCTGAGTCAACCGCCAGTTACTTTCTTCCGAGAGGTAAAGCATTCCATTGCACTTGGGCTTCTTGTTTATCATCTTGAATGGCATAGTTAATGTACATTTTTTTATTCAATTGCTTATATAAGTTATTTTTTCCAGGTTTGATTCACTTATGTATTCTCACAGTTCACAATAATTGGATGGAATAAGCTAACTAATTAAATAGGCCTCCAGAATGCTCTGTCCGTGAAATCTCTTTCTATGAGTATGTCGCTGGAGGTTTGTAATAGGAAGCAGTATTGTTCAGGTTGTTGCTCTTTGTGACCATCCAAACCTTCTTGACAAGTCAGAGACGCACGCTCTATTCAGGTACTGCTTTTGATTTATTCCTGGTTCTGTTCCGTTGACCTTGTTTCTATGTATCGAGTGTGGTGTAGTTGGAATAGACTTTGTACAGGTTACAGGGATCCTGATAACTTGTCCTTAGTGCTTGATCATTTTGAAAATGAAGAACAAATTCAATAGTTTCTCGTTTTTACTCTCGTCATTTTCATTAATTTGTGGGAGCGTGACGTTTACTTTTAGACGAGTTATTTGTAACGTCATTGCTTGGTTCTTTGACAACAAGCTGTCTGATTCATTGCTTGTGGGAATGTTGTTATCTTTTAATTACATTATAATACCTTATTTTTGGATATCATTTCTTGCTCTTTACCAGTTCTGATGCCATCTCAAGGGCGTTTCGAATAATCGACAACATCCCTGGCCGAACTACGGGGGCGTACAGTCACAGTCAGGTAAAGTCATTTATATTAATCAGTGCGGAAATGTCATTAAATGTGTTCTAACCGAGCTGTGATTTTTGAGTGTCACATCACGAATTTTAAATTAGTATTACAAGCCATGTGCAGTTTCAAGAAAACAAAATGTACAATCTGTGTTTTTTGCTTCATGAGATTCAATACTGAGTGTTGTATAGGAAGTTATGTTATCCAGTCTTTGTTTCTGCCTGAAATCGAGTACTTTTCTCGGGAGCTTTGCCACTCTACAAGACACATTTGCTTGAATTTGGTTCTTCCCAGATTCACGCCTTTAGTAACTTTTTCTTAGTTTCGTGTACATCACCTCAGGATGTTTCAACCGGAGAAAATTCCGTTTTCTGAGATGCGATTGCTGCATGCAGGGTATCAAAGTCTGTCGTGAGGACATTGCAGCAGGTATTGAGGCCCGTGATGGTTTTCCTGCAGATCCTGAAGATATCTTTATAACAGATGGTGCAAGTCCCGGAGTAATATCTTAACCGGTCCCCAAAATTCTTAGCATACATTATGTAACTGGTTTTTGATGTTTAGTTTAAGGCCGCCTTGCCTTCATATTTCTAACCAACCCTGGACATCCGACAGGTTCACATGATGATGCAGCTGCTAATAACCTCTGAAAAAGATGGAATCTTGTGTCCGATTCCACAATATCCTTTGTATTCAGCATCGATAGCATTACATGGAGGCACTTTGGTAATTCTTTTTTCTTTTTATGCTCTTTAATCAACCATGCCAGTGAGTCCCTACTCATATTGTAGATAGAAAATACGTCATTAGTGCTTGTGTTTGAGAATTGAAAACGAGACTTGCATTAATAACTCAAGGTTAATTATCTTGTTGAGCATTATAATCTGTTTCTCGTGAATTGCGTCTGGAATGATTTCATCCTTAGGGTTTGAATTGAGTCTGCCAAGTCTTGATTCGCTTGTGCCCATTGATATATTTTCAATGCTTATTATATCTCTAAACTCAGTTACGTGCGGTTCTGAGCAGGTGCCATACTATCTGAATGAGAGTGCTGGTTGGGGTCTTGAAATGAATGAGCTCAAGCAGCAGCTCAAAGCTGCTCGTGATGCAGGCACCAATGTTCGGGCTCTGGTTGTCATCAATCCTGGAAATCCAACCGGCCAGGTTTGATTTAGTGGGTGATCCAGTTTGTGTTGTTGACTATCAACATTTTATAATACAAACACTTTCACAATGTATTTATCTTCTTTAGTGTGCTGTAGTTGAATCCGCCTTTAAATTTTTAATAATTTTTTGAGCTGTAGACTTGAACTGGTTTGTTCATCAATTTTTTGTGGTTAAACAGGTGTGCTAACCAATATTACGTGATTGTTCTTCTGAGCAATACTCATGTCTTTAATGCTTGAGATTTTTTTTGGGGGGGGGGGGTGAGAGCAGGTGCTCTCTGAGGAGAACCAGCGAGATGTTGTGCAGTTTTGCAAGGAAGAGGGTCTTGTACTTTTGGCAGACGAGGTATCGCATATTTCTTTTGAGGATTTTGTGATACGTTGACAAATTTTGTTAGATGTCATGTTCTGACAAAGTGTATATATTTACTTGTGAGAGCATACAGTAGTTCTTTGTGCATTTTATAACTGATTTATCTCTAAAAATAGGTCTACCAAGAAAATATATATGCTCCGGACAAGAAGTTTAATTCTTTCAAGAAAGTTGCACGGAGCATGGGTTTGCAAGACAAGGATTTGAACATTGTTTCGTATCACTCTGTCTCGAAAGGTTAGAACTAAGCCGTTAATCATGTTCAGTCTGTGCTGCCAAAGAATTTGTGGTTAGATTCTTTTTGTTTTTCTGTGTCATGCTTCAGCTCATGCTGGTATACTAAGCATGAGACATTGAATCCTGGATAACTTCTATGCAGGATATTATGGTGAATGCGGGCGACGGGGGGGCTATATGGAGGTGACTGGTTTGCCTAAAGATGTGAAAGACCAGCTTTACAAGGTTGCTTCTGTGAACTTGTGTTCTAATATCTCCGGACAGGTTCTTATGAGCTTGGTCACGAATCCTCCTAAGGTATGTGCTTTAATTGAAGTCGGGGCTTTCATGCTTACAATTTCATGCTTACATTTCATGGTTTATTTCATGGCACTTATCAATATCATTTTTCCGGGGGTACCGTCTGATTTCTGCTAGTGCAGTTCATGTGCAATGTTCCCCATGAGGAGAAGGTTGGGACACATGTAATGGGACTTGGACCATGAGCTTTTTTTTTTCCTGTTTTCTGTCCTTTTTCTTTTTTCTGGTACTTTCTATTCATGTGGTTTGTAATTATGACGGCGCATATGCAGCCTGGAGACGAATCGTACGAACTATTTGCTGAAGAGCGGGATGCAATCTTGGGGTCTCTGGGCAGACGTGCGAAGGTATGAACAGTAGGAATAAGCCCTACATCTAAGCTAGTTTAACTTGCTCACTTACTTCCTCTATTTTTTCTTCTATTATTTGTCTATTACATGGACTATAATATTCTTGGATGGAATCTCATTTGGTAATACACGTACCACCATGTTTTGGTTTAATTAATTCTCTTCAGATCCCCATGCATTTCTGCTCACTATTTTCTATTGGTGATGTTTAGGTTTTGACCGAGGGGATGAACAAATTGGAAGGTGTAACTTGTAATGCTGCGGAAGGTGCAATGTATGTATTCCCCCGTTTGGATTTACCTGAGCGGGCACTTAAGGCGGCAGGAGCGGTTGGTATGCTTGCTGATGTTTTCTACACACGAAGGCTACTGGATGCAACTGGTGTTGTCATGGTGCCTGGGTCAGGGTTTGGTCAGGTATGTAATACTTTACTTCGAAGCACATGTGCTTATTTCCCAATTTGTAGAGAGGACGTTAGAACCATCATTAGGTGAAGAGCTAACCTGAACAACAAGCTCATACCGATGCAATGGTGCAGAGTTCAGCATGTGTTTCCTCGATATTATTGTCTTGAAGATGGTCATGTTTTGGCAAACATTCTGAATTCTTCATTTTGGGGGGGGGGGGGGGTGGGGGGGTGGGGATTTGCATTCCAGGTACCCGGTACATGGCATGTTCGATGTACAATTTTGCCAGCTGAAGAGAAACTTCCAGGAGTCATCGATCGTCTGACAACTTTCCATCAAA
The DNA here is from genome assembly GCF_059467195.1 of Physcomitrium patens. Lineage (NCBI taxonomy): Eukaryota > Viridiplantae > Streptophyta > Bryopsida > Funariales > Funariaceae > Physcomitrium > Physcomitrium patens. Next base: position 2,269,319 of record NC_143411.1, on the reverse strand, counting down.
GGTTCATGGACGAATTCAGGGACTGATGTAATTACTTGTATTAGACCTTGTGTTTTTCTCAGGGTGTTCCAGAGTTGGATTTGTCTTGTCCAATGGTGGCTATCAACTTAAAAGTTCATCGCTATTCGCGCTTGCTCTTCATGTGCCAAGCCATTGTAGCTCCGGTGGAAGCGGTTTATGTTCTGATTGTCATCTCAAATAATGGAGAGCTAATCGATTGATTATGCACATTCAGTTGCCTGACGTACAGCGCGGAGAGCGATTGCCTTTACCTGTTCGCTCTGGATTTAGTATCGGTAGTTGAGAGTCACAAGTGTAAAGTGCTACTTTCCCGTCATCTTCGGCAGAATGTCGTGAATGCATGGTTAACGTATGTAACTTGTAACTGTAGTTCACCCATTACTTTGCTCTGTGAGATGCATTCACCTTGAGGAATATAACTCATGCAACCACAACACCCCGCGCATTGTAGGAGACCCAGTTCCAGCAGGATAACTATAAAATCTTCACAATCGTTATACAAACTATTTCATTTGCTCTGTTTAGGTACAATCAAACACCAAGACGTCTGAAAAAATCTGTGCTGTACCGTTCCCTAACTGGAACTTCAGGAATTCAAAATCGATTCATGTCAATGCCATGTGAGAAAATAATCATAATGCTTAGTATTTGTATATGTATATACAGAGAAATCTTCAGTTTTTTTAGTGTTTGAAGCTTGAAATTTCGTATTATAACACAAAACCTTTTATTATTGTTAGTTTTTTGACCATTTTTTGTTAAAGTGAGTCTTACTCTTAAGAATAAGTCTGTCTGAGTTTGTTGCATTAGACTTGTTGAAAAAGAACAAGAAAATTGCTTATAATATCATTCGTCAAAAGATAGTTTGAATTAGATTTCAAAGAAAAAAAGAAAAAAGAGTTTTAGATATGACAATAATGATAGTGAATTAGTAAATAGAAGTAATAATATCTTTTTAAGAAATTTATAACTTCACTATTGGCAATATTTACACTATAGTAACACAAAATATATACATATATATATATATATATATATATATCCATATATATAGATATAGGAAGAAAAATGTAATAATTGACTAAGTTTATTTTATGGACATTATATAAGCCTAATTATAAATAAATTTCATAAATAAAATACCATAATATAATATTTTTTTTCTTAAAAGAGAACTAAGTAATAATTTTATAATGTGTAAGTTATGTTATCTTAAAACCTCTTTATTGATAAAATCTAATAGATCAATTAATTCAATCCATAATACATGTGTACACTATTGTAATAGAATTGAATATAAAATTGAGTAGTATCATTTTAATATAAATTATGCAAATTATTTAATTAAATAATTTTGTTTGAATTATTCAACTATTGTTTCTAAAAAAATATATATTAAAAAATATTAACTAATTTAATCACTAATATTTGAAGCATAAAAAATTTAGTTGTCAAATCTAGATGTAAAATCCTTACATATAAAAAATTCTAAAAAAAATAAATTGCTAATAAACATTTATTTGGTTGCCTTTGTATCATGTTTCAAAAGAAAAAGAAAAGAATGAGAAAGAGAAAGAAAAATGAACACAAATACAGTCTTTTGAAACAACAAAGAAATTAAAATTTCTACTATTACTAAAGTCATATTCGGTTATAACATGACGGTAATTTGACGAAAACCAAAAGTAAATTTTTTCTTTCTATTCCTTTTATTTCACGATAGTTATTTTTGTAAATGGAGACATCGCAATATAACGACAGAAGAATTACAATTTCTCTCGACCTTGAAGGCCCCACGAGATTGGGCCTCACCCAGAAGCAAGATTACGCGAGTGATGTAGTTCCACACCATTAGATCTCAAACACTGCACAGGAATCCCAGTGCGACCGATGATGACGTTGGCGCCATTAAAGGGCACCTGATGGTATTATGTAATTGCGGCACACATCCACACACACACACTCGAACTGACAATCGCACCGACAGTGCTGCCGCAAACGGAGTCACTTGCGACGCCACACCGACACTAACACCGACACCCCTTCTCGTATAAAAAGCTGAAGTATAATGACTTTGTCTCTTGAGACCGTGGCACAAATTTTCTTTGGAGTTATTGGAGTTTGACAGCTCTCCGTGTGATTGTGAGATTGTGGTTTGTCTAGGAAGGTTCGGGCATGATAATTGTATTACAAAAAAGTTAAAATTAAAATTAAAAAAAAAACGTAATGAAACGGGATTCTACCCACGTCATGAACGTTTTGGAACAATGGATAAACCACTAGTAACACATGTGGGAATTTCTCAAAAAGGTTGTGATTCAAAATTAGTTTCTTAATGAAGAATATAAAATTTTCCCATGTTCTATTTCTTGATTTGCTTGACTGAGATTGATCATTAAATTAACATAAAGTATGTAAATTTTAAATAAAAATGAATAAAATAAAAATAAAAAACGTGAAAAAAATAAATAGTATATGTTTCATCTAACTTCAAAGTTTGCATCTTGATAGTAGATACATTTGAAAAATATAAAAAATATATATTTTTAGTTATTGATTATTATTATTATATTTATTCTTATTGGAAATAAATCTCTTTGTATGAAGAGGAATATATAAATTTTAAAATTCAATTGGTATTTTTATGAGTGATTAGAAAGCCTCTTTAAATTAGGGCTTTTTTCCAAAAAATCCTAATTATCCTAGAATAAGCTTAGTGAGATGCCCTAAAATAAGGCTCTAATGGTATTCCTCTACATGGTTGGAAGAGACGCCACATGATGCAATCCATACAGAAGAATACCAATTTATAATTACAGTAGTTATGTTAGGGTGTGCACATAAAATTTACCATGGTGAAGGAATTGCAGACCCTTTAGAAATCCTATGTAGAAATAATGTTTAACCTCACCCCAAATCTACAAGATAAGAACACCACCTAGGTTCTATCAATATAGTGCTTGTTCTATAACAAGCTCAGCCATAAAGAAGTTGATTTCATAGGGCATAAATAAAAAGCAATTTTGAATGTAAAAATATTTTTAATTCTTTTTTATCAATTGAACGATATGATACCTAATTTATGTATATGTGCCTAATTGAACATAAATTAGGTATCATATTAAAAAAATATTCAATGTATCATAAATGTTCAATGTATCATAGAAAAAATCAAGGCACATATAAAGTTACAACATACTAAAGCATGGATAGAAATCAATGCCTTCCCAGATGCCTTAAAGAAGTAGTTCTTTGACTAGGTGAATTTCAAGAACATCTTTGTAGTCTATTTCAAGATCAAGAAAGCACTTATGTTCACAATCAATTGGAATATTATGGATGTGGTTATTGATATCATATTGTTCAATGTAGATGATGAAGAATCTGCACGGACTCATGAACGGGCATTATTAATTTTCAAGCTATTTGAAGGTGCAAATAATTACCAAATTGAGCTTGGCGGAGAGGAAGATTTGAACCACAAAGTGTACAAGGTAGAAATCAATTCTTTGTGACTATTTCATCTTGTGATTGACTTTGTTTCATATACAACCTTGTTTCAAATGGTAGCAAGTCTTGTAGATGTCACAAAGCCCATGTTGCATATAGGCTGCTTTAGTCAATGCAGTAATGACTATGTGACTTCATTTGTGAGGGTGGTTTGTCTTATGAACTTATAAAAAATCACCAAGCTCTTCCATATACAATAGGTGTGTTTGCTTGCTCTTAACATTGGCTCGAAGCAAGGCACCTCTTACCTTGACTTTTGAGTTTAATTTGAGTATGAATTGAAGTTGCACAACCTCCATCGTCTTGCTATTATATGTTTTGATTGCAAAACAACCAAAGTAATCTTTGTTGTGGATTCAAAACTTTTGGATGTCATTATTGTAAAATAGAAGATAGAACTAATTAGAATTAGCTCAGATAATAAGTTCATAATGATTAGATAGATTTTTAGCATTATAATGACAATAATTAAGGTAATTAGTAATGAGATTATATGGGTGTGGTGTGCTCAATATCAACATGACTTCTTGTATGACGACTAATTTGTCACCATCTTGAAAAACCTCATTTCTTATTTTTACCACCAATACAATCTCATAAAAAAATAGATTATGTATGCCAAAAATTCATGGACACGTAGTGGCTATCTATAAAAAAAAATCGTAAATTGTTACACCTAGGGCATATGATGATCTATGAGTACTTTTTGCAAAAGCTACTTGCATATATTCTTCTCTCTTTTCGGTGGGTAGTATTGCTTGCATTTGATGACGTTGTAGAAGTAATATCACTTATTATGACATGCTTGTAAGGATTGAGCACCCTTCTAAATCAATAAAAAATTGAGCTCAAAGGCGTGATTTAGTCTTTGGTGAGTTTGTACAAAGTACAAGGTCTGCATAGTATAGAGACTTTGGCCATGGCTTATGGCACCTCAAAATTAGTCATCCATAGATCTTGATGGTCGACTCTCACAAATATGGAGGCTTTTATTTAAGATTAAGCACCTTTTTAATGAACTTCTTGACTTTGTTTCCTACAATCAAGGCTAAAGCCATGGTTCATAATGTGGCAACTTTGTTTAATGGACTCGTCAATAGCATTGCATCCATTATTGACTAATATCATTACAACAATGCTGCCAATAATTAGAAAATTCTAAAAGTATTGCCATATGATTTGTGTATATTATAGATGATTTTGCTGTATTTCTATTTGTTGACTTAGGTTGCAATTAGAATTAGTTGGGTGGAATTAACAAGGATGTTAAAAATGGCCACTAAGCCATGGTATGTGCCTACCATTGTTGTATAGTGATAAAGCCATTAGTTAAGAGAAGAAAGAAATTATTTTATTATAGAAGAGCTTAATTAAAAATATCTATTAAAAAAACATAAATAAATGATAAGCAAGTAATAAAATCTATTAGTATTAGAATTACCTTCTATGAAAATAAATTCTATATATTTTGTAGAATCATAAATAAGGTAGATTAAAAAATAAAGGATGCAGGCATATATAAAAAAGAGTTAAGAGTTGATTTTAGCAAAAATTACTTCAAGAAGAAAAAAATTGATACTTGGAGAGGATTGGATTTCAATCAGAATCAAAATCACACTTCAAGGTACAAAACCAAGTACTTATAATGGCTTTAGGATTTTTTGGCAAATCAAAGAATGGAATTTGAGGGCAGACTTGAAGAAAGATTTTTGAGTATTAGTTTCATATCATTTGGATTAATACTGAGATTTTGAGGGATTTTCAAAATTAGTGATGTACTTTGTAGGTTTAGATTTTGAGAAATAAAATAAATTTAAAAATTTTAAGATTTTGTGAGTTTTATAGTATATTTATATGTGAAATTTTTGGAGCAATTGAATAGTTTAGCAAGAATAAATCAATGTTGACAGATAAACATTTGTGTTAGAGAAAGAGGGCGGCCAACAACCAAGAGATTTTGAGAGCTTTTCTTGCAATTGATAAGTCTGATTCTTTTCAAATTTTGTGTGCTTGTTAATTGCTTGTTAATTGAAGTTTTAATAAAATTTTACTCAATTTTTATGATTTAATTAATATTTATTGAAGTTTCAAATAGCTATATTAATTAATTGAAATTTAATTGGAATTTTCTTGACTTTTTTTAGACCTTAAAATTTGATTAGAATTTATTTAGGACTTAATTAGAAATTATTTAGGATTTTTTTAGAATTTAATTAAAAATTATTTAGGATTTGATAGGATTTAATTAAGATTTAGAATTTCATTGAAATTTGGTCTAAGATTAGAATTTAGAATTTGATTAGGATTTGGTCTAGTATTAGGATTTAGAATTTGATTAGGATTTGGTTTAGGATTAGCATTAAGATTTAAGATTTTCTTGGAATTTAATTGAAATTTGATCTAAGTTTAAGATTTAAGATTTTATTAGGATTTTTCTATGATTTAATTAGAATTTATTTAAGATTTTATTAAGAATCTTTTAAGATTTAAGATTTTATTAAGATTTGGTTGGAATTGATTTATAATTTTATTAAGATTTGTCAAGTATTACATTAAGATTTGGTTAGATTTCAATTAAGATTTTTATATTTTGATATTTCTTTAAGATTATCTATCTATATATATATATATATATATATAGATATTATTAAGATTAATTTATGATTTATTTATGTTTTTTTTGTAAATTCTTGAAACTTCTTTTGGATTTAATTAAAGATTGATTAGTATTTTTATAATTTAATTGATTTTTTTAAAAGATTCTATTAGAGTTTTTAGGATCATCTTGTAGTAAGTTCCATTTTTTCTTCTATAGCCAAGTATCTAGTATGTTTTCAAGCAGAATTCACATAATATAACTTAATTTGGTGAACTTAATATGAAAAACTTGAGTTGGAAGGTATTTGGAATTATTTGGTTTATTAAAATTATAAAAAAAGAAGATAAGAGAATGGAATGAAAGACTTTAGATGGTACTTCAATTGGTGCTTCAAGCAGAGTGAGAAGTAGAGCTACAAGCAAAAGATAAGGTATGTATTTTAGCCCCAACTCTATAAGCATATTTGAGGCTTTTGCTCTATTTATATAACAACAATAAGTTTAAAAGATAATATTTTTATTTAACAAAGAAGGAAAGATAATTACTAGATCCAAAAAAAGTAGAATTATTTTCTTAAGCGGCTAATAGAAAATTACAAGAAAAATTAAAAAATTTGAAGATAAAAGAAAAGAAGAAGGATTGAAATAAATTTGTTAGGAAGTGAAAGAGGCAATAGGATTCTTTGCAAAGAAAGAAAAGAAAAAGAATAGAGTAGGTATTCAAAGGCTATTGCAAACATTTAAGGTAAAAGTGGCTACTAATTATCTTATATCTATAATTTAATCTTCAATGGTTATATCAAAGAAAGAAAAAATTGACATTGATGAAATCATATGAGAGATGAGAGATTTACAAATGAAATTTAGAAAACTTGAGGAAAAGAGTCAATTAGCAAGAATATCAATAAGACAAAAATTAAGACCAATGGAAGGTATAGTACATAGGTGTAAATGATGTGATAGAATGGATCATTCAAGAAGAAAATGTGAAGATTTTAAAAAGTCATTATATAAAGGAATTATTTTTTTAAAAGATGGTATGATATACTTAAAAAAAAGTGAAAAAAAATTATAGTTAAGTTTTGGTAAAGAGAGAATGAAGGTGCTTACAAAAGAAGCATTCAAAATATCAAGCAATAAAGCATTCTTTTGTAGAAATACAATTAGGTAGAAGTAAATCTTGACAAATTTTTAAGCATAAATCTTGATTTTTCAAAAGAATCTAATTTTTTGTGGTCAATTGCAATGGATTATGGTGAAAAAAGAAAATTTACAAGAGATGATTTAAAATTTATTCGCAATAATATTTGAAAAATTATTACGTGGGATGATTAAGTAGATGGATTATTGGTTCATATTCATATTACAAGGAATAAACATGAAGCAATAATAGAAGAAAAATAAAAGAGAGATGAAAATAATAAAGGGCCATCAAAAAAACTACAACAAAAGAAAAATCACAACAACAAAAGAATCCTATGCATGAAGAAGAAAAAGAGAATATTTCTACAAAAAAAAGAGAAATTGTGAAAAATAAAAAGCAAAGGCTCTTGCTTATAAATTACAATTAGATATTGAGGTTGCTACCAATTTAAAGGAGATATTAGAAGAATAGATTTTATGTAGAAAGGTTGAATTTTTAATTGGTAAAATTTTAGAAATTAAAAAGTATGAATTTTATGAAGTTATCATTGATACTATAAAGAATAAAAAGACAATCTATAGGAGATACTATAACATCAAATGTACAAGAAATAGAGGCAATGAAAAGTAGTATAGATGAAGGGAATGAGATGTAAAATTTTGGAGATGTTTTGCAAGTTAGATTTATATTAAAAAAAGATGTTATTTAAGCATCTAGTCATTATTTTTAAAATCATTAGATAAGAGCTACTATAGATATTTTAGTAAAATTAGAAAAATTAGAAGAACCAATTATAGAATTATTTGATCATAGTTTCAAAATCAATTTGATATCAAAAGAATTATATATAAAAAAATTTGCCTATTGATATTTAATATGGATAGATGATAAAATCAGAAAACAATTCAAAGCAAGATTTATATAGAGCTTCATCAAATATATAAATATGAGATGTTAGTCATGAACAAAATTTCTTTATACAAGACATGTCTATATATTCTATTATATTAGGACAACTATATATAATTGCTACACAAATAGAAACAAAGGTTATGAATGATGGTTTGGCTATGCAAGAATAAAAAATCAAGATGTAAAGAAGGCGGTGCAATTTTTAATGATTTATTCAAATTATGAAAGAAATTGGAATAGTTTAAAAGAGTATCCTTTGCTAAGGATACAAAAAGAATTTGAAAATCTTGACAACTCAAAAGTTATTTTTACTAATGGCCAATGTAAAATGAGGTTGCAATGATAGAAGAGGTAATGGCTTCTTTCATTATAAAAGAAATGAGGCCGTTATAGGATTATCATGGAATGAGTATATTTCATTTAAAAATATAAATAATTTTAGAAGGATAGAAAAAAAAATCCAAAATATAGAACATGAATTGAAGGAATGTGGAGTGATTGATGAAGATGAATTCATATCAAAGATATTTGAAGAATCTTGCTTTGATAATATTATAGATAATTTGTAAATATTATTAGATTTAGATTTTGAAGGTGGTGATAAGATAATAAATTTACATTCTAAATAATTTTATAATAGAATAAAAAAATATGTAGATAAGTATAAAGTAAAGGTGAATACAAAATATAAGCCTATTGCAAAGAAAGTTAAACAAGTAGCATTGCCACTACCATTAGATTTTGAGGAAAGGATTGAAAAAGCTTCTAATGAATCCAATTTAAAAGATCCAAGAAAAATAGGTCATGAGTTTAAGGATGAATTGACAATAGATGATTTGAAAGTTGGATGTGAAATTTTTTTAACAAAAAATAAAAAGAGATATTTCAAAAAAATATTTTTATAACATAATAAGGTATTTACATTTGAATCATATGAAATAAGGTACGTTGATTTAAGTATTGTTGTACCTATGGTTATTTTTATAATTTCATATGAACCATAGAATTTAAGGCCAATTCTAATTTTAAAGGCTCATTTGTCAAATCTAATTGAATTATTCAATGAAAAGATTAAGATAGAAATTTTAGAATTATCTATTGTACCATATTCCAATTACTTATTTATAATACCTATGAAAAATAAAACATTGAGGTTTATTCAAGATATGCAATTGGTAAATAAAACAAATATTAAAAATATGGATCCAAGTCCAATTGTGGATGAATTTACAGAGATATTTATAGGAACAACAATTTATTATATAGAAGATCTTTATTCAGGATATGATGAATTTCAATTGATACTATAAAGTAGAAATTTGACAACTATAAAGACACCATTAGGATTGGTTAGAATGTGCATATTACCGTAAGATGCTACAAACTCTATAGTACATATGATGAATGGAATGTATAAAGTAGTAAGAATTTTTATTCAAAGAATAACAATATCTTTTCTAGATGATGTGGCAATTAAGGATATAAAATAGAAAGAAAAGATGAGACATTCGATTCAAATATCTGTAAGAAATTTAAGACAAATCGTATTATTAATTGTGAGAAGATTTTGACAAGGTTAGAAGAAGTTCATTTAAATTTATCAAGGACAAAATGAATATTTGGAGTAAAAGAAGTTTTGGTAGTAGGATACATGTATAGATCATATAGATGCAAGCTAAGTATGAAAAATATTGATATTATTAAAAAGTTCAAAGAATGTGAAAATATAATAGAAATCAAAAGGTTTTTAGGAGCATGTATTTTCTATCATACATGGATACTTCATTTTGCACATATAGTAGATCTATTATATGAATTATTAAAAAAGAATAAAAAAATTAATAGAAAGAAAATAAAAAAAGCTATAGAAATTTGAAAGAATTTCTTTTTTTACTTCCAACTTTAAAGAAAATAAATTATAAATATGGAAGGTTAGTGATATTAATAGTGATACAAATCTAATTTGAATATGTTAGACAATTGGACTAGATGATGAACAAAGAAGTAGATATGTAGTAAGTTTTGGACCAAAGGATTTGAATGCTAAACAATGGGCATATACAAAAATCAAAAGAAAATTTTAGAATAAATCAATATCTATAAAAAATGAAAAGTAATACTTGATTGATACATTGATAGTTGTAAAAATAATTTTTTTGCCTTTATTAAGCATGATTATAAATTATTCAATTCTTAATATTGCTATATTAAGATAGATACTTTTCTTCTATTCTTTGAATGCTTCCATAAATATGCTTCCAGAAAAGCTTCACCATCTCTATCGAACACAAGCTACGCTACAAGTACTGTCTACCACACAGGGCTTGGTAAGATCATGATTTTGCAAGAACATCCTTTGATAATCATGTTTATTCTCAAGAGCTCATATTCAGATCTCCCGAAGATGTTGATACTGGAGAAGAGAGAACCTTCAAGGATAATTGCAGAGGTACTGGAACAACCTCACCGATTCACTTGAATGAGGAGCTCCAAGGAAGGAGCAAAGAAAAGGGGTATTGCGAGAGCGTCAGTGTGATCAAGTAGTCACCCTCATCGGTACAATCTCCACCAAAGAATGATGATGTGGCTAATCCTGGAGGTAGTGGTCGCAAGCGAAAACTGAAGAGTGCACGGTCTGAGTCGACCTGACATGACGTGTTCAGAACTCACTGTCTCGAACAGCACACATTTCAAGTGGAAAAAGGATAGGAGCTTTTTGTTTTGAGAGAGTGATTAATGGCGGGTAGGCACACAGATATTTATGTTGGATCTACAAGCGTAATAATCTCGATTGACCAACTACTTGAATGCGATACTCGCCATTGAGTCTCGGATTGAACGTGATACCGACCACTCTTTAAGAAGCGGAGTCGTTCTCACTGTCAAAAATTGAACGGGGTTCTGCGGACGAAGTGCTGAAACAAGGAACAACTTGGCTTAGTTTGAACGATCACGCCATTATTGAAACATCCAGGACTGAGGAATCCCACCAAACATGACTCGATATTGGACCCTAAAGAGTATATGCTACAGCCTCATTGTCACTGAGGATCTATTCTTGCGATGTGGTGGTGACGCGAGGGAAGCCATCTAATTTGTCTACCCTGCCGAATATATATTATATTATCATTACCCCAGCTTGTATCAAATGGCTTATATCCACTTGCCAGTGCATCTAGTGGGGTATTAGCCCATACGGTGGTCCTAGCTATACGGCCATAGTTAGTAATGAAATAGATTCTGAATGCAACCATTAAGGAGGCAGAAAGGACAGGGGTCGGATTGTCTACATCCACGATTTGTACAAAAACTCTTGATTTGCACGGACTCTGATTTGCAATGATTCAGACAACAGCACCAACTCCCATCAAGCGATTCACGCCATCCCAGCCTGTCGTGCATTGTAGTTGTCGTGGCTGCATCCAGCTGTCTGGATCTGCAGAGCTGATGTGCAATGCGTCTCATTTCCAGCTGTCCGCAAAAATTTGAAACATCGTTGGTTGCGTTCAGCGTCAACACCTTCACTTGTTGGTTACCAGAACAATCGATGCCCCCAAGGCTTATCAGATATCTCGTGGGCTAGCCTCTACATCTAAAACCAGTGCATGCAGTATTCGTCCTTCCACTTGCATGTCTGGAGGAGAAAGCCACGGACATTAAGGACCTCCAGCGAGCCCATAAAAACGCTGTTTGCGTGTCTCGTTTTCCCACGAGCTGTCAGTTCTTAAATAGTACCATTAAGTGCATGAATTAGCTGTCATTCGGATGCAATGATGCAAATCATGATCGGAGCTTGAAAGTTACTGTTGTATACACTCGATGTGAGTCTTCTCCTGGTTTTTTTATTTTATTTTAAGACTTCGAAGTTGGGGATCGAGCAAAGCAACTGTTTATTGCGTAGTTGTCCTGTCGAGAATGCCGGCAGAATATGTTCTGGTTTTTGCTATTATTGATTGAGTAGTTGGTATATGTGGAAGTTCGACCAGGTAGTATGTGACCGGTTGAATCACTGTGGTGGTCGACTCCGCTATAAATAATGTAAAGGATGCCGGGTTGGTTCCGGCATTTTCGCATGCAAGTCATGCCGAAGGTGGTGTCGACTCGAATTCTGTGTGGAGTTTTTGGTTCTGACGATTATCCGAGTTCGCTTGGGGTGATTAGATGAGAGTGTTGCATTGAGCTCATGAATTAGGAGGGCGGAATTGTGGACGGGCAGAGGGAAGGCGAAGTCGCTGTCGATAGCGAAATCCTCATGGATAATAGTTAGGGTTTAGTGCTAATCAGCGAAGAATTTCGAGGATTTTGTAGCCATGAGAATGGCTGGCTGGTTAGCGTTTGGCCTTCTTCTCCTCATCCAGGTACTTCGATGACGTTTTGTGGTTTGAAAACTACTTGAATCATAGGAACTAGTTTCACTGACGCTGTTTTTCATGTACATTGGAGGAAATTACCACCAGCGAAGTTGTAATTGCTAGACACTGTAGGCGTTACTAGAGTAGCCATCGCTTGAACCTTCAAGATTAGAAGCTTATGGAGGTTTTGGCGATGACTTGAATGGATCGATCATTAAGTTGCAGCACCCGCTGTATCGTCTTTCAGGAGACTAGTCATCTTCAAACTCTGCAAACCAGTAATTGTGAACACAATGTGAAGTCTCCGTGGATTACTATCGCCGAGTTTTATCAATAATGAACCTAATTCATGTTGCTAGAATACCTTTAAATTTTGTGATTTAGTGAGCCACAGGGTCGCTGGACTCGTGGAATACATATCGCTCCTGAGTAGCATAGAGATCTGAGAATAGTGGATGTCGCATTAAGGGTCCATGTCCCAATGCACTAGGTGGGAATATTTCCTTCTCATAGGAATGAGACTGTAATTGTTCTCTTTACTATACTCTTCACCCGAATCATCTGGTCGGTAACGCAAAAGCTTTGATAAACCGTTTGAACTTGTCCTTGTCTCGTTTGAGAGCTCAAGATTTGTAGAAACCCTGCAGAAGTATTTTCAGTTGTTTTTTTACAATCTCACTGACACTAGCCACAGAGAATATGGGAGAATGAGCCGAGTTATTTAGGGTATTCTGCAACTCATGTATAATGAGATGGTGTATCAACCTTACATCAGGTGGTATAATTTTGCGGCTTCGTATCGTGCTATGGGTATGCAGAAGATGGGATCCAAGACATGTGGTGGGAATAACACAAATTTTTATTACGCCTCATAATGCTTAAGTTGGCATTGTAGGAAGTAGATTTCCTGTTCTTCTTGACCAATCTGCATCGTCATAGTCTCAAAGACTATATTCAGAGCTGTGGCTCTATATTATTTTACTTAACATAATTGTAATCTGTTATATTAGTGCAATTACGTGAAAATACTCAAGTTCTCAGTATAATGGTTTTGTGGGTTGGCTGGGCTTCAGGCCGCAGCTCCAGTGTTGGGGCTTGACACGTGTGCTATGTATGATATTTGTGGAAATCGAACCGATGGGAAACCACTCAATTGTGCAACTCCCTCTCCCGCAGTCACTGTAAGATTCTTCGCACATTGTATTGACTCATCATTCAGTTTCGGTGAATTTTTAGACCTTAGTCTCTTCACATTTATGTTTTATAAGTTGCTGCTTCCTGTTGCCACTGTGGAGAATATCTGTTCTTTAATTTCAGTTATTCAAGCGTCTGGGTGTTCGTTTTCTCAATACTATATGCCTGTGATATTTTTCATGTGCTATTTTGCCGAATAGTCTCAATATCTTCATAGAATTTTTTTTGACCAGTTGTTTTTGTCGCATTTCAGCCGGATAGAGCTTTTTCACTTAAACTACAAAGCCTGTGTCCCACGATCGTTGGAGATGTCTGTTGCACACCGACTCAATTCAACTTATTGCGGTCTAACGTTCAGCAGGTCTTTCCCATTTATTGCCTTGTTGGTTACAACGCTGTTGCAGCGTCTGGTGATCTACGTGCCTCTTTTCGGTTTAAAATGAGCAATTTTAATGTTTGCAATATATTCCCTTCCTTAGTATGTCTTAGAAGATATTCGTATCTTTTAGACACAGTTATTTAGAACATTTGTAGTCACCTGTTTCGATCTGACGTAGATATATTGGTCCTATCTCCCTTGGCAGGCTGTTCCTTTTCTCACTGGATGTCCTGCATGCTTGCGGAATTTCCTCAACTTCTTCTGTGAATTCTCGTGCTCCCCTAACCAAGGCTCCTTTCTTAATGTAACTGCTGTCAATGGGGTGAGTGCTATTCTTTGAATTTACGAAATGTTCATGTTCTAATTTATTTTAAAATCGTGCTGTTTGCTTGACAGTGTAAAGGTGTCTTTTGCAGTTGTGGAAACGGGTTGATGTCAGGATACTCTGGATTAAATTTGCTTTGTGTCGAAGCTCATTTTAACATCGTACGTGGATTTGTGTGGCGCAAGGACAGGCAAATAATGCCGTTGCTGCTCTTGAGTTCTTTATCACCGACGAGTATGGTCGCAAATTTTATGACTCGTGCAAGGATGTCAAGTTCACTTCCATGAACATTCGTTCCATGGACTTTATTGGAGGGGGCGCTCAAAATTACTCGGGTACATTTCAGTCCTTCTAGTGTAGCCTAGAGTGTATTAAGTTGTGACTCTTTTCTTACTCAACATCTGACTAACATGTGTTGGTGGTCCAGAGTGGTTTGCGTTTATGGGTAAAGAAGCTGCTCCTTCTTTACCAGGCTCCCCTTATCCGATCAGTTTCCGCACTGATGTCAAGGAAGGCAATCCTGCAGTAACGCCTTTCAATTCTTCCGTTATTGCGTGCTCCGATCCTTCCTTCGAATGTTCGTGTGGGGACTGTCCCTTGGTGAACAGCTGTGCTGAGCCAAATCCACCTGCTCCCTCTGAAACTAAAGGATGTCATGTTCAAATTGCCGGATCCCAGGTATTTATTGAAGGATTTCTGTTCTCGTGCTGCATTGGTGTTTTAACATGCGAATCTGATTGCTTATGGTATTAATTTGTGACCAGTTAGCTCACTTGCGGATTCTCAGTTATCTTCAAATATCACTCACGATATCATTGTGACTCATGTGATGTCGGTATCTTTCGGGATTTATAGTAGCTTTTTTGTTTCTTTTAAATCTTACAAGCAACTTTCAGGGCTTCATTATCACTCTTTTACAATCACCTCTGATTTATCGTGCAGGTTGCATGTTTGACTCTGGCCGTGATCATACTTTACGGATGCCTTGTGGTCATCATATTGGGCTGGTGGTTGATGTTCCGCTCACCACGGAAGGAAATGAGTTCGAAAGAGCGACTCAACCCAGATGCTCAAAGTGATCTAGCTAACAAAGCACAGCAAACTGATGTTGATTCTCAAATTCGCTCTCCTAATGAATTAGACCGACTTGATCCAAAGCATCAAAATCATCCAGCTAAGGTGCAGGTCTACACATTTTCTTGCTATGTTATACTTTCAGTTTTTATGGTATCAACATTTTACAAGAGGCTCACTGTAGCTTTTCGTACTGATTTCGAACGGATGTGAATTTCATTATTATTTAAATCGTGGTGCAGCGTACAACCCTCACTTAAGTAGTTGTGGCTAGCGAGATTACGTCAATGTATCATATGTCCACATCCTGCGCCGTTACATGTGGTAGATAACAATTCTTACTCGGGTTGTATATTTTGGCACATGTCTTCAGCTGGTTAAATTGCAATTATCAAGTTTCGTGACTCTAACTGAACACGATTCCTTTTACATTTAGGAAAATGAAGCCGTATCTCGGCTAGCAGGAGCAGGAGCACCTTTCATGGTAACTTTCTTGTCCAACAGATTCAGGTGCTCTGAGCCTTTCCTGCTGCCCCAGTTCTTTAATTTATATCAGATCTGTTTCCACTGTAGATTGATTTAAGAAATTTTCTGCACTTCTGACCATTCTTGTAAGTTCCTCGGAGTACTGTATTTTGATTCGAAGTGTTTGAATATATACAGAATATATGGGGAGTTGGTCGCCTACAATACGAAGAAGGTCTTGGCAATCGCTATTGTAATAACAGTAGTTCTTTGTTTGGGCTTGATCCGCCTTCGCGTTGAGACACGTCCAGAAAAGGTAATGTGACGCTTTCACCACATTTTATAGCTCAGTCTTCGCGCTGTTGCTTAATCGTGAGGTTTTAGAAGATTGGTCATCCGATACAGTTTGTGGAATGTCCTTTTGTAGCTTTGGGTAAGTTATGGAAGTAAGGCTGCAGAAGAAAAAAAGTTTTTCGACAGCCACCTAGCGCCCTTCTATAGAATTGAACAGGTACGAAACTTTCATGTTTACATATAATTTCTGCAATTAAATATGTACACCTTAGATTCGTATTGAAGTATCTGTTTGAAATTATTTGCACTCTAATTATTCTGGGATATTAAATATGTACACCTTAGATTCGTAACTTTGATTTCATTGCACTCCAACTATTCTGGGATGTAATTCTCTTATGCATATGGTAAAGATATTTGTATTATCTGCAATCACCAGTTATGATTGTCAATTGCCTGATATTTTTGGTGTGCAGCTCATTCTGGCAACAGTTCCAGGAAGCAAGGATTCGCCTCCACCAAGTATTGTGACAGACGCTAATTTGAAGCTTCTTTTCGACCTTCAAGAGAAGGTCTGATGTCGACAATTACCATCTTTCTTCACATGCTCTTATTCTGCAATTTCTTTCTGCATTTCTTGCTGAGGAGACACATACTAGCATCACCGAATGTTGTGGAGCCTAATGCTCTGTATATATTATTCGTTTTGAACACTAAGCCCTACAAGACTTGCTTTCTACTTTGTCCTTTGTGTAGGTTGACAATGTGCGAGGGAACCACTCTGGAAAACTGATCTCCCTTCAAGATATTTGTCTCAAGCCTCTAGGAACACCGTGCGCGACTCAAAGTATACTACAGGTGTGAGTTTTTCTATTTCTCTTAAGTCTGGCTGCCACTTTTTTCCGATTGTGTGTTTTTGTACTTGAAAACTAACGTATTACCGGTTTATTGTTAAAATCTGCAGTACTACCAAATGAATGTTAGTACATTTCAGGATGCCTCTCACGCAGAGTTCTGTTTCCAGGTATAACACCACAGAATTTCCTAATTTTTTCTTCGTCTCCAAGCACGTTTTCTTGGGCCACATGGAATGTATTTAGACGTTGACAATGTCCTTGCAATTTTTGTTAGGAACACTTTAGTTACTGTTTTCGTCTATACATGGCAGTGAAGTAGTTGTATGGTGGTTATGGCAGTACTATTCATCATCTGAGACCTGTCTCAGTGCTTTCGGTGGACCAGTAGATCCTACCACCATTTTGGGTGGTTTTACAGGGAATAACTATACCCAGGTCATTTGATCATCCATCCGTGATTGCTGTGGATTCTTATTTTAGCGTTTTCGTTATCAGTATTTTAAATTGGTTTGACTGCATTCTGCTAACATTATCTAATCAATCGTCCTCAGTTTATTGTAACTTCACGTGCTGATAGTTTTGTACTTAACCTTATTCATCATCCTTTTGTCCTGATAGTGATTGCCGTTTCTTACAGGCTACAGCTTTGGTGGTGACTTATCCAGTTATAAATGCAGTTTCAGGAGAGGGAAATGCTGCTGCCATAGCCTGGGAAAATGAATTTATTCGCGTTGTTAAGGTATTTGACTTATTCCTATTTGCCCCTTGGGTGCAGTCTCATTAAGAGATTTAAACATTTTGCACGATGATCACCTTTTTGTCTATATTGACATGTTCTATCTCTTGCGTCGTTTGTCCCACAAACACAAGGCTATGTATGAACCTTGACATCATGAAACATATTACTCCAGAAAGTATTATTAAGTATTCACAATAAGGTACTCACACTCAAAATTGTGTATTTTCTCAGGAAGAGATTGTGGGAATGGCAATAGCAAATAACTTAACCCTTTCTTATTCTTCTGAGAGTTCAATTGAGGCAGAGCTGAAAAGAGAAAGCTATGCAGATGCTCTGACAATTGGAGTAAGTTAATCGTGACCTATTATTCCTTATTAAACTATCTGCAGTTATGCTCTGTGCATAAGCATCAGTGTGGATCATCTCTTGCCCAATTCGAACGTTTTTGTTTCTGATGTATCAACGTAATATGATATTTATAGTTTGACTTGTACAAATTTTAAGGCCCTCTACCTGTAGCATGCATCTGTTCCATGACTTCATTGTTTTGTTGCTTCAGAACCAAGTCACTTGGCCTCCTGATGATGGTGGTGATTGTGGCAAGTGTTAATGGTACTTGTGGATTGATGCACAACACTGAAAATCTGTTTTTGTGTGCATGTTTTTGGCAGATAAGCTATCTTGTAATGTTTGTGTACATTGCCTTTACGTTAGGAGATTGGAATCCTTCTGTTGCTCCATTTTACGTGACTTCTAAGGTACAAATACTCCTTGATGTGTTTTTTGCTATCTCTTTTGGGGCGTAAGGAATTTTCTAGAGGCCACAGCTCTTTTGAATCCACAGAATTAATTGGATATGATGCAGTGATTTCGTTTTTGGCTATCCACTGTTACGGTAGTTAAGGTCTGTAGATTTTCACCTAGCATTTATTACGATGGTTTGTTGCCATTGAGTGCGGAAAACCTCACTTCATCGTGATGCATACTTTGAATCAAAATATGGCGCACAACATGTGGAAAGACGGAAAGAAAATTCTAGTTGGACAGATCGAAAGATAATCCGCCAAACGAATACTGATACATTTTCTACATCTATGTCTGTTGGATTTCTTCAAAGGTATTACTAGGATTCGTAGGAGTGGCCATCGTGGCTTTCTCAGTACTTGGATCCATTGGGCTTTGCAGTTATTTTGGAGTTCACTCCACATTAATCATTGTGGAGGTCATTCCATTTCTTGTTCTTGCGGTATGTGATGTTACTTTCTCTACCTCGGCCATTCATTTGTTCGTTTGTATGTAAGCCCTTCGTTTGAGTGGGTGGATTTTTGGACGGGGACAAGTCCAGCTACATAAGCCTTGTCATGACTAGGAGAAGCAGAAGTTTCGCACTATTTGTTACGGTGTATTTATTTAAAAGATTGAATTCATTTTCCAATGGGTTCATGTGCGCTCTTCCTTCACTGGCAGGTTGGTGTGGACAATATGTGCATCTTAGTACATGCTTTAAAACGTCAAGACCTCAATTTAAACTTAGAGACTCGTGTAGGGCTCGCCCTAGCAGAAGTGGGTCCTTCTATCACTCTTGCAAGCGTAGCTGAGGTTCTGGCTTTCACTGTGGGAATCTCCACCCCTATGCCTGCTTGTAGAGTGTTTTCTCTCTTTGCAGGTACTAGTTCTTACCGAAGCTTTTGTTGTAATGACTTTTGTTCTACAAATTTATGTGCTGCTGTGTAACCTTCATCTGATTTCATTCTGGATGTAAATTGCAGCGGTAGCGGTGTTATTGGATTACCTGCTACAAATCACTGCGTTCGTGGCTGTTCTTACTCTCGATTTCCGCAGAAGTGAAAGTGGTCGTGTAGACTGCGTTCCCTGCATTCATGTTGGAAGAAAGGAACCAGGTGACGTTTCATTGGGTGAGATTTTTCTCCAATAGAGTAGAAATCAAAACAGACAATTGTTCCAATTTTCAAAGCCTTGTGGTTGAAGTCTAATGCATCATATGAAGCAACTTACAGAGGATGCGCCCAATCCCTCAGAACCAGGATTGAAAAAGTTTTTTCGCTTGTATGAAGTTGACTGCTAAGACTCCAAATATTCTTTAATTCAGGATTACCAAATGAGCAACGTCATAATCCTGGTTTGCGTCAGCGATACATGAAGGTACAGTTTTCAGATGGCAACCTTTCTTTGTTCTTTGGTATTTGTTTATATACTGGTGCACTGCTTTTCAATTCCACTACTCTCGCTGACAATGAGTACTATTGTGAGGTTATGAATGCAAGTATTGTGGATGTAGCGCAAACTCACATGATGACATTTGTTATGATATCCTGAGAGCCCCGTCCAAAATAAATTTATTTGAAGAATGTATTTACCTCACTTGAATGATTCCTATTTTGTGCAACCCGCAGAATTATCATGCTCCATTTTTGAGTATTCCAGCAGTAAAAGCCTCTGTCTTGGCCATCTTCTTTGGTTTGCTGTTCGCTAGTATTGTAAGTCGCTGCGCTCACTTATGTCCTTTGATGCATAAGATTGATAGTTTCAAACTTATCTTCGGAATGGCAGCTTGTGTGATGTTTCCACTTATTCTCTTGAATACAGGCAGTCATTCCAAGAATTTCAATCGGTTTGGAACAGAAGATTGTTTTGCCAAGTGATTCGTACCTTCAGGTTTGTGCATGATCGCTACACATCTTGCATGATGGGTGCACGTTTTATACCATCGTAACTTGATGCTATTGATGTAAAGGTTAAAATTAACAGTACAGCACTGTAAATACACTATGCACTGTGGTTGTCTTCATATCATGCCATTTACTCGTGCCGCTAAAGCACAATTATTGATTTGCAGGGCTATTTTGACAATATAACTGAGTATCTTCGAGTTGGACCACCTGTATACTTTGTTGTCAAGGATTACAATTACAGGTTCTTGGAATCTATTTCCTTACAGTTTGTTCACCATGCTTTGTTCACCATTCAAAATGTTGAAATTCAAATTCATCATATAAATTGAAATCACCGAGGAATTAGAGTGTTAAACGATTTCAGTTTGTCTTTGGTAGAGCGAATGTTAAGGTGTACCAAGTGCATGCATTTCTGGTGTTGATGTGCGAAAGTCTCTTACACATCCTTTGGCTATTTGCAGCATTGGTAGCAACCAGACGAACAAGTTATGCTCCATCAATCAGTGTGATCCGAACTCCTTGCTCAATGAGGTAATCCTTTCAATCTCCACGCAGAAACTCAATTGCTGAGTGTAATACTGCAAACGTAGTTGTATGTAGTAGTATTAATGAGACAACCATATGTTCCTGAACTTGTACTAAACAGGTGAATCATTTTCTGTTCATAGATCTCAAGAGCAGCTTTGTCGCCTCAATCGAGTTTCATCGCTCGACCGGCTGCATCTTGGTTGGACGATTTCCTGATATGGCTGTCACCAAACGCCTTTGGGTGCTGCCGAAAATTTCAAGATGGAGGCTATTGCCCCCCAGTTGATCAGGTACGCTAGCTTGCAATCGGTTCATACGAGTGGGATTCAAGTTTAAGGATTTTTGTTGTTGATGTTACTTGGAATTAGAGTGCAATAGGACATGAATGGTATAAACGCTACATGGACCTAATTAAGTATTCTGTTCACCAAAATTTGAAGTACTATACTAATTTGTGGTCTTGCTTACAGTGTGGACTAAACAACACATGTAGTGAATGCACTACGGTAAGTCAGTCAACGTAGTTTTAGTCATTAATAGTCCGAAGGGTTTCTTTACTCGTAGATTTCCTCGATCTTCAGTCTGGACCAGTTGTGCTTTTCTGTGATGATTATTGAATGCTGTTTTTGGGTTGATCTAATAACATTTCATGTACTTCAGTATTTTTCGACGCTGTCCCTTTGCAATTTCAGTGCTTTAATATATGATATTGTTATGACCTACAAATTTGCCCTTGTTGATCTGCTGATGAATTAATATTTTCTATGAATAAACAAAAATTTGTGCAGTGTTTCTTGCAATCGGATTTAGTTGAAGGACGACCATCAACTGAGCAATTTCGGAGCAAATTACCATGGTTTTTGGCCGCACTTCCTTCTGCGGATTGTTCCAAAGGCGGCCATGGAGCCTATACAAACAGTCTTGACCTTGCTGGTACTCACCTCAACTATCACCTGTTCTACTATACTCTCAACTTCAGAAGTAATGACGCTGATGAGTGAACTTGTAACACAAAAATATGTCCAAATGTCGCAAATGATGGCTCTGGATCTACCCACATATACTTGTTGTGTGCTGTCATTTATTGGTGCTTTTTCTTTGCACAAATATTTCCGAGTGTATTGGTGAACCCCGGAAATTTTCTTATCCTGGAATATATTGCATGTTATTTGGCATTATCACAACTCTCCAGGATACGATAGTGGGATTATAAAGGCATCCGAGTTTCGTTCGTATCACACTCCTTTGAACAAGCAGGTATGAAGACCAGTTTTCATAAGTGTATGCATAGGCCCATGATATTATACCCTCTATTTCTCACTGTAGTGGTGGCCTCGCTCTAACAGTGTTGATATGGAGGGTGGGGTCGTTGTTCTATTCGATGATTGAATTACATATAGTAAAAATTCTGAAAGAGGATTTTTTGTTTGTAGGCCATGAATTGGTGGGTTGTTAATAAGGATCTCGTGTTGGTTTTCATTCTCTTTATTTTGGAAACTTGGTCTTCTTGCTCCAGTTTTTATCTTCTCTTGGTTGGTATTGGCATTGAATTGGGTCCTTACTGAATTTGTTGCAGAGTGATTTTATTGATGCACTTCGTGCAGCGAAGAATTTCGCCAAGAAAATATCCAAGTCTTTAAACGTAAGTTGTCATAATTCACCTGAGTGCATTTGTTTCTGTTCTTGTTTATGTTCATTATGATGCTACGACTTGAAGGTTGTTCAAATAATAACAGCGACGTTTTTCAAATTACTCTACCGTTTTACAAGTGTAATGCTGCTTGTGCAGATTGAGGTGTTTCCTTATTCAGTGTTCTACATATTTTTTGAGCAATATCTGGACATTAAGAACACTACTGCTCTCGGTCTCTCAGTTGCTTTGGGTAAAGTCATCAGTTGCTCCTTTTGGTGCATGCTTAACCACTCACTTAAAAACAATGCTGAGGGTGACACAATATTTCCTTAGATGATCACTGCAAATACATTGGATAGTGTTGAATGCATTGAGTGAGCTGCACTTGAATTGTACGGAATACATTTGTTGTACAGTACATGTGGTATTCCAGTAAAGAGCGAAAACTTGGATATAATCTTGTCCTATTAAGACCAAATTTGAAATGGAATTTAACTTAGTTCTGGTTCCTCGTGTTTTGCAGCGGCTGTTTTTGTAGTTTGCTTGGTCATTACCATGAGGTTCGTTACTGCTCTAATCCTTGATTTTGGTTACCATTTTTCGTTACAAATGACATGATACTTCTTGGTGTCTGATGGAAAATCCAAAATTAGGACTACCAGGTTTTTAAATCTGAGAACTTTGCATGTGTCTGTTGTGCAGTATTTCAACGGCTATAACTATCATATTTGTCATCTCAATGATAATTGTTGATCTGATGGTGAGTTTTATGTCTTCCTATTTCTTCTAAAATCACCATACACCTACCATTTACATGCTTTGAGGAATGTGGTACTTCACGTGTATGCATATTGCTTTAAGAATGAATAGATCTTCCAACTATCGAGTAAGTTGGCCTGTCAAAGCCAGACATCATGCAGTCGTGACTTTTGGTTTACACTACTAATTTTCTCAACTTGCTGATTATTTTGCGCTGTTTGTAGGGCCTCATGGTGATATGGAACATCCAACTTAATGCTATATCTGTTGTGAACCTGGTGATGGCTACTGGCATTGCCGTCGAGTTTTGCGTCCACATCACTCATGCCTTCACTGTAAGCACCTCTATTCTTTTTTGGGGATTTCCTTCGAAGATATACTTCGTTTTCCTGCATCAATAAATAAATGGAAATTCTGGTAATCTAAGCTCATTGGCTAGGGTCATCAAATACGGCGTGTGCAGATGAGCACAGGAGATAAGGGAGAGAGAGCAAGTAAAGCTCTTGTTCTGATGGGAGAACCAGTCTTCAGGTACATTTCCCCAAAGAAAAAAACGTTATTGCATCTTCTCCAACATAGCCGCTTTTTCGCGTGAAGTTCATATTAATAAGTTGTTGAAGTCATTGAGAACCAATTTTTTAAATTTCTGCAGTGGAATTACTCTTACGAAAATGGTGGGAGTTTTGGTGCTAAATTTCGCACAGTCTAAGATTTTTAAGGTCAGTGATCACCTACATTCCTTTCTTTTTAGCTTACCACAACTTGTCTGCTGCTTTTATACCTGGGTACATGATGAAAAACTTGCAAGTCCTGTGCAGAAGAGAGCTAATTTTATCCCTCAAATTGTAAATTTCCAGGTGTACTATTTCCGGATGTACCTTGGCCTGGTTGTTCTAGGCGCGTTGCACGGGCTTGTTTTCTTGCCCGTCTGGTTGAGCGTGGCAGGTCCTGACCCATTAGTTGAGCAAAAACTCCCTTCGCTGTGTAATCGTTTCTGGCGATCTGTCGCCACTCGCCGGCCTGGTTCAATAGGCACCGACTCTGCAGGAAAGTAAAAGGAACAACAAGTGCATATTATTTTGCGTAAATTATCTGATATAGGTAACGTTCTTTGTCGATGGTCGAAGGAGGAATGAGAGCAAACGAACGAAGGTGATCGGTGGTAAAGTGCATCTTCTCACTTCCCTTGTGTTTCAGGGTTTCACTACATTGCCTGTCTGGTTGATTCGCCTCATCCATGGACTATGTGACTGCCTAGCATCCATCACTTTCAGGCTTATATATTGTGAATCATGGCCTTCATTTTGTATACTAGTCTGTTCCAGATTCCAGCTATATTAGGTCTGTAATAAGCAAGCGCGGTTGTTGAGTTTCTTCATGTTGTCTAGCAAGGTCGGTATTGGGTGCAGAATGCTCTTCCCTTAACACGATGACAATTTTGTAGATAGAGTGGTTTTTTGCATCAGAATGAAATCCTGAATGTTACGTGGAATAAAAAGTTTATTAGAAAAACAGCTTTAAATACTGTCTCTCAAGAAATGCCTTTTATTTATCAATTATTTACCTTGGAAAAAATTCATAATTTTTGTAATCACAATGATGAATTAAACTTGACTTTAAATAATTTAATTCCTCTATTTTTTTGTTTATCAAAATTCAGAAAATATATTAAAAGATCAATAAAACAAGTCATATATTCTTCTACTATTTCATTATTTTTTATGTTAATTTTTATTCTCTTATTTTATATTTTAAAAGAATACATATCCAAAAAAAGATTTGATATACTTGAAATATATATTTTTACCACTAAGAAAAATAGAAAATGATAAATTAAAAATTTGGATGAAACTTATTAAAAATTACTTTGAAACTATCGTTGTCACTTAAATCACTTTGTTTATTAAAGATCCTCTTATACAACAAACAAACGAACATAATCCGAATTGAGGACATGAAGATGGCACTAGTATACTACACTATAACACCTTATTTGTTAATGTAGCTTATTATCTTGTAATTGCTAAACTACAATCCAAAGAATATATATAAACACATTTAATACAGTTCTTCTATCAAAAGATAAGAATCTACAACTCTACTAGCAACACCACAAAACTATATACATTGATGAAACTTGTGGGAGTTTGTAACAAAAAATATCATTACATTCACAATAAATTTGATTTTTTTTTAAATCAACACATAAAGAAATACACAAATAAATATATATATATATATATATATATATCAAAATGATTTTTAAATTATTACTATTAAATTTCGTATTTTCACATTTGAAGGCATCAAGTTCATTTTACATACTTTAGAAAGTTATAAAATTAAATTTAAAAAATAATATATACTAAAGTGCTAAGGTCCTCTTACTTCTAATGATGACAAATTGTAGAAGAGCTTCATGTGAACTAGCATGATCTAGTATATAAATTCTTCTATTATAAGTCTATAATCTTCATGGAATAATTTCACTAAAGAAAAATCTTGCACTATTTTTACACCATAAATATTTTGATACTCCCCTTGGCTATTTTAATATCCTCCAAAGTTGCTCATCTATTATTTGAAAATAGATGAGTGGATGACAAGAAGACAAGTGATAATAAAATATTTTATATTCTTAAACCAACCAATAAGCAACTTTAAAACCATTAAAATATAAATAAGATTATTGTATCTAAAAAAGTCGTCTAATTTTATGGTTTCAAAAATATTTATAAAAGATTGATTGTTTTATCTCAAACACAACAAAAATATATTATATTAAGATATTGTAATAATCTAAATATATTACTTGTAAAACTGAAATTAGAATATATATATATATATATATATATATATATATATGGCATTGCAAATGCCACCACAACATAATCAACATATTTTTTTAGTTAATTTTAACTCAATCAAAATAATTATTTAATCCAAAGGTTTCAAAGATATTGAACAAAGTGGCATGTGATGGGATTGCAATAGTAGTAGCAATACAATCTCTTGCAATTATTGAACATTATAGAAACAATATATTGAAACACAATAAAACATATGAGACCAAATATCAATAAATTGTAGATACTATAAAACAAATAAATGCTATACTAATTCTTTATATAGACTAATAGATTGTGGTGATAATAAGATGTTTTTGTTGTCCAAAATGTTACCAAATAAGAAAAATATTTGGTAATTGTAAATTCAAAAAATATACTATGAGCACTTATGCAAACTAATTTTCTCAATAAATGTTTTTTTTTCACAATACTCAATCAAATTATATAATTCTTTTGTTGTAGTGCAACCACTTCTGTTGATTAGATTTGCTGATTATAATTTCTGGAGAGATTGCTTAATAAACAAATAAAAGCTTTTTATCTTTATTATTATCACATACCATTATTATAAAATATAACATAATTTAAAGTAGATCAAAAAAAGAATATGTCTCATTTAAAATTTAAATTTTTTATTAAAATTATGAAAATACAATATATATATTTATAGAAAAATATGCAATAATTATTTAAATTACACTTTTGAAATTTTTAAAATAATCTAGACTAATAATGTTTGTAAAACTATTATGCAAGTTGGTTTAGAATAGTATAAAAGAATTTTTAGTTGTATTGAAAAAAAATTATATATATATATATATATATATATATATATATATAATTTAGTAGCATAATTTTTCTTTTCAAATTATGTCAAAAAAATTTAATTTTAGCCTTGGTGGTAAAACAAAAAAAAGCCATATTACTGCTTCAAATAACTTTTAGTATGGAGATTATTGTTAGATATTAGAAATTAAAAGCCAAATTATTTTTGTAAAAATATAAATATTAAAAAAAATGGCATTTAAAAAATCTAAAATATAAAAATTCTTTACATAATTTTAATAGTATTTAATAGGTAAGTAGTTATAAAATCAGCATGTATTTTTGTTTTTATTTTTTCAAGATTTTATATTATTAAACATACACTTAAAACGATAAATAAATAATTAAATAAAATAAATATTAAATCCTTGTACATTTACCTTGTATACAACTTAAATTTTATCCACTCTAACCAAATATTATTATATATTAGAAAGAAATTCAACAAATTTTTTTTAAAAATTATTAAATTTTGATCCAAAAATTATTGTATTGCACCAAAACACTCATTAATCTTTATTAATATTTTTTAATCTTTTTATTTTAAAATTTTAAAAAATATATAAAAGAGTATATATATATATATATATATATATATACTTCAAATCTAAACTTCTAATTAACTACAGTAAGGTTTTAGACATCTTAAAAACAGTCAAATAATGATTATTTTTACAACTTAATTTATCCATCATAAGCATAAATATACAACTGTGTGGCTTTTAAGTAAATAAGTTATTTTGTACAGCTTGTTATATTTTTTAAAATATGTAATTGTGTTTAGCAATTTAAAAGTATCAAATCATTAAGAGAGAATTTTAAATACATCATATGTTTTATCATCATATGATGTTTCAAGCATTGACCTTAAAGTCAAATAATTATTCTTAATCTAAATTTCCGTAATAAATTATCATGTGTGTACATATCTATATATATATATATATATATATGTATATACTAATTTTTGTGCTAAAACTTTGTTTTAATAGTCAGCAATTAGACTCATACCTTACTTCTATCACAATCTTTATTTTTGTTACTATAATATTTTATAAATAACTTTAATGTTGTTTTTTAATTTCTTGTGTGATATATATATATATATATATATATATATATATTTTACATACATCTTAGGGAGAAAAATCACATTCAATAAAATATTCCAAGAATGCAAATATGACCATGAAAGAAATCCAAACGTTTTAGAATATTTAGCTACAAAAACTAAACTTGTAATTTTAAGACAAATTTGCATCTAAATCCAACGTTATCTTTCTTTAAAAATGAAAATATTCAACGTAAGGAATAAATTCCTTTCATTTTATTGTAAATTATTTGTTAGTGATCTACAAAACATGAACATGCCATTCTTTGTTTTTTTATGGAATACTGTGAAATACACGCTATGCAAACAGTAGGAAAAGCACGTGTTTGTAATGTGGGTCAGGCTGGAAAATGTGTTGTATCTCTTCACAAGAACACACACAACAACTAGAGAGAGAGAGAGAGAGAGAGAGAGAGAAATCCTTTGTTCGATGGTAATCCCTGCATTGCAGTTTAGGTGCAGAAATCACGTTATGGATGGACAAAATTATGGAGACGGTGAGAATGATGGGACAAACACCATAGCCAGGATTCAGTGCACGAGAGCACACCCATGCAGACAGAAAACACTAACTCACAGACAGAATTGAGAGTATGTCTCAGGACTATGTATTTTTACATACTACTTGTGCGTATTCACTCGCAACAATGTCAGCACTCATGGGACCGAACTCCGTCACCCACTTTCAGAACACTTAACTGGAATGGAATTGTCCATAGAGTTCAAGGGCACAAGAATCTCAACGATCAAACTTATTGTGTTCGGCGGTGGCGTGGTCAGAAGCCGCATGACTTAGTGGAGATGCCATTGACGACTATGAAACAACCAGAGACTTCGGGCAGGCAAGCCTCCATGGCCAAGCAGCTACATCCTGCCACTCCCCCCACTTCGCACTCCACTTGTGTGTTTGAATGGCAGTTCGCCCTTATACCTGGCCAACAAGCTTCACAAAAACAACAACAGTCACCACCACCCTCCCTGCTAGATCTCCACATTCCATGTAGCAGACTGATCGCATGATCCTCAGAAACTGCAAGGATCAGGTGACTAGTGTGCTCCAAATCATAAGACCAACTTGCATGAAAGCGGAACGTGGTATTACTCTGCTTCAATGAGCGCCCATGGTGTTCCAGTCCCGCTCCGTCCAAACGAACTCTGCTGCTCCCGGCCATCTCTGCCACCAAATTTAACCACGTTGTGAAACGTCATGAGCACGGTGATGACTAGCATGGATGACCAGTGCATGCCAGGAGACAGGAGTGATTTGTTTTCTTTTAGGGAATCAGACTTCCTACACCTTGACAACGAATGTATACAGAATCGAAAGAGTTTCCGTACGAGCTGTGAACAAAAATGTCATAACCATAAGCGCTTGTATCCATCTCAGTTGGCTGGTGGCCATGATGCGGGGAACGAGGAAGAGCTCTAAATTAAGTCACAAACGAAGATAAAAGCCATGCACTTGTGCGATTACATCTTGGCCGCCTGTGAGCTACAATATTGTGGGTCGTGTTTTATACTGTGGGCGTGTGGCAGTTTGGTACATGAGCTTTTAGTGACCGTATGGGACGGCAACCAACCCTGCAGAAGAAAATGTCGCCACGTAGCGAAACTGAAATGGAAACATTCTGTCAACAGTCCTTTCTCGTGCAATTCACAATGTGCTCTAAGATATGAGAGTACACCATATATAAAAATTCTATCTACCCTTCATATCTACCCATTCTTCATTTTCAATTAGACAAGTGCAGGACAAGGTTGATGCATTGTACATGGCATCATCACCTACTGAAATACTGAATACTCTGAGTTTGTTCACGGAATTGATTTGTGTGACGTTCAGGTCACAGTTGCTTGCTCCGCCACCAATGCAGAATGTTCTATGACTGTTTAGCAAGAACTTAATTCTGTGACAGCTACTGTGAATTCGTTGCGGATAACCACCTTCAATTAAGTCGGATTAGTTGATATGAGTAGCACTGTCTGACGATCCGCTATGTTACCCTTGATCATGCAAGCAATAACTAGTTCGAACTGGTTTCGTTTTCATTTTATTGGGTACAAGAGGGTCTTGGTTATCAACTGTCAATTTGCACAAGGATTCCTTCGGAGTTATCATCGGAAATACCGAGCAGTCTACATTTACCATAACAACGAGCTCATTCCAAATATAAAAAGTGTCATTGCTCTGTCAGGTGATCAAACGTTGTTCGGATTCCGCAAGTCTATGCTAACGGAATCTACTCGCGAACCGGATATACAAGCTTGAGAATTCTGGACTCAGATTGTCTTTCATGATTCTAATGCGAACCATGACATCCACCATGGGCTCCACGAAGCCATGTCAGGGGCACGCCAGTCCAATGCCTCCATACCCTGCACAGTATGTTCCAGTTCGACAAGTTGGAAGAATAGGCTATCTGGAAACAACTTGCAACATCCGCCAAACAGCCTCAAAGGTCTCTGTGTGAGGTATACTCCTGTCATTGGCCCTCAGATCCTAAAATTCAGGCCGATCGATGTAGTTTTCACTAAATTTGTAGGAGGCAGATTAACAATTGCCTTCACTTTCATATAACATGGTAAAGACCAAGCAATTCTCGTTGGAAATACTTTTTTAAAGCCTCGCAACATCGGACACAAGAATATTCACCGCTTAATCTGGACCAAAAGCCTACATTGTATGGCATTGCTCGTATTGCTGGCCAAACAGATAAAATTGTAAGTTAAGCTACAGGGTTCTACCACCAGACAAGAGAAGGATCAACAGACCTAAACCTAATTCAGGGCATTCCGTTTGAATGTGAAAGAGCTTAGCTGTCTAAACCTTGTGATCTGTGATGAATCTGGACAATTAGCTGGCTAGCCACAGCACACTGCAAATAGAATGAAAGGATTTGAGATTGGGGACACATTTCTCCGACACGAGATATTTGACAAAAAATAAATAAAATGCTTCCTGTGAAAGCCACATTAATGAAGTTTTTTTTGTATGTGATTTCTCCTACCGTCGTAAGTTCTTCGAAATCAATCACCCCTCCAAAACCTGGCAGCGAGAGCTGACCTTAGAAAGGGGATCCTACCTTTATGTACAATCAGTTCCACTAGGAGCTGTAAAAAATAATTCTACTTCCAATATGTTATTTTCTTCAATAGGGACCAGACAAATGTTTTCAAGTGTGCAACATGACTGTTTCAATATCAAAGGAGCAAAACATCTACTGAGGTTTCTTAGCTAACTAAGAGCACGTGTGGTCAAGAATTCTCGAGCCGGAGCATTGCTCACTGAAACCCATTCTGAAACCCATTCTGAAGGGGCTCGGCCAAAGTAAGCCGATCGAGTTGATATATTTACCAGAGTAAGGCTGGAGCAATCGAAGAGAACTTTTCAACTGGTGAGGACTGCTCCAACACAAGTGCAGCTTGGAAGCTCTCAGCAGCTTCATGCCTTCGCCCCTCAGCCTTCTGCAACATGCCCATGTGGTACCAGGCCTCCTCATGGGTGGGCTCTGCTTCTAAGGCTTCAGCAAGATAACTCTTCACCACTGGGATTGCTAACACACCATTTACTTGCCAAAGAAGAGCACCAAGCTTAACTTTGCTGTCAACATACGTTAAGTCTACAGCGAGGGCATTTTTATGACATAGGATGGCTTCTTCCAGTAGATCCTGCTCCTCACGAAGCAATCCTACAAGCCCAAACATACATGTGAGATAAGACTTGAGAAACATGAGCAATTAAACAGGAATGACAAAAATTAGACTCTTCTGAAGGTCCTGGATTTCTTCTCTCTATCAAACCAGCACATGATTTCAAGACCAATGAAAGGTTTCAAAAGGGCTTCGGTATGACATCAAGTGCATTACTAAGTCAAGTGTAGATTCTCACCATTGTAATGCCAGTTGGCTGCAGAATAAGAGTCGAGCAGTACTCGAGCTTTCTCAAGACATGTTTCAGCATCTCCCCATTGCTTAAGCTGTATGTACACCTGAGCTAAATCATGCCACACATCTGACTCTTCTACCCTTTGACCCCCCTGCACATTTGCAATCCAATTCCATTCGTTTTAGGGGATATATCACACCATTGCACTTCAAACAACCAGAGTCAAGCAATCAATTGAATTAATTTAGTGTATGACCTTTCCCCTGCCAATGGTACCAAGTTCGTGCTCCTTTTTCTCCTCTTGCAACAGTGCAAGCAAGACTTGATAAGTTTTGACTGCAAGCAGATGCTGTCCCAGGGCTAATTGGACCTTAGCCCGAGTTCTTAACAAGGGCCCCTGCTCCCATGGAGATGTCTCCTCCAAAGCAGACTCCAATATTACATCCGCTTCGGCATGCCTACCTTGAGCTGTTAGCACCAAAGCCAAAAACCTCCATCCATGAACACGTGCTCCAGCTCCCCGATCAAGGCAATATTTGGCGCAATCTAATGCTAAGCTTGATTTTCTTTGATTAGCAAGTTCAAGACCAAGGTCAAAAATGATGGCAGTGTCTCCTTTGTCAAGAGCAGCAGCTTCCTGCGAAAAGAATATGCTGTGAAACTTTGAATTGTAAGAACTAACAACGTTTGAATAATTGCATCACATTGTAAGTGAGATCGCAATTACACATGGTCAGAAAAGTGGAAAAGCAACTCACTTGTAATGCTTCAAGGGATTGTCCGTGCAGCTTGGTTTTCATAGCATCCGACGGCGTAAGTTGGACTTGTGAACTAAGTGCAACACCCTGAATATGCAATGCACAAGCTCGGTATGATACGGCGCCTCGGGGCAGGCTCGACATAGCGCGTTGTGTATACTCGACCCCTTCACCACAGAGCTCAGGCTTACCAGCACACAATTTGGCTGCCAAGAGAAGCGAAGGCACGTCCTTGGGTTTCTCCGATTCCACTAGGGATTTCCGCATAAGGTCTAGTGCGACTGAGTTTTGTCCAGTTCCAGCATAACAGAGCGCCATGCTGTACCACCGATCAGGTCGAGACAAGGTTCCTGGTAGAAGCGCCTCGTACTGGTGAGCAAGTGTCTCTAGTTGGCCACATATCGACAAGGCAAGGGAGAGATGCTCAAAAACAGTGTAGTCAAAGTAGCCTTGCTCTTTGTTCATTATGCGAAGAAGTATCATCAGAAGCAATACGCCCTCTTCGGTATTGTCTTTTGGGGTAAAGGCACCCTCCACGTGGGCCCCCAAGCTCGCACGAGGAGCCTCAACACCCCCGTACAGAAGCAAGATTGCAAAGCTTTTCATGATGTGCACCAGGTCGTGGGAATCTAGACACCAGGAGAAACGCAAAAGCGAACGCCGATATGCTACCACTGCATCGCTGGTCCGATCCATTTCGAGAAGAATCTCAGGTAGCAGCTTCACGGATTTCGAGAGCATTTGAGCGATCCTAGTATTTCCCCATTCATCAGGCAAACCCGCGGGTGTTGCTGTCTCCATCGTATCAAGCACAAGTTTGCATTCTCGGGTAGCGTCTGCAAATGGTGACCTGAAGGTGTGAGCTCCTAAACTTCACGAATCAACGTAGTTTGAGCTTGACAACTGCAGCAACTAGACACAGAGATCAGGACCATAGCAATACTTGTCGGAAATTTCCATACCCGAGAGCCGCCCAAGTTCCTGCAAGCACTTGGCTTTGAGATATAGCGCCTCTAGAAGCAAACTGGCACCATGTAAGAAAGTGCCAAGAGCATCAGTACCCTTTGCAGGTTTTCCTTTCTTCTGCTGTATTTTGGAATCTTGGATGAAAAATCGCAAGCTTGTACCGAAGTTGTGAGCCTGAATGTCTTCTAAAACTTGTAGGGCTCCTTCGTAGTTTCCCCTATCGTACTCTAGACGACCAAGCAATGCTCGTGCCTCCTGTTGAAGTCCCAGACAACAGTGCTCAGATATGCTAACACTACAATCGAATCGTCGACGCAAGAATATCATCGTTGAAAAATCAAAGACCAACCCTGGCGGATGCAAAGGACAAGATGTACCTCATTATTGATGGAGAGTGCCTCTCGGAGGGAGACCTCGGCTTCTCGGATGCTACCTTGCAGAAGCTTCAGCTCGCCGTCTCTCAACTTCTCAGAAAGCTGTCGAGAAACATTTCGAACCCGAAGTTGAGGAGTCAAAGAGCCCCTATTTTCATCGGACTTGAACTGATTATTGCAAGTGCACAGCATGGTTTCAGCTTCAAATACTCTCGCTGACCTGCCGCCTTTCAGTGCGATCAACTCCTTAGAGCTTTGCAGTTGTTGCAACTATCACAGCCAAATCAAAACTACATTCTCAGCATCCTTGCTATTATCCATCATCAGGCACCCTCGTCCACATGTTCTTGCCCAACCTAAACTGTTGCGATTCCATTGTCCTCGACTGGTGTATGAGAACTAAAACAAGTCTTCCACCGAGGCTTGAAACCGAGCAATCGAACCACGCCCGACAATGCAGCCTCAGAAGCTGAAGGTGGGGACATTATCGAGAGGGAAAAATCAATAACCACTCATCTAATCTTCTAATGCAAGATGAGGCCCTCTCTACAAAAACTACACATCGAGTGCCCATCGACAAAAACCACACCATCGACCTAAAACATGCCGAGTCCCTACTCTCACTCAATATATAATATAAATATAAATGTATATAATAACTAAATAAAATTTTAAAAATAAAAAATAAAAAAATAAACCGCAAAACACCCTCCCACAAACCACGAAAACCTCGATCTTCGCCAAACAGGGTTGGCACCTCAAACCCCCCAAGAATCAGAAGAGAGAAAGCGACAACCAACGATTCTCAACACGTTAGCACCTACAAAGTAGGCTTGTATGATGGCATCCCTCCAGTAAAGGAAAGGAAAGTGAGAGAAAGTCTAGGGGGACACACCACACGGAGGAACGGAAAGGGGAAGAAGCATGTGCACAAATCTGCTTCGAAGACTACCCAAAAATACACACACACACATACACACGGGGACCAACAGTGCAACACTACTGCTGCGATGTGGCATGTAAATCAAAACATGGGAGAATGAGACAGCGAGGGACGGAAGGGAAGAAATAATGCAAAGGAGGGATCCTAAGCAGAGAAGGAGGAGGGAAGGAAGGGCCGGCTTGGATCTGGTAACAATAAGGACCCCCACTCGCATGGAATCAAACCAAAACAAAATCAAAATCAAAACAAACGCCCTTTCCTTGCACTGGAGCTGAGTTATGCCCTCGCTCACTGTCTTGCCAGGGAGCACATTACCCACTTATTATTATTGTTGTTGTTTTATGATTATTATTATTATTATTATTATTATTGTTGTTGTAATTAATGTGTGTCTGTTGCTTTGTAATGAGACCCTGCCATGGGCACCCATATCCATCAAACAAAGTGAGCAATTTCTCTTTTGGGATTGAGCCGACAACCTTTCCGTACTAACTTGGTATGTTGCTATTCAATGACATTGTCAGTTGTATTCAAATGTTTTGTGTGGAAGTTTCAGTTTTCTTTCCTTTTTTTTTGTTGGTTATTTATTTATTTTCTATTTGGTTATAGATTGGACTTTCTAGTAAAAGCCAATGCTGTTTAATGGTTCTGCTACAAGTGGTGTTCCATAGAAATAGAATAGTGATGTTTACCTTCAATGAGTTGTGGATGTAGTCGAAGTATTACTTTCATTATTCTTTTCTTGTGCATAGTATGTGTAAATGTTTTACATTCCTCCATCAATATATATATATATATATATATATACATGTATTTCTTTTATGAACAAGAGATTCTTATTTTTATTTTTCTTCAAAAAACATTGTGGTTTGAGATAATTCTGTGAAATGTATGCTTGGTGAAATTATACAATGCACATTCTATTCATCAACATAGTTCTTTTTAACTACATGGATTTAGAACAAATACAATTAAGTTTTCAGATGGTTTACAATATAGTCAAAAAATATAAATATAAATATTCAAGAGACGTCTTGAAGTATTCATAAAAAAGTTATTATTATTCAATCTTAGAAGAAGAGGGGGGGGATATAGAAGGAAAGAAATAAAGAATAAAATAATGAGGGATTTGTTTAAACTACAAATGAGATCTTAAAAAAATATAATATTTTTAGGAAATTAATAAATTTTGAATTTTTAGTTGTAAATGTTTTATAAAATTAGTAATTAATCTGATCCTGTGCACTAACTACTAGTGTCTTTTGTGCATTTAGATAGCTTAAAAGTACACCATGGTAGTGAAAAATATCAATACGCTGAATTATTGCCTAAACAATTACCATCACATAAATTTTATAGCTTTATCAACTTAATTATTTATAAATAATGGTCTACACTTTTTATAGATTCTCTCTCTCTCTCTCTCTCTCTCTCTCTATATATATATATATATATATATAGAGAGAGAGAGAGAGAGAGAGAGAGAGAATAAACATAATTTTTTTAGTATATATATACTACACGCCTATCTTGATGGTTACATGTTATGTCACAAAATGCATCAAAATTAACAATTTTCAAAGAAAAAATTACTGCATAAATAAATACATTTTGATCAAGATAAAGATTTTTTTAATTTATTGTTAACTTTTGTAGCTAATTTATAAAGACACCTTAAATGTTTATGTACAAATCTTTTTGCATTATTTTGTTACAATCTACTATTTCTTTACCTTTTATCATTAATAAAAATAAACAATAAAATTCATTTAGTACCATCTTCACAACTATCTTTTAAAAATTGATATCTTGTAAATACATACATAAATATTTAAATTTGAATTTGAATTTTATCTTTTTATATTTAAGACTTCACTTAAGGCATCTACAAATTATTTTGTCTTATTTAATTTGGTTTACAAACATTTTCAACTAAGTTCTGAGTATTTAATTAGGAATAAACAAGCAAAAAAAAAAATTAGGAATCTATCTCTAATAGGTCCTACTATACAACATAGCTAATGGATGCAAGTTCAATAAACCCTCATAATTTGCTCAAGTCTATTAGGACATTGCAAAACAGAGTTAAGCAATCTAAATTTTTTCCAATCACAAGAATCCACACTTCAATATGAAAAACCTTAACTAGTTATATTTAAGAGTTGAAAATGTTTAAATAAAGTAAAAGGCAAAAAAGTAAGAATTGATAGTAATTTTTTGAACCTTAATAAAGATAACATTTAATATTAAAACAGATATTTTTTTGGATATTACTTAGTTGTTGAAATCTCAAAGCAATGATTTTAATACCATACAGTATGAGATAGAATCAACACTCAAAAACATTATAGAGTTCCAAAAAAAAATTATACTAAATTCTTTACTTTACATAAAATAGATGCTAAATTCCACAATAGAGTAAATGTAACTATTTTTAGAGTTTTTGTTGGATTTTGTTTACCATCAAAACTTAGACAAGTGCAACTTTTTCAAGGTGTAATAGCAAGGTGCTCCAACAAAATGGATTTCATTCAACTACTTTGAGCATAATTTATATAATCATTATTTTAATGTAATTTTTTTAATAATATATAATAAATATAATATCTATAAAAGATTTATGGATCTAATTAAACCTCAATTTTTTATTTAGTTACTAGTGATTAAACCCATTGGCTTTGCCAATATTGAGTACGTTTTTAGCAGCCAATCAAAAAAAAAAAAAAAAAAAAAAAAAAAAAACAACAACAACAACAACAACAACAACACAATATAACATACCTTACTGTGATTAAAAACACATTATGCCTCTTATTGCTCTAGCCAATAGGATTTTTTGACACTACATATAAACATAGGGTGCTTGGTTTTTATGTGTGTGTGTATAAATATATATATATATATATATATATATAATAACGTTTTGAAATTCATATACCATTTTTCCTTATGTAAAAATAATATCTACACTTACATTATAGTTATATGCATTGTTTTATATATATATATATATATATATATAATAACGTTTTGAAATTCATATACCATTTTTCCTTATGTAAAAATAATATCTACACTTACATTATAGTTATATGCATTGTTTTATATATATATATATATATATATATATATATATATATATATTAATGTTATTTATATTTTAAATTATTTGTTAAATACTGATTTTCTATGTTGTAGTCTTTTTAATTTGGTTTAATAGTATTTGCCAGAAAATATTCAAAACCTCTCTTTTAGAAATTTTAGCTTATATAATGGCATATTTGCTATACATAAAACAGATATGTATGATATATAATCTTTAAAATAGTTATAAATTTGTTATTATTAAGGATATTTTTATTAGATTTACATGCAATATACACATAAATATCAACAAAAAAATTGCTCCAATTTTTTGGCTTCTTTTTCATCAGAAATTAAAATTTACAATTAGAGATTGTTAATGTTAAATAATAAAAAAATTCCAATTCTTATAAAATACATAAATTTACTAATAATTTACTATAAATAGTTATAAGACTTTATAGAGTTGATTAAAAGAATATCATAGAAACACTATAATTTTCTTCTAAAATATTTATTTAATAAAAATAATAATCCAAAACAAATAAAAATAAAATATCTCAGAATTTCGTACGCATATTTTTTTTGATTATTTTAACATTGTAAAATACATAATCATAGAAAAAAAATTGCAACATAATCAAATGCTTTATCTTTTTTTTTCTTCTTTAATTCTCTGATTTTCATATTAAATATATTTTTATACTAAAATTATTTCTTCATTAGTTATTTTTACATTCCAATTTTAATTTATTCTTCTTTAATATTGATATTATAATTTTATTTAGCATACAATTTTTAATTTTAAGATTAAATAAAATTAAAATATTTAAACTTCTATTCTTTGAAAAACAAATATTATGATAATTATTTTCTTAAAAACATTTCTTCTACCATTAAAAAAAAGGCACTTCTTTTATTTACTTACATTAAAAGTTGAAATCACTTTATTCAAAAAAATTGAGTTATTTTTTACTGTTATTTTTTAATATTTTATACATCAAAAGTTATATACTATATTAAACATCAATGTATTAGATAGAAAATAAGAGTTTTAGTTTTCAGTTCTTTTTCTTGCTCAATGTGAGTGTTTGCACATTTGAAGAGATAAATTTCTTGTTAAATGTAAGAATTTATGTGTGATTATAAAACTAATATATTTCTATTTCAGAATTTTCAAAAATAAGTATAAGAAAAAAAACAAATTAGCTTGCTAAAGTCCTCATAGCAAAATTGTCAAAAATAAAAATAAATAAATACAAACTAAAGTATTATTAATATATTTATAAATTGTATTTTTAAGTATTATAGTTTGGTAGCGATGAAAAAATGAACTGTATAGTCTGAAAATATAAAGAGATTATTTAAAAAGTTATGTATGATATATTATATTAATAAATCACATAAAAATTATAATTAGTTTTATTATAAGAATCCAATCTAAGTGAAAAATAATATTTATTTATATATATCATAGAGTAAACATTATAATATTTTATAGTTCTATTATCAATATGATACATTACAAATCAAATAAAATATTTGTAAAAAGTCAATGTAACTTCATGAAGTTAAAATATCTTAAAAATGTTTAAAAGATGTCGTAGAATGGCACAGCATATACTGTTAAAAAAAGTAATACAAGAAGTAAAGAATGCATTATTATATGATAAATAAAATTTACTTAGAATTTCAATAATCATTCTTTAGTTATTAGTT
The DNA here is from genome assembly GCF_059467195.1 of Physcomitrium patens. Taxonomy (NCBI): domain Eukaryota; kingdom Viridiplantae; phylum Streptophyta; class Bryopsida; order Funariales; family Funariaceae; genus Physcomitrium; species Physcomitrium patens. The sequence continues at coordinate 2,229,327 of NC_143411.1, read as the reverse complement.
TCTAAATCAAATTTATTAAAACATATATAATTTAAATTTGATAAGTCACAATTTAAAAAATTATATAAATTTTTATAATTTTTTTGTAAATACATATTAATATCAATATATAAAAGATAGTATTATTTAATTTTAAATTGATAGTATAATATTCAAATTTTTATAAAAGATTAAAATCACAATAGATGTTAATTTTTTTATTAAGTACAATAAATTAAAATATAAAATCAAGCTTTTGAAAAAATACATCTACAAATATAAAATAAATACTCTTATATATATTTACATATATCAAAATATAAATTAAATAAATTTTAAATAATACATAATCTATGTAGTTAGACATATAATATAACAAGTGCCATAAGATTTTATATTTATTTTCTTTTATAATATTAATATTTTTATGTGGTAATTTTTAAAACTAATAATATTACGAAAATTATTTAAAATAAAAAACTTAAATTTGAACCTAAGAAGATATATCTTCAATCAAAGTTCAAGTTACAAAATATTTCAATATTATGAAGAACATTGGATTAATATATTTTGGAGGTTGATAAAAATATTTTTAATAAGTATTCATATATATATATATATATATATATATTAATTCTTGAAAAAATCCTAAGTTTAAGATTCCATTTAATTTAATTTAATTTCTAAGGAATCAAAAATTAATAATCAGAAATTATTCATTTTTTAATTTTTTTTTTGTGGATCATCGTTTTGTAAATAATAGAAAGGATCATGCATTCCTTTTTGAAAACTAAACTATTTTGTTTGTCACCATGTGTTTCATGTGATATGTATATCTATAGACACACACATACATGTGAGAGACAAATTTACTATTCAAGTGCAAGAATGTGCTTTTTTATATTTAGGTTCATGCATACTTTGTCCACAATTGGATCTTTCCTGCTTGCGAACGACAATTACGTCTGCAGATCCATGCCTTTCAACATCAGTTCTTATTTCTGCAAATATTCTTTTTGAGCAATCCACAAGCAGTAACACCATCCATCATTTCCACCCATCTTTTTGAGCAATTCAGAAGAAGTTACACTTTTTACAGTTGACGTCGTTTTATTGCAATCCAAAAGATTCATAGCCAACAATTAGATTCTGATTCCGTTTTGTTCACTGCAGTCGAATATGACATGAAAATTCAAACATAAGCATATGTATTTGTATATGTATATACTCACAAACGCACATCCTGCTCTGAAATTGGAGTCCTCGACGTGCACTATACCATCAACACTGAAAACCATGTCTAGTTAAAACTGTTGAAGTTCAGAATCCACACTTGAAGTTGTGGAATCCTGCACTAGCTTTTTCCAAACTTGACGTCGATGACAGATGCCCTCAGAAGCCTTCGATCGTTAAAAATTATGGTTCTGATGAGCCTTGTCAAGCCACGGGGAGTATACTAGATCCACTTCCAAGGTTACCGATTGAATATTTTGCTTCGTTCACTTTCTGTAATTCTGATCTCTTAATGAAGTAAGTTGAAGGTTGCAACCTGTCGCCTCTCACGAATTCACTGAGTCTCGATAGCGATCCTCGCCACAGTTCAGGACTGATCTCCAGGCCGTTCCACGTACTTCAGCGCAAAACGAAAGCCAGAGAGCACTGCACCCGGCGTCAACATTGGAGGCAATGTCCTAGTTAAGGTACACACAAGGAACACAATAGTATAGGATATTGTACAACGCAAGATTTCGCGGCTGGTTAATGCAGGTCGCCATACGAGTGCCATGACCCACCATCTTGATTTCAGTGTGGCTGATTGCAGCCACACTGAATCTTGGCACTACCAACGCTGCCGGCACTCCCAAAATGACCAACACCACCAGGAAGCCTGCCATAGTTATATGGATTTCTCAAACGACTGAGGAAATGGCAGCTTGACTTAGCATACATTGTACCGACACATGGTCCGATGTGGAAGCTGGATTCAACCTTGAAAACAAACTCGATCTTCTCACTCTTATGAATCTCTTTCGTTGAGATCGTGCACAGCGCAAATCGTGTGACTGATCAGACCCTTGATTCAGTGCACCATATTGGTTGCGGTGAACTTGCATGTTCCAGTCAATCCTTTCATAGAATTCCAGTCACCCAATGCACACCTCGGCATTTGATGGAATTCCTCATCATCCGTCATGACAGCATGTAAATTGCTACCATATTACAAGGATTGCAACAGAGAAAGCGCCATCGAACGGATCTTCATAAAATTATCATCCCTTTGTTTGAAAATTATAGAACATTTCTTATATTACAGCCACTTGTTGGGCACAATTTCCATATTCTTCATCTACATGTTCCTTAACCATGCAAACTATTTGTTTCCATTTGTGCACACAACATTTTCTGAACCTAATACATCTTCAAAATCTTGGTCTTTAAAAAGTTTACTAGTCATTAATGAGCAATTCTCGACTTGGATTCTTTTGATATATCCCTCATTTTCAAAATATTAATTTGTAGAATTATTGCCCCTTCTTTTTCTAAGACATTTGACCTTGCTTTTGGAATAATAGAGGCAACACCTTTAAGTGGTAACTTCTTTATATTAGGCATGACAGAGCCAAGACCTACTACTCCATGTGCACTCACTTTCATTAGCATGGTGATGATCTTCAACCCCTAATTCATATATAAACAAGTTTTGCATAAAGTTTTATTCTCTATAATAAAAGAAAAATAAAAAATCTTAACTTTGTATATTCTTTTTATTTAATCACACATCACATACAATTGAAATAATTTTAATCTTAATATTAAACTATTAATCAACCATTGACATGTTCTCACATCTTAAGTTGTGACATACACATATAAAGGTATTTAGTGTTCTTGTGATTGAATTAAATGGTTGATCATTCTTGTAATATTTTATAAAATCTCCAAAAATAATTTGCATTGCATGTTATTTAAGTTCTGGTCCATGTTTTTGGTTACTTTTTCTACAAATTCATCATTACTTTGCATATAAAATTAATTAAAGTTTTATATTATAACTTTGCAAAGTTTAATTTTTTAACATGAGAAGATATGGTTTTTTCAAGTTCTTTATGCTTACAATCTATAACCTTATAAATTATTTTTTTATCCACCATATTGTGCTGGTTTGAAGATGTATTATCTTTAATTAATTTTTTATTTTAAACTTTAATCTTCAAATCCATCAAGAAAGTCTTTATATTAGCATAGAGCATGTTCAAAAAAATTTTGTTCTACACCAAGTTGCCGAATAGAATTAGAGCCTTATCTCTACAATGGTCTCTAGAATCTTGAATCAATAGTGGACATAAACTTCAAATCTTTTTTAAGAAAATATTTCTTTAATTAATTCATTTTTGTTTTTGAATTGGTCTTTTTTAATTGTTGCATGGCTAAAGCTCTTTTCCACATGTAGATCTTAATATATACTATTACACAATGTGACATCTTAACAACTAAAAGTTGGTGCACTGCGGTATTATTCATAAATTGTAGAGTCTTTTTAAAGTCTTTAGTTGATTGCACCATGATATCAATATAATTATCACCATAATTACTATTCATCATATGAATACTATGTTCAACTAGAACTTCTTTGCTACTTTTTTATAAAGCCATTGAATGCTTCTTTAAATATAATATTGGATTTAAAATAAAAAAATCAAAGCAATGCTAATTCATGAATTAAAAATAGCTGTGAAAAGTGATGATATAGATGTAAAAATACTATTTTAATAAAAATATAAATTATTTATTATATATGTATGTAAGATTTTTTAAAATTTTTATAATGAATAAAATTTGGTTTTTATACTTCTATGTAAGAAAAAATATCTTGTATAAAAAATTATTTTCATTAGATTCTCACATTAAAGGTAACAACCTCTACATGATATATTGAATTGATAAAGTTGCAATCATACCTTGTTTCAATTGAAGTCTACCTTTATGTGTTCAACCATCTTCATCCTTAAACGTTGTTATATATATATATATATATATATATCCACTACAATATTTTCAAAACATATAATTATTTTCATCATTACACATATTACATCTTTAATATTTACATCATAACTTTCTTCTATAATCTTCTTAGATGTATTTTTTTTCTTTATTGAATGGCTTTTCAAGCATAAATTTGAGACTATTTTTATTTGTATAATCCTTTTCATATGCATCAAGTTCTGATATATTTGCATCCAAACACTTATAGTTGATATTAAAAATAGATCATATTATTTATATACCAATCTAATTTGGATTAATTTTATATATATGTGAGACTTGCACAAAAATCATTTACCACACATTCTACAAATAGCTTTAGTATTTTGATAAAATGACTTCTAAAAACATATACCTTGGAAGATAATCCAAACAAATTTTTAAATATATTTTTTAATTTATTAAAAAGAATCTATACATCTTTTAATGTTGGTAGACTTTTACAAGCAATGTACATAAGTAAATATCATAGTCACATACAACTTTTGAGTTCCAAACATTTTTGTAGTAGATGACAAGAAATGCAATCAATAAAAATCATCATATTTGACATCCTTGCAATTCTTCTCAATAAATTTATTTGTTGCAATTGATCATGTCAAAAATATAAAAAATCTTATGCTTCTAAAATCACTCGAATTACAAATAAAAAGATTATGAAAGAGATGAAATTCATCTCATCTATCTATGTCCTAAATTAAGAATTTAAATAAACTAAAATTCATTGAAATCACTTTTATTTCTTTAATTCTTTTATTGGTAAGTTTAGAAAAATACCTATTTATTTGGAGATATCATATTGAAAATCGAATAATTTATATCTCTCATAAAAAAATTAAAAAATCCATTACTTATTGATATTTTTTTCATATTTAAAATTTTTAATACGAAATTATAATGACTAATTCAAAAAAAACTATAATATAAACAAGTAACTTTTATTCTTGTAATAATGCCTTGAATAATTATGATATATAAAATATTTTTAAATATTTTATTTTTTTATTTTATAAAGGATAAATATAACCACTGAACTTCTAATTTTATAATTACAAACTAACATTGTGGTTATTCAAGGTTGCAATCCATTATATTAAAAATTAGATTTTTATATCAAATCACATTTTCTAATGAATTTTTATATCTATTATATTAATTTAGGTGTAAGCTAAATATATCTTATGATTTAAATATTTTAAATCCAAATGAAATTTTAATAACAAATAAGAAAACAATTGGCTTGCAACATATTAAAATAATCATATTGCTCAATGCTTAAATCATTATATATTGAAGAATAAAAGGAGGATTTTGTCATAGATTTAATGTGCAAAGTAGGTAATATGCTCATAAATCCCTGGACCTGTTCTTTTTTGTTCTATTGTATTTTTAGTTGCATTTTCAAAAATGTGTTTGTTGATTTCTTCTTATGAAGGCATGCTAATTACAGGTATTAAAAACGTATCTGAATATTATAAAAAAATATTGGGTATTTAATTTTTCTGAATTTGTAATTATGAGAATTCAAGCAAATGAAAATTTTAGGAAACAAAAGTTTATAAATTGAAAAGTCATGAATTTACCCGTTAAAAATAAACAAAAACAAAATTTATTCCTTATAAAATTAACTTAAATTCTAATAACATGGTCATGTCTCTCTCTCTCTCTGTCTCTCTCTCTCTCTCTATATATATATATATACATACATACATATATTCACACACACAAACATATCTCATAGAAATAGTTATTAGTTTAAGACTTTTATATTGCCATGGAAAAACCTTGGTGTAAATTTGTAAAACATGTATATACTTGTGATTGAAAAATATTGGCATTTAAAGTGTCAATGTACAAAAATCAGAAGCAAGCAAAAAGTCCACCAAGTATTGATTTCAATCAAACTACGTGCCAGAAAATCCAAAAATTATGTAAATCCAAAAATCAAACCCAATCAAATAAAAAAAGAAATTCTCTACGAGAGAGCCAAGCTACGAAAGAAATGTTCCCTAGCGAGTTCCCAAAACGTTCCCGATGATGTTCCTAGTGGTGTTCTCAATAGTGTTCCCAATGATGTTCCGAATGATGTCAGTGAGGTTCCTCGTGATGTTCCCAGTGAGGTTCCCATTGATGTTCCCTGTGATGTTCTGAATGGCGTCACAGGCGCGGTTCCCAAAAGCTTTACCTCCCAAATTCGATATACCGACGCCGGGTCTATTTTCGGACCCCAGTTACTTGTTTCTCTGGAGGTCAGCGCTAAGAACTAGCGTTGAATTACGCATCGGATCCCTCCGAAACAACCTCTCGGCTGTTAGCTATAATCGAACTATTGCTAATTGAATACACAGAAAGAAGTCGGTTATTCGTCACCTGTCAATCTCGTCGCGACACGAACTCCGATTCCCCTCCTCCCCACCCACTCCCCGCCCCCACCAGCATCATCGTCGATTAAGTGCTGCCGGTGGGACGGTCTACTTCCGTGCAACTTGTTGAATTCGGTGCAAGTGTGGTAGCAGCAGTGGTGCAGCTGAGGAAGAGCAGTGTTCGTGATTGAGAGAGTTAGCTGGGACTGCACCATGGCGACGATGGCTCAGGTGGTGTGGCTGGTTGTGTTGGGCCTCATGAGCCTGCTGCTTTGTGCCGAAGCGGGTTGGTTGGGTAACCAGGGGTATCATGAGCAGTGGGTCCGCGCTCGCGGCACGTGGTACGGAGATCCTTACGGCGAAGGGTCAAGCGGTGAGTTGATGCTACTCACGCTCCTGCAGCAATACTGTGTTGATCTGCACTGTGTCGATGAGTAAATGGCAGCACTAGTCTTCTGACTTTCTTACTGATTTCTTTGTCCAGGTGGGAACTGCGGTTACACGAGGCTCTAGGGCACTCCCATCGGTCCCAAGATTGTTGCCGGCAGTCGCTCGATCTACGCAAACGGGCTTGGTTGTGGCCAATGCTACCAGATCAGGTGCGTTGATCCCAGCCACGGACCCAAGCTCTGCAATTCCTTCGGCACACAAGTTGTCGTGACCGATTTCTGCCCCGGTGGAACTTACTGTAGCACTGGGGAGAATGCATTTGACATGAGCGGAGCTGCCATCAATGCCATGGCGCTTCCGAGCAGAGAGGGCCAACTTCGCAACCGGGGCTTGTACAACCTCCTCTACAAGAGAGTGCCGTGCCGGTACAGAGGCACCAACATCCAATTCCGCGTCGACAACGGCTCCAGCGCCTATTGGCTGAGCATTTTGATCAAGTACGTCGGGGGACCAGGCGACATTGGTCAGGTTTATATTAAGATGGCCAACTGGTTTGCGTTTCAGCCAATGAAACATGCTTGGGGAGCCAACTGGATGATGCCTAGCTACGACGGGAAGCCGTTCAAGGGCCCCATGGACATCAAGATTGTGTCGAAGCTGAACAGGCACTCCGTTGTTGCTAGAGGAGTCATTCCCGGTTACTTCCGGCCCGGAACGACCTACAATTCTAGGGTGCAGATGGCTTTCTAGTTTTACAACTCTCTCGGATGATATTTATCTATCCACGGGCCCTCCCGATCCCGGACACACTGTAAATTGTACGTTAGTTAAGGTAGCAGTAGTCGGTGGTTAGTAAAGAGGCTCCAGCACATGAAGTGGAGAAGGGGTCCGATCTTGCGCTTTTAGATAAGTATAATCTTAAGCAAATTTTGCTCTAGCGCCCCTCTTTGGAGACATTTTAAGCTTTGTCCAAAGAGGAGGCGATATATTCCGGCAAAGTGCTTTTCGTGGTGCGTTTTACTAAAAATAAGTGTGGTATGCATGGCTTGGACTGCTCATTGACTATTTTAATTCGGACATGTTTCGTCCTCCTGAATTTTTAACAACTCTGATCAAACCTTAGCATCCAGACAGCCGGAATCAGCTGTAACATCACCTACTTTAACATCCACATCTTGCTGATGATCGGCAATTAATGAAATTCAGCGTGCAACTGAGTTTCCCCAATTTCTTCAAAGACAACTACATCAACACCCAGCGGCGCGTCCTTGGCTAGAAAACTAGATGTTGAGTATAGATGTCGCATTTAATAGATAGGATAAGAGCACCTATTACACCTCATCGCTGGATTCCCCCCTCTTAATAATAACTAACGATCACATTCACTCTTGGTTTCTAATTTTCACGTCAAGTATCGGACGAACCGACATGGTAGTGTGTGGAGTGATAGTTAAGCATGTTGAGCCAACACAGGCCAAGTCGAAGTCATAGATTTGTCTAAGATGTGATGAAACACTACAAGGGGAAGGATTCATATCGATGTCTGATGAACTTGAAATTTACAGCCGCAGCATGGAGTGAAAGCGTTGAGAAACTTGTTTACACGGCATTTTGATACCAGTATCAACTCAGGCAACGTAAAGACCTGTAATCAGGTGCAACATTAGGTCAAGCTGAGGCTCGAAAGGAAAAATAGTGGACTTGAAACAAAGAATTTTACACACAAAAAAAAAAAGACAGATTCAGGTGGGACCATAATTTAACAATATTATGAACATACAGAAAGTAAGAATATTTCATTTTCCAAAATTTGGTAGTTCTTGCTTCAATATATTGAAATGTATATATTATTTTTTATTATCAAAGTAGATAAATTATGGCAAATAATAAATTGAAACAGGAACGAACTACATTTTTAGCACCAATAACAAAAAATAGTTTTAGAACTCTTGAATTAATTTACTGAAGAATCAAGAAACATTAGTCAACAGCAAGAATAAAATATTCTTTGCTTAAGTTTAATTAATTCACATATTAAAAATACCATAATACTACACATTTAATCCTTTTTAATATTAGACTAATCTTAGATAGAATTAATCATATTTTAAAGTCTCAAAATAGAATAAAAAGATAAGTCTAAAAAAAAATGTTTAATAAAAAAATATAAAAAAGAACATAAAAGAACATATATACAACTTTAATATCTACCTAAATCACTTGTTCATCTAACTTTATATAATAAGACTATGTTTATTTTAATAAAAAAGACTACAAAAAAAATAATATATATAGATAGGTAAATTAAAAATAAAGATAAATATTATTTTATTTATAAAAAATAAATTTTATAAAATAATAAATAATTTTAATAAAATAATAAATAATTTTAATAAAATAATAAATAATTTTAATAAAATAATAAATAATTTTAATAAAATAATAAATAATTTTAATAAAAAATTAATATTATGTATTAAACAAAAAAATTTAAAATACTTAAAACTATTAATTATAACATAAAAAATACTATTATAAATTTATTATAAAAGATGAATATTTAAATATATATATAATTAAATTAAATTAAATTAAATTAAAAATATCTAGCTTTTAGTGCTAAAATTTAATTATTTTATAGCAAAAAACTAAGTCATTTGATAAAAGATTATAAATTCAATATTATTACAAAAAAAAGAATAATATAAGAAACAAAAATTCTAAAAAAAATGACTACATGTAATGAATATGTAGAATAATATTTAATTGATCCAATTGTCTGTATTCTACTCTTCTTATACTCATTGCATAGGACTTTGCATTCCTTCATTAATGTATGTCTTTTTCTTCTTCTTCTTCATGATATATGCATGAATCCTTTGTCTATAAGAGCTTAAACATATCTTTGCACTGAGCAAAAAATACAATAAAAGCCACTAATTCTATTCATATCTATATTTAGAAGGATTGTAGATTATGACTAGAGAATAAAGAGTAATTTATTAGAATTACAAAAGTGAGAATGAATGTCTACAAGATAAACCATATGATCTTGCTAAACTACATTCATGAATGCTAAATTCAAAACATATATAGAAATATCCTTGTTGATGTCTAATGCAACAAATGATAGTTCTAGATGCATCTAATGTTGTAATTTTATCAAATATATATGATAAGAAGATTTTAGTATAAGAATCAAATTTAATCTATATTAATAAATATTTATTATTATTTATATATATATATATATATATAATTCATAAAAGAAAAAATTGATATATTTTGGATTTCAAAATAAAAAAAAATTAATGCATTGGAATTAAAAATATTATTATTTTACATCTAAAAAAATCATTGAATTATAAAGAATTACTAACATTATTAACACTACAAGTAATACTACACATATTCATATTTATTGTATATTTAAAAAAATCAAGAAGAACTTCAAACAAAATGAGAAGCAAATCTAGACAACTTAGACATTACCATCCACTTTAATTAACACTCTACATGAATAAAAGTGAAGATTTATTAAAATTAGATCCATATTAATTTTAATATAAACATAAGCATTGAAGTTAGAATTTAAAAGAAAGTAAAGATTTATTGTTTAGATCTTACATCTGTATGAAGATACCTAATGGACTAATTAATCATATAATAATGCTATGTATTAATCTTAGATTACTTTGCATCTAGACAACTAGCACAACCAAATGTTTGTAAGCTGAGCATAATAGCCAATATTTCCAACACTCCTTCTCGCTTAACATTCTATTATTCATCTTGTTATAAAGTTGAAAAGATATTAATTTATAAATTAGAAATGATAGCAAGAATAGTATGATAGCTAATCATGTAGTTGTACAATTTTATAAATTTACTAGAGAGTGTATCCAAATAAAATAACAATGGTTTTCAAAACATTGTCTAGTAATTTATTTTGTAAATAAATATGCATATTATAGTTTGGTGACAACATGTCTCAAAGTGATTTCTCTTTTTAAAATCCATTTTTATGTAAATTAATACTTTATTTTGATGTGATTAGTCCTTGTAATAAACATAGAATTTTAAACAAGACAAACAAGTTCATATCATTGCAATTGAAATAAAAATTGTATTAGTAGAAATATAAGATTTAAAAAATTCAAATTTAATTTATTTTAAATGCACTTATATTTTAGATGGAAATAAAATATATAATTTAGTTATAAGCCTTTATAGATAAAATGTTTCTTTAATAGCTTCCAAGAATATCTTCTAATTTCTATCTATATCAAGGATATAAATCACAAAGAACAAAAGAATCAATATATTCTTGTAGTACTCAAAAAGAATAAATATTCATTCAAAGATAGTTTAATATTAAGACTAGAATGACTATTGCTTTGTTATTTTTTTGATCAATAAAAGATCTTGAATTTAAATCTTAACAAAGACATGCTACAATGGGCTTGGCAATAATTTAGAATATTTTTTGATATAAAATACTTGAAGTTCTTATAATTTTTATAAATAGTCATTAAACTTGAAGTGCCTTCTAGATAATGGTACCATTCCCAAAATGAATCCATAATTGCAAAAAGCTCTTTATTATGAATCTTGTAGTTGATCTTTGTTGCTGAAAATTTTCTTAAATAAAAAGCTATTAGGTGAAGTTTGTCATTTGTTCCTATTTATATTAGTCTATAATCTCATATCTTTAAGTTTTTGTAATATACAATGATTATAAAGTTCATACTCTTCTATTTATTTATAATAGATTAAAATGTTGTCTAAATAACATACAATAGAATCATCTAGAAACTCTCAAAAAATATTATTTTTAAAATTTTGAAAAACAATTGATGCATTTGTAAGTCCAAAAGACATAGCATTATATTTAAAATTCCCATACTTGGTTCAAAATGAATTTCTCTATTCATCTCCTTCTTTGATATGTATTAGATTATATATTCCTCAAAATCTATTTTTATATAGATCATTGCATAATTTAATTCATCAAAAAGTTTCAATACCAAAAGTAGAGGATACATATCTTTAATGCTAATCTTATTGATTTCTCAATAATCCATAGACATCTGTAATGATTAATTTTTTTTCTTTACAAAGAAGATGAGAATTCTAGCTAAATAATTTGAATTGTATATATAATTTTTAGCCGAGTTCTTATCAATGTACTCTTTAAATACAATCAACTTGTTCTATGGTAAGCTATAAATTGGTCTAAATTATTGTTGACTTATTTCTTAAAAATCAATTTAACAATCATAAGAATGATGCTTCAAAAAAATATTTATGTTCTTCTTTTCAAAAACATCTTGATAATCTTGATACAATTTTAAAATATCACTTAAATTTTTTTTACTATAAAAAATAGGCGTTGAATAAATAGCAATAGGTGACTATTTTTTTACAAAATGCATGAAGGCTTTTATAGCTATCAATTAAAATTTAGATGTATAATTATTTGTTTGAGTAATAGAAATTTAAATTATATTATAGAAAAAATTAAGATTATAAGATATTCTATCTATTTAAGGATTATACTTTACTAATTATAATAAACCTAAAATAATTAAATTAGAAAGAAATTTAATAACATTGAATATTACTAAGCTATTATGAGTATTAACTAAAATTGATTGATAAGAGCGTTATCATTTTAATTCACATTATAAGCAAGATTTTAAAATTTAAAAATATACATAGTAGCTAAACATGATTCTTTTTATAAAGATAGGAGTTTAGTCTTTACTATCATTTTTTCATTATTTTTTTAAAATATGGCCATAAACACTTCTAAGAATAAATTTAAATCACATAAGAATTGTGAATCTTTTTCCATCAAAGAAGTAAAGCAAGAAAGACCACTTCTATCTAACTTGAGTAAATCTATCAATATATTGACAATGATGTAATCTTAGATAGAGCTTAACTTATTGTAAAAATCTACAAAATTTTGATCTTCTTCCATCAAACTTCTCTAGTATATTGATCCTTACCTTCTTCATATTTATAATAGTAAAACCTTTTAAATTCAATTATAAGGTTGATCTATTTGCTTCTCTCAACTAAATAATTTTTTGGCATAGACATTAAACTTTATTATTGATTTCTTACATAGGCATAGAATTAATACCTCTATGGTTGATATTAGTAATGCATGAAATTTCTACCTTAAGAGTGTTGAAAAGCTTAGAATGATCTACAATAATTACAAATCTAATTTTATTTTTGCCAAGTATAGCATCCATAATTTTTCTTGATATCTCTATAATAAAAAATTAAATTTATAAATTTTAATATCAAATTAAAATTTCTACAAAAAATGATAGTCTATTATTTTTATAAAAAAAAATCAATATTAAAAAGAAATAATATTAATATAAAAATAGATAGTTTGCAATTTTTAAAAGACAAGAAAAGAAGTAGATGATCCATTAACTTTTAAAAAAAATAAGAATAGTGAATTAACACTCTTATTTATAAATAAATAAGAATAGTGAATTAATACTTCAAATTTGTTAGCTAGAGAGGAGACTTGATGATATAAAAAAAAACAATAGTGAAGTTGAAAAAAGCATGCTTCAAAAATAAGAATAGATTGAATAAGCAACTTTGATTAAGGCCACAAGAAATTCATGAAGGTGATTGGATATTTTTTATAATATGATTTTGAATAACTAATATAATGCTTTGCAAAAAAAATTAAAATGCTAGTTTGGGCCTTATATGATTATAAATGTTTTAGATAATATTACATATATATTGAAAGAATTTGATAGAACATACATTAAAATTTCAATTATGAAAAAAGGAATAAAAAATTTTAAGCAACGGAATCAAGATATAACATGTAAAGATATTAGAGAGGACATTGATTTTTTTACAATAAAGAAGAAAAAATAGATTATGAAAAACACAATTTTGAACAAGTAGTATGATACCAATCATAACTTTGATTCTTTTTGGTGCATACCAAAGGATGCATAGGTTTGGAAGAGGTAGATGTTGTATTGTGGTTTTGCTACCATGTAAAAAAAATAATGCATATATATATATATATATATATATATATATATATATGTATATTATACATTATAGTCAAAGTCACTTTCTTAGATTTTAGTTGGTTATAAAATATGGTTAGATTTCTATTTTGAAGTAGTTAATTTTAAAAGGCTATTATTAGAGTTTATTTTATATTAATAATATTTTTTATATATTTAAAGCTACCTTTATTAGACATTGATGACTCTTAAAATCTTATTTTATTTCTTTTATTTGGTTTTTAGAGCACATATTATGTAAAATTTATTAGAATAAAGATTAGAGAAGGATTTTGATATCAAAAGTCAAAGTTAGGCTATCTATATGGATGAATGGAGCTGAATGATGAAAATTTCCATTCCTATTGGCCAAAAGTCAAGTCCAATTGGCTTCAAGGAGATTACTTGAGGCCTTACTAGGAATTAGGATTACCCTTTCAAAGACATTTGAACATTGGAGGTTGGGATCATCAAATTTAGGATTTTGGATATGATTTTGGTACAAATTTTGTATAATTTGGAGTTTTAATGAAGGAGATATAGGTGCTCAAAGATAAGGCATTGATTTTGTATCTATTATCACTCTTTGAGGCATAGCGCACACATATGAAGGACTTTCAAGGATCAATTTTTTTATTTAAAAGGTTGATTTAAAAAACTACATTTTTCATATAAAAATCAAAATATTTGAATTGATTTTGAGGAATAAAATTTGCTTGAAGAAAATGCTTCTAAAGTGAGGTTTGTCAATGAACTAATTTCATAAGGGATTTAATTTTAGCTATATCTCAAGCATTTGGATGAATTTTTAGCTAAAGATTTTTTTAAATGTGTATTATTATGTTAGATAGCTATATATCAATTTTTGTGGTATTTGAATTTTGAAATTTTGAAATATAAAAAAATATAGTACCTAGATACTCATAAATTAGGGTTTAGAATACTTTCTAGTATTTTCAAGTTATTAAAGGATCACAAGCAGATCTATAACTGATTATTTTTAATAATAAATCTTGAGGATTTAAACTATATTTTCAGTAAATTTGAAGAAAATAGAATAATTGAATCAAGAGATATTGGATCATAAAATTGGTAAGATGCTCTAGAAAGTCTTATGCATAAAACTTTTTGAATATGAAAGGATTTTTATTAATAAAATATCTTTTGATATTATTGTATTTATTATCTTCTATACTAAAAATAAATCACTTATTGGAGCTTAGCCAATAAGTTAAAACTAATATTTCTACAATTAGATATCCAATATATTCTTAGATCATAAATTATGCCACACAATAGTGCATAAACTAAGTTCTAAAGTAGTATTTAAAATATTCTATCAACTACCAAAAAGATGATTAAACAACTCTTTTGTGATTGACAAAATTTGCTTATAATAATACAATACATTTTTCTACACAAAAAATACTTTTTTTGCTATTATGATTATCATCAACAATATAATGCTTTTGACTTCTCAAAAATTCATAATCTTGTAATAAAAGATTTAAAAAATCATTTATTTAAGCCAAATATAATAATAAAGGTATAATTAAAAGAAGTTTAAGAACAATAAAAGGCCAATGCAAATGCTTATTACAAAAAGAAACCTCAATTTTACGTTGGCGATAAGATATGATTACTTTATTATAATATTAAAGTTAGTCTTACTTATAATAAGTTGGATTATCGTGAACTTGGACCATTTCCTATTTGTGAACAAGTCGATCTTATTGCTTATTGATTACATCCATCAAAATCTATGAAGATTCATCCCATATTCTATTTTTTTTAATCATATAATATAATAAATGTCTTGAAAAGAAGAAAAATTCCACTTCTTCCTATAGAAATGGATAACAATAAAGAATTTGAAATAGAAGTCTTAGATTTAAAGCAGTACCACAATAAGTTAAAATATCTACTTTATTAACATGAAAATGATATTAATCAACGTACATAGGAACCAATAAAGAATCTTGTAAATATAAGAAAGTAGATTAAAGCTTTTCATAGACAACACCTATCAAAATGAAGATGAAGAATAATAAATCTTCATTATAAAAGAAGTAAGATCTAGAAAAGATAGCATTCTATTTTTTTTCTTTGTTTGTAGTTTATATATATTTGTGGTACTAAGAAGTTAAAAAAATTAACAACCAATAGATTCAACTGAAGAGCTATCATTTATTAATTTATTAGACAAGATATTACAATTATCACAACTTTTAAGTTGACATAATCAAGATGAAGATCTTCAAAAATAACATTTTTTTTTGAATAAATGGCAAGATATAACATGTTTGGTATCACGACCTTGGAAGAGAGTCTTGATGTTTGGTGATTTTATTAGATGTAGAAACAACTTCTAATAGTGTTTCAAATGTTATATTTAAAGGAAGTTATGAAGTCCTCAACAACAATCAAATAACAAGATGGTCTTTCTGTTATAGTATAGAAGACTATTAATGGCTGAGAGGACTTATCAACCATCTTCAAAGAAAACAAAGTTCAAAGTATGTCACAAATATAATTTTTTGCATTTTAAATTTTTTCAACATATGATAGCCACTTTTTGTAGAATTCATTCTCAAAAGAAGAGGTAATGTTACAAACATACATATTTACTCCAATAATTATGTATATGATTAAGTAGAAGTAAGTAAAAGTAGATTAATTTTATAATATCTTTTAAAGAAGCTTTTTGAGAGCTTTATAGATGTGGCTTTGATTTTATACATGTTTATAATTAATTAATAGGTTAAAAACTTGGTCAATAAGTTAATTACATATGATACATATTAATAGGTTATAGAATAAGCTAACTATATAGCACATATATAGAAAAATTCTCTTATAAGTTAAGAGATATTTCTTGCAAAGTCAATATGTGTTGGAGGTCTTATAGAACATCACTATGTAGCTTCTATTAAGAGAGTATATATAGAAGTACGAGTGAAGCCTTCTTTACTCTTGTCAATGTTTTTTTTATTCTTAGTCTAATTTCAAGAGTCTATATTCTTCTCGTCTTTAGAAATAGTCATTTTAGTCTTAATATTATATAACTTTTAAAGTGAATATTTATTCTTCTTGAATTATATAAGAGTGTTTTAAGATTTTTTTTTATTTTGATTCATGTCCTTGAAAAGTTCTCAACCTTCTTCAAATATTTTTGTAAAAGGTAACAAATTATTAAAGAATTTTGTAGAAGATAAAGATGAGGGGAAGTTACTTAGGTGGTTTTAAAAAATGTAACATTTTGACTAATGAAGACTTTGAATTGAGCTAGATTATAGTAGCAATATTTTTTAATAGCAAAGTTATAGCAAAAAAATACACTCAATTACCTTAATTTATAGTTTGTATCAAAACTCTTATGATATGTGAATATATGCAATACTCCTAAGAATTTGTAAGTATAAAGGTCAAAACAATGTCCATATAGCATTTCAAATGGTATCTTATTAATGAGAGCCTTATTAGAGCATCTATTAAGAACGTACGTAGTGACTCATATGATTTTAGATCATAAAAATGATAAAAAATTTCCATCAATAAAGATGCTCCAAGTTGCTTTTAACAATTTTGTCTTCTTTTTCTTATAATTCCATTTTGATATGGAATTGATGGAGTTATGAGTTGATATTAAATTCCATGCAAAAAAAAAAAAAAACAAAAAAAAATAATAATAAGATATTTTATTTTTTTTATTTAAAAAAAGATATGAAATATGTTATTCAAATTCTTTTTTAATCATAAATTTAAAAGATTTCAAGTATTGAAATGAATTATTTATTTATTTGTTGCAAGAAAATAAATCCATATAAATCTAATATAATCATTTGTGAAAATAAGAATATATTTCTGTTTTATTGTAGAATATAAGAGACCACACAAGTCATTGTAGAGAAGTTTCAATAGGCTCAAGGTAATGGATTTGGCCTATTTTTAAAAAAATCTTTATAATTCTTACAAAAAATTTAAGATGCACAATTTTTCTTAATAAATGACATTATGGATATTTGAATAATCATTTATCTAGCAATCATGTGTTATAATATTTGATTATTAAGATAGATGAATCTTCTATGTTAGAAGTCATGTTGATTAATGGAATTATATCAAACTTTATTAATTTTAGCAATCTAACTAATAGCAAGGTGAATTAATTTAGTATAAGATATTCTATGACTATTCTTGAGTGGTCAAGCATTTACTTTGAAATCCAATAAAGTATAATGTAGTATAAGATGGAATTGCAACTTCTAAGTTTATACCTTCCATTGCATTGTATTAGAAATATTGATTATCATACATGTTACGTACAAAGTTTAAAAAACTAAATTAAAACTATAATAACTATATAATTATATCAAATTATAATTTGAGAAGTAAATAGAGGTATATTTAGGACATAAGATATCCAACATTATTAAAAATTGAATATAAAATAATAAATACGATATTTAGGTGGACTTAGATTTAATTAATTTTATGAGAAGAAAGGTAATTTTAAGAAATAAGATAAAAGAATATTCTTTTAAAATAAACTTAATATTAAATTTAGATATTTTATAGTCAAAAAAAGAAGCAAGAAAATCTTATCCTTTGAAGAACTATATGAGTGTTGATGGCATATAGTGAAGCACTTAGCACATTGAAGATATTATAAGTAATAATTGATAATACAAAAATATCAATTGCACACTCCTCCAAGAATTAAAAACTTTTAATGTAACAAGTATAATAGACACTAATACTTTTGGGCTTAATGCCCTCCTAGAGCTTTTTCAAATTTGATTGCATGTTCTTAGCTGCAATACGTAAAGATGCCAACTCTTCTTCCAACTCTCAAATCTTCCTAGCACTTCTGCTCTATGTTGCCATATTAAGAACATATGGCTTAGTAGGATTCAAAAGATTGTATTCTACATATTTTTTTTAAAAGAGAGGTAATTTGAAAATAATTAAATCCTCATATAACTCACAAAATTCATCAAGATAATTTAATTTTAGCTACACATGAGCTTATAATAATCTAAAATTAGATAAGTTTAATTAAAATATAACTTAATTGATTATACTATTATGTACATCAATTTCAAATCTAATAAATTTTGAAACCACCTTCTTGGTTTTATACAACAAGAAGAATTTAAGTATTCACTCATGTAAACATTATCACATCTAGATTTTGAAATGATTCATTGGCATTCTTATAGCAAGATATAGGCATTTCAATTATCAAAATATCTTTTATGCTATTGAAAATATTTGGAGAGATACAAGAGTAGCTAAAAGTAATGTATATACTTATACATACAAAAGAATATATAGAAAGAAAGAGAGCTTCTAATTTTTGTATTGATGTAATTATCTCTTGTATACAAAGAAAAGGAGAGAAGATAAACAATTTCTCTCTATTACATTCCAAACAGTATAGCTATAGTATTTATTGTAAATTACAATAAATATTATGGAAAGCACTAGCTACATTTAATGCTCTCAACACTCTTCTTCACTTGTTATAATATTTATATAACATAAAATTTTCATAAGATTATAATCTATATTTTTTTGTGATCTTATAAGTTCAAGAGCTGCTACTTCATTAAAACCTTATCTAAAAAAATCTTATTATGTTTAAAGGTAAAACCATAAGTAAAAGAAAAAAAATATAATACTATTATTTTTTTAATTATTTAAAGAATTCATTAATTTTCTTGCTCAAAAAAGGTAAGTTGCCACATATAAATGCCATAAATAAGTTGGTGATGGTTACACAAAGGAAGAGCTTTAGTAAAGAAATCAATAAGATTATTTGTAAATTCAATTTTCTTCATCTTAAGTGCTTGATAAAAAATGAAGTCATGGATATAACTAAAATATTTTAGATTAATATTATTTATCCTATTGCCTTTAATGAAACCAACTTGTATCTGTATAATACTAGCACTATTATTTTCATATAAGATAGTTGGAGAATCATTATATGAAAGTCTATAAATTATTTGAATGAGTTTATTAATTGATTGCAATCAAATACATTCTTGAGATGCTTCAAGTAAGACTATAATTTTTTTATGGTTAGTTAAAATTATAGTTATAATTTATTTGACTAATTTCCATGATATTATAGCTACATGTCTTAAAAATACATAGTCTATTTGAGATTTAGTTATTACAATATCAAATTTATATCATATATCACAATATTCAACCAATTTTGGATTTACAAATTGTGTGTAGTATAATTTCAAGTCTTTTATATCTTTTAAATAATATAATAAATATTTGATGTTTTTATTCTAATATCATAGTATTGGAAGTACATTGTATCTTACAAGAATATTAATTGCAAATGCAATATCTATTCTTATAGATGTAGCTAAATATAAAAGTGCTCCAACTACTATGAAGTATGGATATTGATCTCTCAATACTTCATCTTCTTCTTTGCACAAATAATATGGATCATTACCATTATGACCATATTTAACCATTAGTATTGACAATAGCTAAGCATCAATCATATTGAATCTTTATAAGATTTTTCTAATATACATTAATTGATAGAAAAAAAATGCTACTATCTGTGAAATGCATAGTTTGAAGATAAATATAATAAGTTATTTTTTCTAGCATTTTCATTCCAAACTCAAAAATAAGTAGGTTTATAGCTACAATACATACAAATCTAATATCTATAAGATTAAGATCATCAATATATATAGTGATGATCACAAAATCAATTTTATCTTGTTTGATAAATAAATAAGGAATTAGTGGATAACTTATAAATTTATTTGTAATTAAATAATCTTAGAGATGTTGATACAACATGCATCCAAATTATTTTAGATTAAACAAGGTCTTGTGTAATTTAATACCACAATGTTGTCTTAAGGGTAGATCCATTTGGAGTTCTTATTTCCAAATTAGGTAGAACTTTCATATAAATATTTGCAATAAGAGAACTATATAGATACACAATTATCACATCCATAAGATGCACGTGAAGGGTAGTATGAGCTGCCATTTCAATAATATATCAAAATATAATTGAATCCATGACTAAAAAATATGTGGATTTATAATCAATGCCAAATCATTGGATAAATCTTTGGACAACAAGACAATCTTTATAACCAGTTATTTGATCCTTAATATTTTGCTTGTATATTAATACCATCTTATATCCTATAGGGTAAGATATAAGAGTGTCTACAATTGGACCAAAGACTTTTCTCTTATACAAAGAAGCATACACCTCCTTAATGATAATTTTCTATTTTAATTAGTTAGAGCAATGTATTGCTTCTTCAATAGTTTGAGGTTGAAGATCCTCTTCTTTGGAAGAAAAAGCTTTTGCAATCATATATGCAAATGATTCATCTATTGCAATAGATGATCTACTCCAAAAGTTGTTTATAGCACAATATAGAATAGGTTATTTTTTACTCAATTTCAATTTATTCATGTTAATTTTGAGATTTTTTATTCTATGAAGTGAAGATATAATTTGCATGGACATATCATCATTAATTGATGGTTCCATAGGTTTAGTAAGAACTTCCACATAAATAATACCAGAATTAACAAATGTTATAGCTTCTTTCTTATATAGTTACTTATTTGGTGTATAAGTCTTTTTAATTTTTGATGTTACAACCTGAGATATATTGGTTCATGGTATTGTAATATAAGCACATGCATTCTAAGCCTCATTAATAAAAACTCTCATACTTGAGTTTCAATATTAAAACTTCATCAATGTATCATTGGAGCTCATCGATGAGAAGGTATATATGTTGGTTTTAATTCACCAAACATTATTTGTATTCTTGGTCTATCAACTAGCACATTATTTTGTGCATATTTTTAAAATAGTAATTTTAAAGAAAATATATTTCTATATCTTAAAGAAGGAGTATCTAATGAATAAAGAAATAGACTACTAAGCCTTATTAAATAGAAACTCATTAAACGGCAATCAAACACCCATAGGTGATATATTGCAAATACGACCTGAAATAAATCCTTATAGTATAATAATTTTAAAAAAAGAAGAATAAAGGCATATTAATGTTGTAACATGCAAAACTATTTAATCTCATATAGATGCAAGTAAATTTACTTGAAGAAGGAGTAGCCAAGTAATGAATTGTATATACTTTATAAATGACTTTGCAAGTATATATTGAGCATATTCATATGGAATATAATATATCAACTCAATCCTTGTTATAGTACAATAGTCTTCAAAAGACTTTGATACAAATTTTTTTGCATTGTCTATATGCAATGTTTTAATAGGATAATCAGAAAAATATGCTTTATGTCAAGGATAAGAACTAGAAGAAGATGTATAAACTTGAAAAATCTATATCAAAAGAAAAGTAAAAAAATATAAATAAAATAGTAAGTATATTAAAAAGAAATTGAAATGGCTATTGCCAAATAACAAAGAAACTAGAGACTCTTAAATCTAGACTAGAAGCAAGAAAATGATTGACAAGAATAAAGAGGGCTTCATTCTTACCTCTATATATACTATCTAATTAGGAGCTATTTAGCGATGTTCTACAGGTCTTCTAATATGTGTTGACTTTGCAGGATCCATATCCTAGCTTACAAAGCAATTTTTCTATGTGTGGGTGTGATTTCTCATTTTACTTATTCTGGAAGAAACTTCCCAGAATAAACCCATATAGGGGAATTCAAACACGGAGAGTGACTAGTTGCTTGAGCGTTCACGTTAGGGTCACACAATTAATTACCTCCAATGTATCATCACTATTTCCATTGTCTAAGCACATAGGAAAACGATAATCTCTCCTTTCACCTTATCACTCTCTTCCTTGCAACAATTCAGTCATACCAATAACTGTTATTTCCACCAATATATCTTCACTCTTATAATCTCCAACTGTAATACCTCAACATCACAGCTTCAGCACACAATTACCCTCATTCCAATTACTGGAATTCTTCACACAGAACTACCATTCACATTACAGTGTTTCACACAACCACAGATTCACTATTTCTGCTGAACTACATTTAGATTTCAGCATTCAATCTCTCTTCTTCTCATTCAATAACATATAATTCCATTCACACTTTCATTCCATGATTCACTTCACAATATTCAGAAACTCTCAATACTCTTATTTCAAAGAACATAACAACAAAAGAAAAGAGGTAGCACCAAGCTTACCCCGGCTCACACTATCACAGTAATGGCGGTTTCTTCTTCTCTCTCATCCTCCTTATCCTACCACAAGATACCAACTGCTACATCTCTAATGAAAACTGCTTTTCCTAACTATTCATCCATTTTAACTACTGAACTACCTTTTTAACAGTCATCTATCCCTGTTTACACTATAAACTAAGTATCTACAAATCAGCAAATAACTACTTATTCTACAGTGGGCCACATAATTAACTTGTTCTTCAAACTACAAACATGTATCACACATGGCCAACTTGTTGACCACGTTTTTAATCTAAAAAGTCAAAAAAAGATACCTATAAAGTCAAAGTAATATCTATAAAGCTTCTAAGAAGCTTGTATAGAAGATATTATGGAATTGATCTACTTTTACCTATTATTATTTAAATCATATAAATAATTATTACTTTACATGTATATGTCTGTGACATTACTTTCTATTTTAGGGACAAGTTTGACAAGGAGCGGTGTTCATAAGTTGAAGAAATCTAAGATGCAAAAAATTGTATTTGTGACATACTCTGATCTTTATTCTCTTTGAAGATAGTTGATAGGCCTTCTTAGCCATCAATAGTATCTCATACCAGGGTGAAAAGACCACCCTATTATTTAGTCATTGTTGAGGCCTTAGTAACTTTTTTTATATAAAACATTTGAAACACCTTTACAAGTTGTTTTTACCTCTAATAAAATCATCAAACATCAAAAGTCTCTTCCAAGATCATGATACCAAACACATTGTATTTCATCATCTATTTAAGGAACAACATGTTGTTCTTGAAGATCTTCATCTCGATTTTGTCGTCTCAAAGGTTGTGAGAATTATAATGTCTCATCTGATAAGTCCACAAATAAAAGTTCTTGAACTGAATTTGCTGATTTTTGGTTCTCCATCTCCTTAGCGTGACAAATACTTAGAAGCTACAAAAAAAAAATAGAAAATAGAATGTAATCTTTCTTGTACCTTGTTTCTTTTATAGCAAAGACTTATTATTTTTCATGTTAATTTAGATGGATGTTGTCAATGAAAAGCCTCTACTACCTTTGTTGCATTTGCAAGATTCTTTATTAGCTCCCATGTGTATTCATTGATATCATATCAGTGCCGATGAATAAGATATTTTAATTTATTTTGGTGCCACCTTGAGTCTAAAATTTCTTCTATTTCAGACTCTTTATTATTGTTCACTTCTATAGGATGAGGTGGAGCTTGTCTTCTTCTTGCTATATTCATAGTCTTGTATGGTTCAAAAAGAGACACATGAAAGACAAGATGGATCTTCATTGCCTTTGGTAGATGTAACTAATAAGCAACTAGATTGATTTATCCATAAATAAGAAAAGGTCGAAGCCTGTGATAGTTCAAATTATCACAAAGACAAGTAGTTTTGATATTACGATAAAGTAACTATATCTTTTCACCTACATTGAATTGTAGCTGTTTGTTTCGATAGGCATCCACATTGATCTTTTGTTATTCTTGAGCTTCCTTTAATTGCGCCTTCATTGTTGCATGTAGCTTTGACAAACAATTTGTGAAACCTTCTATCGCAAGATTATCAACTTTTAAAAAGTGAAAAATATCAAGTCTTGGATAGTAACCATAATTAGCAAAAAAAGATTTTTGTTACATAGAACAATGCATCGTATTATTATAAGCAAACTCTGCTAATGGCAAGAAGGTTCTCCAATTGTCTTGTTGATAATTGATGGTACACCTTAGGTATTGCTCCAAAACTTGATTTATGCGCTCTGTCTGTCCATCGGTTTGAGGATAAAAGGCTGAAGAAAGCTTTATGACTATCTTTAAAATCTTAAAAAGAATTTTCCAAAATCTTGATACAAATTGAGTCCCGATATTTGATAAAATATCTTTTGATAATTCATGATATCGATAGATATTATGAAGGAAAAGCTTGGCAGTTTCTTCACCTATGATAGATTTTGTGCATGGTACAAAATATGCCATTTTAGTAAAATAACCTATTATCACAAATATAAAATCACATGATCTTGGGATTAGAAGATTTATAATAAAATCCATAGAAATAGAAGACCATGGTTGTTTTAGAATAGGTAATGGTTGAAGAAGTCTATAAAGTTGATGTCAAGGAGTTTTTGACCTTGAGCAAATGTCACATAATTGAACAAAGTCTTTTATAGCCTTTTACATTTGTGGCCACCAAAAATCTCTAGATATTAGCAGTAAAGTCTTATTGTATCTAAAATACCTTACTGCTAGAAAGTCGTGACATGCTTGAAGAATACGTAAACGTGCTTCTCTTTCTAGTACATATAGGCATCTTTTGAAATAAAATAAGTTGTTCTTGAATTCAAACTTAAAAATATCACAAGACTTAGAAGGAGTATAATTGATATCATCAAGAAGAAGATCAGAGGACATACTTGATTGAATTTGTTTGAAAAAAATTAAATCAATAGTTCATGTTGATTTCACTACTCGAAGATGAGATTGTTCTGGCTTCAATAAAATTACCCTTTGTTGATCAAAAGCTATATCTCTTTTCTTTAGAGACAAGATACAAATGCCTAAAAAGAACATTGGACAAATCTTGTTGTTTTTCTAGCCAATTAGTGATATTGAACTCAAATCTTCACAAAGACATGCTCCAATGAGCCTGGCGACAATTCAAAACACAAGTTAATATGAAATTCTCTAGATTCTTGTGATCCGTATATAAGGTGACTAAATTGAAAGTACCTTCTAGATAATGATACTATTTTTAAAAAGAATCTATAATTATAAGAAGTTCTTTATAGTAGATTTCATAATTAATCTCGAGTGCTTAAAATTTTCTAGAATGAAAAGCTACTAGGTGAAGTTTATCATCTATTCTCCTTTGTGATAATACAATGCCCAAAACAAAGTCCAATGCATCTATTTCTATTAAGAATACCTTTGAAAAGTCAACATAATATAAGATTGGTGCAGAAACAAAGATTGTCTTCAAAGATTCAAATGTTGCTTCTACTTCTTCATTCCATTGAAGTTTTTTTTTACAAGTCAAACATATAAATAAAGTTGCAATTTAAGAGAAGTCTTTAATAAAGATCTGATATTAATTTATAAATTTCAACAAACATTAGATATCTCAGACCATTTTTGAAAACTTCCAATTCATAATCATTTGAACTTTCTTACGATCTATCATAAGTCTATCATTTGACGTGATATAACCTAAAAAGTCAACTTGAGTAGTGTAGAATATATACTTTTTTATCTTAACATAGAGTCCTTCATCTCTTAATTTTTATAAGACACAACAAACATAAAATTCATATTCTTCTTAGTTCTAAGAATAGATTAAGATGTCATCAAGATAACAAACAAGAAAACCATCCAAAAATTCTCAAAAAAATATCATTTATAAGATATTGAAAAGTTATTGGTGCATTTGTAAGTCCAAAAGGCATGACATTATATTCAAAATGTCTGTACTTGTTTCAAAATGTAGTCTTTCATTCATCTCTTTCTTTGATGCATACCAAATTGTATGCTTTTCATAGATCTATTTTTGTATAAATCTTAGCTTGATTCAATTGATCAAGAAGTCCAGATATTAAAGGTAGTCGATACCTATTTTTGATGGTGAGCTTATTGAGTCTTTGATAATCAACACACATCCACAATGATCTATCTTTTTTCTTCACAAATAGAATTGAGACTCTTACTAGAGATTTGGAATGGCATATGAAGTTCTTGGCTAGATTCTCTTCAATTTGCTCATTGAGTTTGGTCAACTTATTTTGTGATAAATTGTAGATTGGTCCAAATGGCAGTTGTACTCTTTCTTGAAGGTCAATTGAATAGTCATAGGGACAATGTTTTGGAAGAGTATCTACATTCTTTTTCTCAAATTCATCTTGAAAATTGTGATATTGGCTTGGAATACCACTTCAATTCTTTGCACTATTAAAAATAAATGTGGCATAAATGAGACAAGGTGATCCTTCTTTTGCAACATGCAAGAAAGCTCTTACACCTATAAACATAGGTTTAATTGTACTAGACTTGTGATGTTCTACTTGATTAAATACACTCTTAATTATATTTTTAGAAAATTCAATAGTATGAGAAATCCAATCTACTCAAGGATTATATTTTTTTAACCACAATAAATCTAAAATGATTATACTAGATGAAGATTTAATGATATTAAGTATCACAAAGGTATTATGACTATTGGTTATTACTTCTATGGAAAGAATTTTACAAATAACATCTCCAAAAGACAACGGATGACCATCTATGACTTCTATAAGAATAGGTTTAGTTTTCTTTACTAAAGATATGTTAAGTCTTTTAGCTAATTCTTCATCTAAGAAGCATGTTGAGGCTCCTAAATCTAACAAAGCAAAGGCTTTATAAACTATAGTACCTAAAATAATATTTAATGTAAAACAAAGAGATGGTTTTAAGGAGAGAATAGGACATTCATTAGGTATTATATAAGGTTCCAGCCACACAGTCCCTATTGTAGCAAGATAAACTTATTTTTTCATACATTATCTTCTTTGAAATTTTTATTCCTCATTTTATAATTATGTCACTTCTTTGAAAAATATTGAGCACTATGCTTAGGTTCTCCATAATATAAGCATAATCCTTCTTGATGGCGATAAGTCTTTTCTTGCTTAGTAAGAGGTTTAAAACGTACTCCATCAATTTATATATCCTCTACTTCTGAATATATGTATTCAGAAGGTATTGGTATTGCCATTGAATTATAATAACATTGAAGCCCACTTGTCTAACTCTCAAATTGAAATTGTAAAAAGTCAATTATTACACTTAACAGCAAAATCAATTGCTTTACTTAATGCTTGAGGATCAAGTAAGTTGAGCATTAATTTCTTTTCCTCATATTGTAATCCATAAAGAAATTGGCTAATTAATGCAGCATCATCTCACTTGATATTAGTTGCAAGTTGTCAAAATTGTAAAGCATATAATGTTATAGATGAATTTCCTTGTCATAAAATATGGATCTTATTGATTGCAACTCGAGTTGTATCATGTTTTCCATACATAGATCGAAACTCCACTAAAAAAAAAACTCCAAATTATCCAATATTGGATCTTGCCATTTAAGAAAAGATGAAAATTACAATAATACTAAACTTAAAGAAATATATCAATGAATGTAACTTATGATCCTAGAGTTGCATAGCTTTGGGGTTGAAGTTCAATGAAAAGTTATACTTGATTGATAAATCCTTGAAACTTTGACCTTGTGTTATTAAACTTTTCACGCAAGGAAACTCTTGGTTCTTTAGTACCAGAAGGATGTTTCATCATAAGAAAAAGGACACAATTAGGTGCATATATTGAAGCACCTTCAATCATATCTATGTCTTCACTTCCTGCCATTCTTGTTGCTCCTTGTGGTGGTAAACTGAGTTAATGCATCACAAGCATTAACTCCCTCAATTGCTCTTACATTCTTCATTTCAAAAAGCTCTACCATGATAATACTTTGAAAATAAATATCTAATATTGTTCAAGACAAGTAAAAGACGGGACTTGAGAATAAAGAAGATACTAAGAACATTATTAGTTTAGAAGAAGGTAATTTGTAACTTCTAATATGTTTATATCATATCAAGAAAAAGAGGTAATCCACTCTTAATCAAAAAAAGACAAAGCTCTAATATCGTAAGTATATTCTTGTTAATCTATCAAGGACATGAATTGGAAGAAGATGCATAAACTTCAAAAAACTATGTCAAAAGAAAAGTGAAAAAATAGAAATAAAGTAGTATGTATATTAAAAAGAAATTGGAATGGCTATTACCAAATGACAAAGAAACTAGAGACTCTTAAATCTAGACTAGAAGCAAGAAAAGAATTGACAAGAGTGAAAAAGGCTTCATTCTTGCCTCTATATATACTATCTAACTAAGAGCTATATGGTGATATTTTATAGGTCTTCTAATATGTATTGACTTTGTAAGATACATGCTTTAACTTACAAGGCAAGTTTTCTACCTATGGACCACATAATTAGCTTGTTTTTCAAGCTACAAACATGTGTAGCACATGGCCAACTTATTGACCACGTTTTTAACCTAAAAATTTAATTAAAGATATCTATAAAGTCAAAATAGCATCTATAAAGCTTTTAAGAAGCTTTTATATAAGATATTATGGAATCAACCTATTTTTATCTATTATTATCTAAATCATATAAGTAATTATTGCTTTACATGTATATATTTGTGACACTTGAATATAAATAAGCATAGGTATATGATTAAAAAATACCATGTTTTGAATTGATGATAATGAAATATGTGATTCTTCGTCTCATGCATCAATAAAGACCAAAAAATAATAAAATGGTCCAAATATTGGATTAATATGACCACAAATATCACCATACAATCTTTTAAGGATTGGTGGTAACTCTCATTAGAGTTTCAAAATTAAAAGCCAAGCAATCATCTTGTCTTACATATATGCATGATATAATTTTACATAATTTACATCTAAGGTCTTAAATTTTGCCGAATTATATGTGGAATTATCTTCTAAAATAATGTAGATCCTAAATGTTCCAATTGTCCATGCTAGAAAAAAACATAATTCTTTGTAATAGATGATACAAAGTTAAATATAATAAGAGGCTGGATTACAATTTAATATAAACTATTTATTATAGTAAAGGCTTTCTCAATAATTTTATGGTTTTGTGCAAGAATCAAAATCTCTTGCCTATTTAGAATGGCAATTGATAGGTGATAACCATTGACATCGATAAATATCCAATCATCTCATATTTATGGCAAGAATGCATCTTTAATTTTTATTTTCTATTGTAATTAGTCGTAGAACTTTTTTTCTTTCCATATAGATAGAAATGGTCATAACTATGACTGCCTTGGTGATTATAAGCACCTATTTCATTTTTTTTTAATTTTTTCTTAAACTTTAAAATATTAAGTACATGAGATTTTGGAACCATTGTTCCAATAGGATGAGCTTCTGCATTACATAAGAGTAGGTCATTTTGTTTCTCCGCAAGAAGTAGATAGGACATGAAATCAAAATGACTCTAAAATTTTATGTTCTTATATTGTTGTGCAAGCATAATAGATGCGGGAGGAAATGTAAAGAGAGTTTATTCAATTATTTTTTCTTCAAAGATGCTTTATCTATACAATTATAGTCATGACATAATATAATATA
Organism: Physcomitrium patens; assembly: GCF_059467195.1. Taxonomy (NCBI): domain Eukaryota; kingdom Viridiplantae; phylum Streptophyta; class Bryopsida; order Funariales; family Funariaceae; genus Physcomitrium; species Physcomitrium patens. The sequence continues at coordinate 2,199,039 of NC_143411.1, read as the reverse complement.
TTTTACTATTAAAAGAATTTAAATTTAGAAAATCCAAAATATATAAATGTGTCCAATCATAATATACACATAGAAGGAAAATGGTCTTTTGATGATCAAACCTGGATTTAAGATTCTCCTAAAGCTTGGTTGGATCTTCCATTTTCAAATATTGATGTAGCAATGCAAGTACAAGATGATGATGAAAGAAAAGAAGTACTTTCCAATAATTAGCAAGAAAAATAGAAATACTTACAATAAGAGATTCTTCAAATAAAATTACATTCAATTATTTTTTTGTAAATAAATTTATTTTTTTTATTTTTTTTCATAATAAATAATTATTTTGATTAATAGTCAATTATAGAAATGGAAGAGCTTGAAAATGTTGGAATGTAGTGGTGATAGTTGGAACCATAGTAGAGGTCGTTGAAGATGTTAAAACACTCATTATAAATAAATCTATGAAAAAAATACAAGATTAAGTAGAAAAAGCTAAGTAAAATAAACCTTGAAATGTTAAGCCAAATAAAATGATAAAGTTGAACTTAAAATCAAAAATATTAATAATTTGGAAAGATTTTATTTTTATTTTTATTTTTATTTTTTTACAAAACAAGGGTCTACTATGGACTGCGACAATAGTTGCAGATGGTGGTAGTAGTGGCAAAGGATAGTAACAATTGGCATTGGTAATAATAGACAACAAAGGTAGGTGGTGGAATACGGTAGTCAGTGGCAAGACTTGATAAGGCATAGCAACTCGACAACAAGGTGTGGCAGCTTGATAGGACATGACAATTGGCAATAAGGCACATCAGCCGATGATAGAACACAGTAGGCTTGTAAAGTAGCAAACAAGACATAGTATGGCAATAGCAAGGTACAAAGAGATGCAACAATAAGTAGTAGCAAGCACAACAAAGTAGGATGCAGCAACAAGCAAGCAGTAGAATACAAAAAGATATAATATTAGAGAAAAATAAAATAAAATAAAATAAACAAAGGACAAGGTGCATACAAGTTTTTAAGAACCAAGACTAGTGCATAGGAGCAATCATGCTTATAATATGTTGACAATTTTTGGAAAGACACAAGAGTAGCTACATATAATGTGCACACATACACACAAAAGAGTATATAGAAGCAAAGAAAGCTTTTAGTTTTTGTATTGATGTAGTTATCTCTTATATACAAAGAGAAGGGAAGAAGATAAAGAGTTTCTTTCCACTATATTTCAAATACCATAGCTATAGTATTTACTATAAACTATAGTAAATATTATGGAGGGCGCCAGCTATATTTAATTTTTTCAACATATACAACTCTTCAAAACATTGCATATAATCTTATACCACCTTTCGTTCAACTAATTCTGACTTATCACGTCGCATAGATAACTATAAAAGACTAGTAAAGATGAAAAGCTCACCATCAAAAGAATCTCTTTTGCAAAGAAGAAGGGAACTGCAACAAATACATTGTATAATTGATGTTCTACCATTGAAAACAAATTACTAAATTCCACAACTACAAAAGAAAATTCAATAAATATTTTGCCAAAATGGATCACTTAAATTGTATGTGCTTCAGTTAAAATCAGCAATATTCCCTTCCACAAAAATACATTCAAAGTTTATAAGCTCCATCACAATTTATACACCAACTTCATCCTTGTTGTGGTCTTGTGCCGCTATAGCAACTTTCAAAATCTCCCCTTCCCACTTGATTTTTTTTGATTTCATGTTAAGTTGTTTTTTGAAAAAAAATACTTTAAAATTAATAAAATTAAAAATAGAACTTGAATGCAAATAAAATAATTTAGATGATTTATAAAATTTAAATATATTTATATGTATAGAGATATATATAAATATATATGTGGAATTGTTAAATTGACTCACTCTTTTTGCTAAATTGACCCATCTAAATAAGAATTACATATAAGGGATTAAGCACCTTTTTACAAATCAAGCAAAGATACAAAAGTGGAGCCCACTAAGCACCTTCATTACATCAAACTACCAATCCACATTCACAAAACAATGAACTTGGGCATACGTTTCATTGATCCATCTCATTGGATTGATTTAGTAAAAGTTTGAACTATATTTTTTTCACCAATTTTGCATCTGTTTAAGTGTCAAAAAAATTATTTTATATTTGTTTAATTAATGCATACTTGTGTTTTGTATCAAAATCTTAAATTTAGGAGTTGTAATAGAATAATGTATGAAATTGTGTGCATGCATATATCTTTGTTTAAAAATTAATCATGGATTTTTTTTCTTATTCTCCTTTCCAATAACTACTCTTAAAGCACCTTTTTCCATATTTGCTTACATGTAAGAAACAGCATCAAAACCCTAGTGACTGAATATTGAAAAAAACGTGTTTTGTTCAACCTCAGGGTTGGGTTCTGAAATGCAATCTTTTGCTTCTAACGTGCTATTGTTTGCTTCTAGGTTGTCAAAAGTCTTGATAAACTAGGAGAGAAAACTGAACCTTCACAAGCAAGACATCAATATAAGAAGAAACTCTAGAATTATATCATATTATATGTTTTTCATATAATCACACTGTGTATAACTGTAACTGTCATTGAGCTTGGTTCGTAAGAGAGTTCCGTAATAAATCTCAATATTCCATGTTAATACTAATGTGAAAAGAGTCACTCTGTAATGTACACTGTCTGCACTCTTCAATCAACCGCCTTCACTGTACTGGTAGGTGCAACAACAAGCTTTCAACTATTATTCTCATGAGAAAAAAAATCATCAATTCGGAACTGCTAGTCTTCAACCGAACACCAACAAAACCATTACAATACCCTCTAAAACTGATGCAAGGATATAAGTGATTCGTGCATCAAATCAATAATTCAACTAGATCTTCCACTTCAGAAAGGTTTTTTCTAATCATTTCGGCAATGCGTTCACGCTGACAACAATCTTTGAAAAGGAGCACGCTGCTCACACATAATTCACCACCAAGAGGTCAATAACCACGACCTCGCAAGAGAGCTTCACAACCGCAATTTATTCAAAACTAATATGTCCATTCCAAACCACCATTGATCATTTATGAGTTGTACTAGACGTTCACAACTTTCACAAAACCACTGGGAATTTATACCCTCATAAAGATGAGAAAGACAGAAAGTGGCTGTGAAGAGGAACGTCACGGAACCTACGAGCTGTAAAATGGCAGATGTAACTAGGAGGTAAACAATACACGAAGCGGCATGAGCTAGAAGAACAAAAACCAGTGCAGAAAATAAATCAACTGTGATTCATAAAGCAAGGTCACGACATAGGTAACTGAGAAATTTTTCTACAAGACATAGCAGCCATTGACGAAAGCTCAAAAACAACATCAACCGCATCGAATTCCCAGATATTCGACGTCATGGCAAACAATTTGTAATTGCATCCTCCTGCAGGCTCGACATTGATCTGGTTCTCCGAAAGACGGAAATCAGGCTGGGACATCCACCCCTGTAACAGAAAATGAAGGCTTAATGTACAGGATAAGCGAAAATAAATGGTGCTAAACTGTGGTGCTAACCCAGCCAATGCACAAATAATACCAGTTAGATCCATCTCGCACTCTAACCCACCACCACACCCAAGCTGTTCATATTCATCCTGCGGGCTCGGTCTTCACTTTAGAGTCCATATGTGGCTCAATTGTAAGATCATTATCCTCCTCTTTCGGAATACCCGCCATAATTTCATCAAGAGGGAAATCGAGATTCAAACTCGGGAACCTTTCCAATGGTTGAAGTGGTCCTTCGGTCGCAAAGGAAGAACCGATGTTCGACATCACGTCTTCAAACTTATCTCCATCAGTCGATGGTTGAACAACTAGCGGCTCTGCCTTCACTTCAATCTTTAACTTACCGCTAGCTGTTTCTGTCAACCCACCTCCAAAGTCTCTATCCTTGAAAGACTCCTCAATTTTGTTGGGAATCCCCTCGGAAAACCTACAAGCCAAGCTGTGTGCAGTTCTATGCTGTGAACCATATGCTACCCTCGTCTCAGAGGGTACCTTTTTCTTTCCCCTAAGAACCTGAGATCAGGAGTTCAGATCATTAGGCCACTCACAGAGTATCATAAAAGATCAAAGAAGAGCATCATTGGGCTGATGCGTAAGAGAGCTTACATAATTTCCCTGCTCGTTCCTGTAAAGAATCAAGAGATCCCCTTCTTTCAGGTGATGCGACTTCACGAACTCTCCAGTATTCTCGAGCAAGTACATCCGACTCTTGTTGTTAGGCCAAAACCTGAAACAATTAAAACCAGACTTATCTTAGATTGCGAGTGCTGAGTCAGGACAAATGATATCCAAGATTATAATCGTAAACTGGTTTATAGGGACGATAACTCATGTCAGAAAATAAAAAAATAAAATAAAACTACACCAACACCTTCACAGATACTTAAAAGAAGATCAGGGAAGGCAGACAGTGGGTTGAAAGCTTAGAGCTTTCAAGCGGACAGAACTTCCTGAACCATAGAGATCCTGAACTACTTTAACTTTTAACAAAACCACACACGACAAATAACGAAAAGGAATAAGGACGCCGACATCAACATAGAAAAGATGTGAATTAAGGTTTTAAATTATGAACTACGAAAATTAAAATTGAAATTGAAATGGACAATTTGGACTAAAACTTTCAGGACCTGATTCATGTAAGTAGCTATATGGCCCAAACAGCTGCAACGGAAACGCACCTGTATCGAATGTTCCAACAATATCCGGAGTCAAAGTCTTCCATAAGTAGGGAAACGCCTTCTCTCAAGGCAAGAATCGGTAAGTGAACCTCCGCCTCTTTCTGCAAATCACACCAATGAGATGATCAATTCGCTAAGGGCAACGAACAGACGGAAGTGAATCAGTAAGTTAACCAAGCGAGAATGCAAAACAGAGCTCACTAACCTTAGGAAGGATGATGCGTCCAAGATTTCCGACATCACTCGGTCGAAGCTCCTTTTGAAGCAAAAAGGTCAACATGTCCGTGGTATTACCCTTCTTTTCGCTTTTGACAGAAGCTCCGAGTGGCATCTGTGTCCCAGGATGATTCCATCGCGTGTTCATGAAATCCAATGCAGGAGGGGAGGCTGACCATAGGCCACATCCTCCTGAAGTCACTGTAGTTCCACTAGTTGGTGACCGTCTGTGACTCTGTTGCACAGATTGTCTTTGCCGCGATAATCGGTTCCTCCTCGCTGCCCTTGTGCTTGCAGCCAACGTACGATTCAATTCATTCTGTCCAGGATTGAAGGAAAGACCAAACTGTGAGCAAGGCGCCTGCTGTGTTAAAGTACCCAGCTCAGAAGACATTCCTTGTAACACGACGGCATCAATAGGGCTGGGGTTTGTCATGTTTGATTCGAGTTTAGTAGAGTGAAAATCCTCCGATACACTACCCCTTGCATTTAAGAAAGTGCCCTGACGAGGATAAGCGTCGGCGCGATAACTACTGTCAACCTCGCCCTCAACCATCAACCGGCGTGACTTGCTGCACTGAATGACTTGGTTCAAATCTTGTGTATCGTCTGAAGACTGAACAGTGTCGAATGTGCGACGCAAATTGTCGCTTCTTTGATCACATGCTGCAGTTCCTAAGGTGAGGTTACAAGTGGGGATATTGTTGGCCAGACTAGGAGCAAATCCGAAGGTGGGGTTCATCTGAGGCGGGTTTAACTTCTCCAAATTCTGAGACAGAAATAGCTTATCGCAATTCTCACCGTTCTGTTCCTTCACCCATGCCATGATATACGCCATGAGCTCCTTCAGACCCTTCTCTCCTCCTCCTAAACTCTGAATGGTCTGGTTGAGAACGCCTTCATTAACAGTAACCTTCTTGAGCATAGCCCGCACATTACCATCCATTAAATATGAAGACAACGACGCATCTTCCGTGCTGTCCACGGTAGATGTACCAGCAGAGTTGCAATCGTTGGACGTGCCAGAAGAATAAGACGCCACTGGAGATCTAGCTTGTGAATAGAAATCCCCAATGCCTTGGATTTCAAGGTTGATAGTTGGATTAGGAAATCCAATTCTGGATAACCCTCGCATGTCAAAATTCTGGTCATCTTTGTTGCATGCAAACGTACTGGCACAGTGTCTGTAATCTTCAAGCCCAAGAGGTATGTCAATCCAACTGCGTAACCCCGTCGGCTCCCTCAAAGGCTCCGACCTCTTTAACAACCCCAACCGATCTTGCTGGTAAGCTTCCACACTCGATAGGAGCACCTGGTACAGAAACACCGCACCGACAAGTAATGAGCATCTTTACATCATCTGCATCCAGAATCTTTAGCAACCATGGCAAGACAGAACATCCTCATGTCAACTTGGAATAGAATAAGGTACACAGATCCTCGAAGCCAAAACGTTAGAAGCGAGAATTGTGATGGACCCCGCAAGTCAAGCATTCAGCATATTTAGCATTATCATGACCAGGACTCTCTAATGGACTGCAAGTGGAAGATATCTCTACCATCTTCGGTATCTCAAGCTCATAATAGCCTCCCTCGCCTTTCTGACATTATCCGGGAGCGCATTTGATGGGAATCTTTGCTGACGTCCCACTAGAGATATCGTCTTGGAAGAGGTGAGTGCAGAACTATAGCTCCTCTGTTCCCGAGCGGCAAGTGCATTCGGTGGGAAGTTATGCCACAGTTGAAACTTCTAAAGCCTCTCTGGAAAATCCAAGTGCAAAGCATTTGCCATGCACTATCGAAAAGAAACCAGAGGAAGATTTTCCTTCCGAATCAGCCCAGTAGTGCTGAGGATATCGAATACAACCTCGCGAGACTTCTTTTTAACAGATAATCGTGAATATCTGAGGATTATCACTGGGAACTTCAGCTGTTCCGTCTAAAAAAGAAAAAGAAAAACACATGACCGAGATGTGATCAATACCATGGCCCATAAAACAATTAAGCATCTTCCAATTCAGTACAACACTCCTTAAACTGGACACAACAGGTCTACAAGTCTTTGCGAAAGGATTCTGCTACGGTAGGATCAGGCTATCCAACGAACTCTGTTAACACTGAAAAATTTGACAAGTCCTTTTCTCAAAGCTAGACGAGACGCTATCATAGACAGGAGGTATAGCGGCTCTCAATAGAAACCCTGGTTAAGAACCATTATCAAAAGTGCTTACATATTTTAATCCCTACAATCACTGACTGGCAACTAGCCACTGTAGATAATAATTGAAACACAATCTGGTTTCCAAAAAACTAGAGACAGTATCAAGGATAATAAAACTTCCAACAGAAGCTACGTCCATGTCCTGCAGAATATTTAGCAGGAAATGCGCATGTGATATAGTCCAATGTTACGGACACAAGTCCTAAGGACAAATGTTGCGAAGGTACAGAGAAAGGTGGACGGTAACGCCAACCGAAATAATATGCCCTTGCAGATTCAAAGAAAGATCAGGACAGCGAATGCACAGGTTACCTGCAAGTGAACTACATGATCCTCATCCAAGGGCTTGTGATACTCGCACGTCAACAACGATGCAATCTGTAGACTTCCGTTACCAGTTTCATGGAAGTCACCGCAAGAATAGCATCAAGTGCTCCAAAAAGTTCACGTTGAGCGAGAACAAGAGCACGGAGGGAAATTGGAATATAATTAACGAGAAAGCTTCCACCAAACTACGACCCCGCACCACAACTGGTCTTCTTGATAACAAGCCAAACACCTCGGGGGGTGCTCTATCACACTAGTTACAGATCTCGCGCTTATGTCAACGGCCTTTTAATCAGGCAAAGACGCCGCCACCACCAAAACCTCCCTGGTCTCGTCACTATTCCCGGCTTCACGGCCCCATCTTCCAACAACAAACACCGCCTCAGGTCACCAATCCTGTAATCTTCGATCGAAATCGCAACAAACAAGACGGGCAACGACGGTGGAATAGCACGGCAAACCACAATGAAGCCCCTGAGTAGCGGCCTCCCACACCGAAATGGGAGCTCCCGATCAACAACTTCCCTGCAGGCTCACTCTCACATTACAACAACAACAACTTGCCTCCCCATCCTCTGTCTCTGTCTCGGTCTCGCGCGCGTGCGCGCGCCCGCGCTCTCTCTCTCTCTCTCGCCCAGGGCAGACCAGCTGCGTTACAAAGAGGTTCCATACCCATTCAAGGGCTTTGACGGGGACCTGTCCAGAGACGGGCCCCCTGGATCCGGAACACCTCGGGCAGACGGGTCAAGCCCCACCCGTGCTCGGCGGGCAGCAGGCAGGGGGCACAACGGAAATTTAAAAAATATACATGTGGATTGTGAAACTGACCGTCGCTGTCAGCAACGGACTAGGATTTCGATGAGTAAGTTGCAGGTGTGAACCCGGATTTTTTACTGTCTCACCAGAATACTAACAGAGGTTGTGCTCACTGTTGATTTTTTCTGTGCTGCTTGCTTGGATCTAGGGGTTGAATTGTGTAATGTAAATTTTAATATCAAAGATTTCATTGAAAAGTCGTTGTTTCAACTTGGCTTGGGAATCAAGGTTGAAATGTATCAAGTGGGATTTGAATTATGGGTCACATGTGTGTGCAATGCTCTTTAACTGTTGGTTCTTCAAAAAAATATACATACATATATATATATATATATATATATACCAACCTCAAAATCAAAGTCTAGTTAAATTCCTTTAATTATCTAAGGTAAAATTACTATGAGGGATACTTCAGAGCCTCCAATTGAATGAACACTCCCTAAAAGACTTCCATTCAAAGAACAATTTCTCAGTTCCAAGTGGTTATTCTTTAAGGGGAATTGTTAAATTGACCCAAGCATTTACCAAATCAACCCAGCTATCCTGACCATCATTATAAAATTCTCCATTGTTAGATCCACATTGGTCAAAAACCAATGAAAAAATGGTTGGATCCTCAACCAATGATGATAAGTGGGTCAATTTAGTACATGCTTGGATCAATTTCAACAATTCCCTTCTTTTTCTTACTATTCATTGTTAGTTGATTTAAAATAAATCTTGATTGCAATTTGAATCTTAAGAATGTCCATTTGTAATTCATGTCGTGTAATTGATCTAATTTGCAACACATACAATTAAATTTTTGGTTCATTGTGAGATACATAGACAAGATTGTTCATGTTTTGTCAACTTGTCAAATCTTGGCACTTTTTGCCTCCAGCTCCTCTACCTACATTGTTATTTTTCACTATCCATTGTTGCACATATGGTAAAAATAAATTAAATGTGTAAGGAACTCATACAGAACACTTGGATTTTGATTGTGTTTTCCCTTTGCAATTTATATATATATATATATATATATGAACAGGTGACAAGGATTTGTAATTTGATTTTGATTTGTCATCATTCTACAAATGTAATATATATATATATATATATACATACACACACATACATACAGAGTCGGTAAGTGGTCATTCACAAATTAAATAGGATCACAAGTACAATTTTACAACATTAATTGGAATGTTTGCAGTGATTAGATTTAAATAAGCTGTTAGATAAAAAATTATATATATATATATATATATATATATAGTTGTATTGTAAGATTGTTGGTTGTGCACATTCAGTATGTTTGGAAAAGCACTCCAAAACAAAAAATCATGTCGAAGTATGTCTTTGTAGCAAAAGACATATCACCAACAACAAATTCAAAATACATAAATAGATGGGCAACCAATATCATGTGCAACCACATCCCATTTACCGCATTCAGCTGACTAACCAATCAACATAACTGGTTCAAGTAAATAATTAGAAAGCAAGACACAGGTCAGCTAGAAAATGGGACGAAAGGAGTTTGGGTTCCCACAAAAAGGCCTCAGAAGGAGGGCCCCGTTCACACTAGACCCTGGATCCAAGCGTGGCCGTCCCTTCACTCCCTCAAGGGCAGCACCTCAGTTGCGACCAAATCCACGGAGCAAATCCTAATTCGCAGAACCACCTCTTCTCGGTATCCATAGCGGAGGAGCTGATGAGGAGTGGGTGATGCGAGCGTGCCGCGAGAGGAGCACCGATTACGAAGAGGATGGATGGGTTGCAACTCTGCCCGAGTCGACGCATTGTTGTCGGAGACAGCGAGCGGGGGGTTTTGGATTTTGCGGTGAGAGCGGACGAAAAGGGAGTGTCAGGTTTTCACCTCAGGAAGCGGTGCGGGGGAGATGGATCCTGAAAATGGAAACCGGGATGCGATGTGCTGGCGCTCCTCAACGGGGCCAAGTGGCGCAGCCTGAGAGGCCTGCACCCAACCACTGAATGTTGGTGATAAGGTAGCATCCAGAAATGAAAGAGATACAAGGCAGAGCGATAAGGGCCAATGGATGGCTTGCAAGTGATACCTCGACACTTGGCACGCCCTTCCCCATGCTTATGCATATGTTCAAGCCGTGGCCTTAAGCACCGAGGCAAAGTTTTTTCTGACTATTATGATGCTGCTACTCGAAGTTCTGCTTTTGAGCTATTCCTTGGAATCCGAGAGAGACATCCCTTCGACGTATTTCCCCTCTGTTTTTTCTCCTGTTCCTTTAGGATTCATTATAGAGCTGTTCCTTTGGATTTATTTATTTACTTATTTATGTTGTTTGACACAAATGTAAAGACTTTCATTGCAAGTAAAAGATGTATTACAATGGGTCGACTGTATGTAGCCTGAGGGGACTGACAGACTTAGAGTTAGTGGTAGTTAGTGCTATCTAGCTATAAGTTAGTAGAGTAATCATTCAACCATGGCCTGTAAGGGGCGGGAAGTAAAAGGCTGCTATCCAGGTTGGAATACAAATCCCTGAACGGGCCCACATAACATCCAATGTAGGTGGCCATCTACCATTATTGCAAAAACTTGTTTAGTGCACCATCAATCTGCAAAGCTTTGGATGTTCTTGGCATTTTTGTTTGGCAAGTATTTGCTTTGGATTAGGATCCACTCCTAATCCACTCTTCCATAGTTGATGAAGCTAAGCCAAGTTTTTTGGAATAATTTTTCCAATGGCCAATAAATATGGTTAAAGGGTGCATTATTTTGTTTAAATTATAGAGACCAGAGAATGATTGTTTGGAGTGCAATCCAAAGTTGATTAAGAGTGTAGAACTTTCGTGGAAATCAATCAAAAAAGAACTTGGATTTCAGGTCAACATTGCCTATGGACTTTGGGTTTCTCTCTATGTGAGTATCACATTCATGATACGGATGTTTTATTGCCATGCTTTGTGCATTGAAGGGCATTTCCAAATCCTATGGAGAATTAATTCTTTTAATTCTTTAAGACAAATTGATTAGAGTATATTAATGATTGCGCTTATTCTTCTTTACCATAAGTTTACAACTATTGTCTTCTGCCATACTAGCCACAGGAGCCCTACTTTTAACATATGATCTTTAACTCACACAGACAACCATTGTAATCTTAAGTCCAATGGCATAATGTATTGCTGCTTATGTTCTATTACATTGGAGGCAATATATCTTTGTTGCAAAATGATTCTACTAAATTTAGTAAAATAATTCATGAAGAGAATTGAAGAGTCCTTGTCCAGCTAATGATGCTTCTTGGGGTATGAATTTGTATATGTCTGTCCATAATATTGGAATCTACAAGCAATTTTTACCACTTGTATTTGGCAAAAAGTATCTTAGATGGCAATAAAATAAAGACATTTGCTATAGATTAGACAAGGAGGTGAAATCTTAATGAGGCATTGTAATATTAGTAAGATTAAGAACATGGGTGAATTGCTTGTGATTAGCCATTCTCTTGGAAGGCATCCAATAGAGATAAGCAGTTTGATCACATATTTGAACATATATCTAGGTAGACTATTGAAATCTCCTACAAGACACATCATCCATTTTTAGTTGATCAAATTAATTTAGGTTGTGTTTAGAAGTTATCTTTAGAAATGTCTAAAGTTTTAGATAATCATATCCTAAGCTCTCTTTTTGGAGGGCAAAATATCATATTGCTTTGTAGTTTCAACAATTGAGAGAAAATAATCTATGAGGTTGATATCTCTAATATACGTAAGATTTACTCGCTACAACTATAATGTCTTTGTTTTAAAGAATCCAACATTGATCTGGAAAAAAAATGTCGACCATTATAGTGACTTACTTATAAGCTCATCAAAGAAGCGTGGTTGAACTCAAATGATAGCATTTATCAAAGGCCGTCACAAATAATCAATTTAATTCTAAATCTTATAGCCTTATTTAGCTTAAAATTTAGGTTGAATAAAATAAATAAGACTATCTATCCATTAATATCCTGAGTAGAATTAAAAGTATATGAATTTAAAATAGATTAGTACATGAGGATTTGAGGAGTTGAGTTTGCACCCCTTAAGAACCCATTTAGTCATAAGTAAAGTTAGGACATCCTGCATATTGATTAGATCTACACTTTAGCTCTCCTTGAAGTAGCAATATTACAGCCACAATATTTTACTTTGGTGCAATACATTGATCCTAACAACATGAAACTTTGGATATTAGTCTTTGTTTTGAGTTTGCAATTTTTGTATCATCTTCTAATGATGCAAAAAAAAAAAAAAAAAAAAAAAAAAAAAAATGGAGGAGAGAAGTACTTTGTTGGCTATCACCCTCCAACCTATGGAATTAACCTGAGCTATATTCCAATATCTCACTTTCTTATCAATCTTTTATTTTAAGATATCATTGACATTTTTTTGTAAAAAAGAAATGCCAAATAAAGTTCATAAAAACTTAATAATAAAAACATCATAAACTTGGATATTTTGAGTTGATTATTCTAAAGAAGGTGGTTGGAAGAGGTGACATCTTTTTATTAACTGCTAGATTTGTGCCAATTGATGATTAACGAGGATTCAAGACAAAATAACTTGAAAGTATGTACGGTAGCTCAAGCTGACACTTCTTTCTTTGCTATAGTGAAGGATGTATTGTCAACATATCGAGCTATAAGTTGTTGACAATCCTCTAATTGTAGCCATATGCTAGAGATCTGGTCCTCTAAGACTTCTTTTTTGATGGTTGCATTTAGTAAATTGATAATAAAAAGAAAAGATAGGATGTTAAGAGACACCTTTAATGCATCCCTCTTGTAATTTTCAATATTATGGATAAAATACCATTTACTTTGATGATGGCATTAATATCATGAAATAGTAGCAAGATTAAAGTAATAAATTTGTTGAAATAAAAATGTGCAATTGAGTATATTGTATGCCTTATTAAAATAAAATTTTAAGAAGATGAATGGTTTGTTGGTATAATCGGTCCAATCAATGATTTCATAAGTTAAGATGATGTTATCTAGAAGAAAGCCAATCAATAAGAATATGGAATAATCATAATTTAATAGCTTCATTAAAATTAGTTGAAGATGCAACAGAAGAGCTTTGATAAAAAAAATTATAAATCATATTTAATAACATTATAAACCACTAATTTATAAGAAGGTGTTATTCCTTATCTTTATGAAGTAGGAAAATAAGTTCTTTGATGACTTTGAAAAAAACATTGTTGTTTTTACTTGCATCTCTGATCATCTAAATGTAATCAAAGTTAATCACCTTTCAATATTTTTGATAAAATTCTAAAATCACTTTGTTGGATTTCAAGGCTTATTTAGCTAATGTATCTTTGAAGGTTACTTCTAACTGAGCAATTTAGCTCATAAAAAATGCTTACGAGTTAGGAAGAACATATCAATAAAACAATCTAAAACTTATAATATTCTATTTTTGCAATCAATTAAGGAGGTTGCAGCAATATACAATGCTTAGTAGTAATTATTGCTAATGTGTTTTTAATTCTCTTGATTAGTGAACAATGATCTTTTGTTATCCTTGTATTTGATAACATGAGATATCTTTGAATGCTTTCTCTTAGATTTAAAAAAATCTTTTGAACATAAATCCTTGATTTTTTTTATCATTTGATTTGATTTTTGATTTATTGACCATCAACCAATCTCAACTCATATACTTCAAGCATGTCCACAATAGCATTCAAATAAGATTAGCAGGCTAGATTGGATCAAAATGCTTCGAGGTTGATTTCCACACCAAATAGTTTGATATGCAAGACAATTTCAGCTTGTATAGATTCTTTGGACATCAAAAATTATACTAATTATAGAAATTTTAAATACAACATAGTTTATTCCTGAAATCTAGATTTTTGTAATACTCTAAACTACTTTCTATGTATTGAAGTATCTACTATTTATTTTATACAAGGATTGATAACTTTTTCTAATTGATAGTAAAAACATCCTCCATATAGATAAGTAGGTAAGTGATAAGAATAGTTGCAATCACTATCTATAAAGTATTCAACCATTGGCTAAGACTCTTGCACCAATGGACTAAATTAAATAGATGTTGTCAAATCTTGTAAAAACTCTTACTCTATCATGTCATTTAGTATCTAAAGTAAATGTGACCTTAATGTTATTTAAAAATTAATTTGCTATACATAGGATAATAACAAGTTGCCCTGATAATTATTTTTTGGAATTTGTTATGAGTTTATCACATATTGTGGATTTGTTGATTTTCTTTTCTATAACATTTCAATTATTGCAGAGTATCCATCTATAGTCTAAGAGGAGGCTAGAAAGGAGCTTGGTCTATAACTCTAACCTTTCTCCAACTTTAATAGAAGTATAGACATTGAAAATTAATGAATCTCTTCCCGAAGTACCATTGAGTTGAATAGAATGCACATGCTTGTACTAGAAATGCATAAAGTTTATAATTTAATGAAGGAGTTGTGGAGCAACTCAAAAATAAACTCTCAATGTATCTGTACCAACTTTTTTTAATTTGTGGTGGTATTCCATATCAATTTTTCTTGCAAAAAATATCTATCCCAAGTTAAATTAATATAGCAAGCGCAACAAGTTTATTTCCTCACAAATTATATTCTTAAAAATATAAAAAAATCAGCATTTGAAAAAATTGACCAAAATAATTATGTATTATATTTATTCACCATGTATTACAATTATATTTATAATTATTTTATGTAAATTGAATAAATATTTAATTTTGAGAGAATTTTCAAAGTTAGTAATGTTCTTGATTGGTTTAGTTTTTGAGAAATATAACTATATTTATACATTTGAGGTTTTCTTAAGTTTTATGGTATGTGTATGAATAAATGTTTAGTAGAATGTTGATGTACTAGTTGTGAATATATATGCATATATTGAGGTCAATCAAATGGTTATATCAAAATGTGTGAAGGTTTTTGTAGGTTGAGGTCTCTGAAATTGGATTTTGAAGGTCAATGAGTATTTTTAAGATTTTTAGTAATCTGTTAATTGGATTGCAATGATTTTTTTTTTGTTTAGAGACTAGACTTTATTTCCAACAGTTTAAGTGAATTTTGAGAGAAATTCAATATTTTAAAAAAGAAATATTGGGGCTAGAAGTTCATTATTTAGATTGAAATAGGAGACCGACCAACATCCAAGCAGATTTTATGATTCTTCTTCCGTTTGATAAGTATTATTATCTTTAAATTTATTATATATTCTTTTAATTAAGAGGTTGAAAGATATGTAATATTTTAAATAAGAATGATGGTTTAATTAATAGACATTAGAGATCTGATTTATCTTAAGATTAGTTTCAATTGATTAGGTTTTGGTCAGGGTTTCATTTTGGATTTAGGATTTGTTGAAGGTTTAGGATTAATTAATGGTTTGATTTAGGATTTAGGATTTGTAAAGAATCTGATTTAGGATTTAAGATTTATCTAAAATTTAATTTAGGATTTAGGATTTGTTTAGGATTTAAGATTTGAGTAAAGTTTGGTTTAAGATTTAAGATTTACTTAGGATTTGATCTAGACTTTAGTTAAGATCTATTAAAATTTTAATTAGGATTAAAGTAGGATTTGATTAGGATTTATTTAAGATTTATTTGAAATTTCTCTAATAATTTTTTAGGATTTCTTTAAGATTTATTTAAGGTCTATATATTATTTCTTTAAGATTTCTTTGTAATTTTTTTAGAAGTTTTTTAGGATTTCTTTAAGTTTTTTTTTGTAATTTCTTGAAGATTTCTTATGGATTTAATTAAGCTTTAATTAATATTATTAAGATGTATTTTTTTTTAGGACTCTATTAAAGTATTTAGGATCTTGTTGTTGCTATATCTCTTCTATCTTCCATAGCTAAGTATGTAGTGCATTTTTAAGAAAGTCTTAACCTAATACAACATTGTCTAAGCAAAAGACTATGCAAATTAATATAATAAGTTTTAAACCTTGTATTGAATAAGAAAAGATTCATTTTTATCAAAGGGATTTGTGCCTATATTATGAATAAGCTAAGCACATTACAAATATTATCCTAAAAAGAAATGCAATTACAAAATGAAGACTATAGTTTTCAAAAAAGACAACATGTCAAAAAATAATTTTTTCTAGCTATAATAGAAATCATGCAGCTAAAATCATATGCATTATTTAGTAAAGGTCCTACTCTTTTTTCAAATCCCTTATCTTTTTTTACAATAGATAAGTGTTCAAGATCCAAAAATAATAAAGTCTTTGCTTTATTAGATTCAAGAGCTTTAATTTTTTTTTATAGATAAAGTTTTTATTAAAAAACAAGAGATATCATTAATTAAAATAACTAAATCCATGTATATAGAAGTCATAGATTTTTGTTTGCTATCTTCTAAAGATGTTACTTATGATACTATTTCATTAGATATAATAATTAAAGATCATAATAGCGTAGTTATTATTAATGTCATAAGATCTTTTTCTAACTTGATTATTTTAGGATTATTATGTTTAAAATTATAATCTTCAAATTGAATGAATTTCTTATAACCTTAACTTGTCTTATAGTTTGATCCAAAATTTTATTAGTCAAGAAAAAATACATAAGTTGACTACATCCAAAGTCTTATTAATAGTTGTAAAAGCTTTCATAAATGCCAAAAAAAAAAGTCATCTTTTGCTATATATGCTACGTCCATTTTTGATGGTAGAAAGACATCAAGTAGTATTAATAGCCAATGTAAAGATTTCTAAGACTTTTTTGAAAAGAAGAATGCAGATATTGTTCAAGAGCATTGATCCTCTAACTGTTCAATTGATTTATGAGAAAGAGCTCAATCACTATTCAAAATGATGTAGAATTTATTGCTATATGAGTTGAATGTAATAAAAAGATACATTAACAAGAACTTGGCTGAGAACTTTACATGCCATTTAATATTTCAAGTCGAAACTCTTATCTTATTTAAAAAAAATAAAAAATGATAGATCTCTATAGATTGCATAGACTATCAAGGACAAAATAAAATCACCATCAAGAATAGGTACCATATATCTTTGATTTTAGAAATAGTTGACTAATTCAATTAAGCAAAGATCTAAACAAAATAGATCTACAAGAATATAGAACCTAATTTGTATAAAAAAATTTGAATAAAAGATTATATTTTAAACTAAATATGGATATTTTGAATATAATGTTATGCCTTTTGGACTTATGAATGCACCAATTGCAATCTAACATCTAATAAATAATATTTTTTGTAAGTTTCTTAATGATTTTATTATTTATTAATTAAATGATATTCTAATCTAATGTCAAAATATAAAAAATCTAAACTTCATATTTATTATGTATTATAAAAACTTAAAAATACATAATTATATATTAAGATGAAAAAGTATATATTCAAAACTACTCAAGTTGACTTTCAAGAGAATATCATTTCAAATAATGGTCTTATAATGGATTCTAAGAAGGTTCAAATTATCATGAATTGAAAGATTTAAAAAATAAATAAAGACATATAATATTTATTGAAATTTATTAATTATTATCAAATCTTTGTCAAGAACTTTTTTTAAGTTGTGGCCCTTCTTACATGCTTGACACATAAAGACCAATTTGAATGGAATAAAGAAGCCAAAGCATTGTTTGATGCTTTGAAGAAGGAATTTTTTTCTATATCAATCTTCCATCAAAAGAAAAAGTTGTATCTTTTGATCAACAAAGAATAATTCTCTTAAAATTAGAGCATTTTTACCATCAAGTAATAAAATTAATATTCATTGTTGATTCAATTTTTGTCAAGAAAATTCAATTAAGTATATCTTTTAATCTTTTAGATTTCATGATACTTCCAAGTTGGAGTTCAAAAACAATCGAATCTATTTTGAAGGTCACATATATGTTCTTGAAGAAGGAGCACATTTACATATTCTTAAAGCATATCATAACTTTTTAATGGCAAAATAGTTTAGATACAATATCTTTGGAGCTAGTATCTAGAGATTTTCAATGGCCTCAAATGTAAAAGAAAGTCAAAAATCTTATAAAATTATTTGATATTTTTTTGGGATCCAAAATTCCTTTACATTGACCTTATGAACTTTTTCAGCCATAATCTATTTTGAAACAATCATAGTCTTTTATTTTTATAGATATAATCATATAGCTTCCAATCTTAGATTTGTATGATTCTGTATTTGTGACAATAGATTATTTTTACAAGTTGGTATATTTTGTACTATATATAAAATCTATCATTTGTATAGAAATAATTAAGTTATTTTTTTTATTTTTTTTGCTAATACCTATTGCTATTATAGATTGTCCAAAGATACAATATCAAATAAGATGTTTGAATTTGTATCAAAATTGTAGAGAATCATTTTTAAGATTTTAAAGATGGATATAAAGTTCTATTTGATCTTTCATCCTTACATTGATGGACAAAAAGAATAAATAAATCAAATATCTGATATTTATCATTAAGTATCATCGAGATGATTAAACAACTATTTTTCTATTAGTAAATTTTGTATAAAATAATTCAATATATTTGCCGACCCAAAAAAAATATTGGTGACTTGATACTTATGACTTTTTAATAGTTGATAATCTTATGGTAGAAGATTTTGGCAAATTATTTGTTAGAGCTACATAGAACAATAACGGCATAATTAATGAAAGCTCAAGAACAACAAAAGATCAATGTGGATGCCTATTGCAAGGAACAACCAAAATTTAATGTGGATGAAAAGATATAGTTATTTCATTGCAATATCAAGACTACTCATCTTTATGACAAATTGGACTATTGTAGGCTTGGATCTTTTCTTATTAGCAAACAAATCAATCATATTGCTTATTGATTAAATCTATTGGAGTCTATGAAGATCCATTCCATATTCTATGTGTCTTTTTTTGAGCCATATAAGATAGTGAATATTTCAAGAAGAAGACAAATGCGACATCCTCCTATAGAAATGGATAATAATGAAGAGTTTGAGGTTAAAGAAATCTTAGATTCAAGGTGGCATCGAAATAGATTAAAATATCTTATTCATTAGTATGGATATGATATTATTGAACATACATGGAAGCTTGCTTAAAATCTTATAAATACAACAAAGAAGAGTGAGTCTTTTCATCAATGATATTCATCAAAGTTAAGATGAAGAATATTAAATCTTTTCTATAAAAAAATAAAATCTAAAGAAAATAGCATTCATCATTTTATCTTTGTTTCTAACTTTTGTATACTTGTAGCACTAAAAAGATAGAGAATCAATAACCAACGAATTCATCTCAAGAGCTATCATTTGTTGACTTATCAAATGAGACATTACAATTTTGACAACCTTTAAGATGATATATTGGAGGTAAAGGTCGTCAAAAATAACATGTTCTTATTTAAATAGATGGCGAGATATAATATATTTGGTGATTTTATTAA
Source organism: Physcomitrium patens (assembly GCF_059467195.1). Lineage (NCBI taxonomy): Eukaryota > Viridiplantae > Streptophyta > Bryopsida > Funariales > Funariaceae > Physcomitrium > Physcomitrium patens. The sequence goes on along the minus strand of NC_143411.1, from coordinate 2,179,275 downwards.
AGGTAGAAATAATTCTTGACAATATTTGAAATATTTTATCTGAATTGAATTAACTACTTGTTACATATATTAATGATTTTTAGAAAAATTATCTTATAAGTTAAGATATGTGTTATATAAAGTAATCATGTATTAAAAGTCCTATAGAACATCACCACATAGCTCCGAATTAGATAGTATATATAGAGGCAAGAATGAAGCCTTCTTCATTTTTATCAATGTATTTTTTATCCTTAGTCTTATTTCAAGACTTTTTAGTCTTCTTGTCTTTGACAATAGTTATTTTAATTTAATTCTGTATCATTCTTAAGTAATTTTCTAATTTTTTTGACTGACATAGGAGTGTCTTGATATTTTTGTTCTTAAAGATTCATGTCCTTGACATTTGTGTGGATATTGCAAGCTTTAAATATTTTGAGTATTGATGGTCATTTTCATTGAAAGATATTATTAGGAAATAGGAGGAGGCCATTGATTATTTTGAGGCAAACAATAGGCTTTGGCATGATTTGTCTACTTTGGAAGAGCATTGATGTTTAGTGGTGAGTCGACTCAAAAATGTCCTATCATTGTTGGAATTGCAAGTCAATGAATTTGCAAGCTTAAGAAGTGTGAAGGTTTTTTTTTTGAGATACTAATTGTCTTTTATGGAGCTAATACAAAGATTGAGAGAATAGGTGTTTTGAGATGAAGGTGCTCAAAGGCGTTATCATGAGGGGTTGTAAAATTAACTACTAATAGAAGAACTTTTTTTTGGATTAATACCAACAATTAGAGTAGATAAGCCATAGATGTATCCTCCATCCTACCAAAATCCATAGATTAGGATAGAAAGGTGATCATTGTGGTTGATAGCCATTTGAATAGAAGCATCTTAATGATTATTTAGGCGCCTTTGTGAACCTTTTATTTGCTCATAATTATTTACAACTAGTTTTGAGAGATGGTGCAAACAAGACAAGTTAATTGGTTGACATCTTGGTATATTATTTGACAATAGCTAAGAATGTTGGTTCTAGGCACCTCTTAAGTCTCCACCCTCTTAAGCTACTTGCAATGGATGTGGATTAAGAAATTAGAGGTGTATTTCTCAATTAAGGGATTTTGACCATGCCTTGTCTTTGGAAATGGATCTTCCATCCACTACCTAATCCATGATATTGGTGTTGAACAATCATTAAGCAAGGCTTGTATCATTGAATGTTTAGCTCTCCGGATCATTCACAATGGATCTATCTGTAGATGAGTTAGGCTTAGAACCAAAAGTCTGAGATTATTGCATATGCTCAAGACTAGGTGTTATTGAGCATGTTTTTTTTTTTTTTTTTTTTTTTTTTTTGCACTCCACCACAATCCTTAACTAGGTGATCAGTTGAGAGGCAGAAGCGATAGAGAATGGAGAGGTTACAGTAATCAACAAGTATTACTGCTTTTTCCTCCATGCTTGCATTGGTAACTAACAGGGAGGTATTCCACCCAAAACCTGTGGTAAGCGCTACGCAAAACCATTGGTCCGCCATGGGGAATTACGCTTATCACTTATTAATAAATCACCTAGGCCTCCTGCCATCTGGCGGCCACACACAAGAATTTTCTAGGAATGTTCTTGAGTGCGAACCATGTAGGAACCTTCAAACATGATGGTGCATGGAATCTACGCATCCAGGTTTGCAAGATGTAAGTTCCCTGCCTGAACTTGTGAGGTGTGAACATAAGAAGCTTCTGGGTAGCCTCCGATTGACAACTCATAACCTGAAATAACATTCCCATTGATGCAACTCGCGTTAAGTAGATCTTATCATGTTTCCCCAGGTTGGCGACCGCTGCGACCAGTTCTGATTCAATTGTTTCGTCTTTTACCGCTTGAGCACGCCCCTCTTCCCTACAGATCGCGTGGGATCCACAGGTGTATGTGCCATCCTTTCTTGCAAGGAATCTTAGGAGAGGTTTCCCTGCATGATCCTGAAAACCCTAAAACCTTAAAACCCGTTTACCCCTACTATCAAACGACAGCCCCACTAAACTCTGGATCTCGGAACCCTGATTGGCGAAGTTCACGAGATAGATCGCTAGGCACACCCTCGTCCTCAGAGCAGATTGGCCCAAAAGATGTGCTGAGTAGCAATGGATCTAACTTCGCAAGACGGGCTCGTCATAGACGTCAGACCTCCTCCGGCGCTTCATTGCGACCCCTTGACCTCCACTGAAAGTTTTTTTTATTTTTTTTCACTGCGGAGTGTTTTTGGGGAGAAAGCCTAGAGGTTATTTTAATACGAGCATGGGTCGGTCATCTAGATTCCCATGCGAAGCTGAAGCTGGAAGTCTGAGAGCACAGTGTCCTCTGCAGTTGAGCCAAATCCGAAGTAGTCCATGTTACAGAACCCACCATCGAGACTCATAATTCCTTTCGCTCCTTTTCTGGAACCCAAGCCAGAGCTAGCGCCACGGAAATTACTCTCTAGAATCCTTTTTAGGGGTTACACCAATTGTAGCTATAACCATAGCTCTCGCAAACATCCAGGAGCGAGCTCGTTTGGAAAGTGGCCATAATTATGATTCCGACGACAGTGGAGTGTACTTTCTACCCTTGTGTGAAAGAAAAAGCAGAGATCGACGTTATGCTGCGGATGTGAACGCAAATCCAAGAAGCTCTTACATCCGAACTTAACCTCTGCTTGGCACATCAACTTCTCTCAGTTCTCCCCTCCCACCTCATTTCCCAACTATTTCCTAGTGTCCGTGCAGCCAACTGTTGCAAGATTTCTATCTTTGCCCATTCCACATCTCCTGTGGTGGTAAGTGCATTTGCGGTGATGCTTGATGAATCACTCGCTTGGCATTTTCTGCCTCCAAAGTTCGAACTATTGCAACTGCTCTGCCTATGTGCCCCGCTGCTTCCTCAAATCCTGCAAGATGACGCCACTTCGGATCGAAGAAAGAACAAAAGGCATCGACGCCATTCAAGTGACGTGACGCGGTTGTTTATATTTTATCCTCTTTATTGTTTGATACTATTATATTTTCAAATGTGACTGACTCCAAAGCACCGTTTAATGACTCCCAACATCACCGCATGAAAGTGCTGTTTGCCTCTTTGAAGCTCCTCGTAGGCTTGTACACAGAATCTGTCTTTCCTTACTTCAACCTTCACCGCCTTCGCAACCCGAGCAGTAACCAGCGCCCTCTTCTTAAATGCCATATCTATTCTTTTTTTGTCAGCGTTGGGCTCAGATTACGCCCTTCACTCAGCCTTCGCAATTAGGTTCAATTTTTCCTCAGTAGTTTTAATTACATCTTGAGTTCGAATTTCAATTTTCAGATTCCGAACACAATATACACAATCCAAATAAATTTCAATCTGCGAAATTCATTATCTATCAAAATCACAATTTAATAATGTAAAGAGTAGCCCCAGACGACAAACAGAAAATGCAAACCTTAAAAAAACAAAGAATCAGTGGTGGTGACAGAGCCAACCCGAAATAGCCCAGCCCTCATAAAGAGGAGCGTGCCGAGTGTTGCTAGGCCATCAGAGTTCCAATTTGTCTCACATGGCTCCAGTTTTCGCTAAACATTGCCTCTAAGTATCCAGTGGAGCGGAGAGGGTGTTGCCGATTCTATCATAAGCAATAGGAACCGAAAGGGAGGTGCTTCATTTTGGTTGCGTTAATTTAGGTGCCTCCGACGATTTATACTTATTCCGTTTAAAACATCAGTAAGTCATCGACTAGCATCCATCAGGCAAGGTTACGGCTCTCACAGTGACGCTTGCTTGCGCCATCAACTTGCCGTATTATGGTGCTTTGGAGTCATTGAGGGCCGCCTCCTACGCTCTTCAAGTCAACAATGAAGACAGTGCAATGTTCTCGCTCCGTAAGAATATTCGATTAAACTGTTTTGAATGACTGGAATTAGTCAGTTTGCTAAAACGCTGCTGAATTTTTCTGAGAACTCCAACTTCCGAAACCTGGAAACCAAGCACTGAATCCTTTTTTCGAGTGCCGGGTTCGTTAAACATTAGTCAACATAGTTTTTATTTTATTTTATTTTATTTTTATGCCAGGAGCGTCATCGTCTGACGCTACAGTCAGTGCCATGGATTCAGTTCGAACTTTTTTTTGAAAAGTGAAATAAAGTAAACACACCCACCAACTCTCCTCAAGATAATAATAATAATAAATCTACAAAAGATCCCGAAGAGAAGAAAAGGGTAAGACGGAAAATAATGATAACTGCTTCTTGGGATTTATAATGCATTTTAAAGTTTATGTTCTGAGAAGAGGACAGAGTTACAGAGCAGGAAAAACGAGCAGTCACCGCAGGTGCAAAAAGAGTAAAGGTATTAATTGTCTGAAGTCGGATCTTTATGTGGATGATTGCAGTATTAGAAAAAGAGGACTGAGTTGCTCAAAGAGAAATCTTACTTTCTGGTTGGCAAAGTGCTCGACTTTGCAGTTGCTTGTGCATCCACCCACAATCATGCGAGATCGACATTTACGAAGCGTACGAACCCCAAAATAAAATAAAAAATCGAGAATCCAGGTGATTCTATATTTATTATCACTTATTTATACCCACTCCCTGGAAAATTCACTCACACATTTGTGGTCTTCCCACTCAGTAGCAGAATCCCAGCACAGGGTTCTTCGGAGAAGAACTGGAGTGGGGCTGGATCGGAAGCCACGCCGCTACCCACTTACCTGGATGCCAACCAAGACATAGCTGTGCCCACACTCATAGAATGGTGGACGGAGCAGGAGGAGTCAAACGGCAGGATAAAAGAGCAAATAAAATAAAAGCGAAAAAAAAAGAGAAAAATATCCGAGGAAAAAGAAACAGAAAAAAAGTGGGGGTTCTCCGAGAACTGAACACCAACTCCGAAGAACTGCGGACAGGAACGCCACCAAGTACATGAACCAAAAACTTTGGTGGTCGTCTCAGGGTGGAATCGCACTTTATCAATTCCATTGTTCCAAATATAGAAAAAAAACAGTAAAAAGAGAAAGTGAGAAAACGAAAAAAAAAAAACAAAAAAAACAAAACAAATCAAACAAAGCCCCTTGTCAATGGTGCTCTCTCTTCCGGGCAGACCGGCTGCTCGACCGAGCACGGATCCCGTGCTCGGAGCGGACCCGGGATGGAACAAACCCTAAGTTACATATATATATGTAATTTTGTTTTTGTAAACCTACATGCGAACACTTCGATAGGGATTAAAATAATAAGGTGATGGCGGCACCCGACCTGACACACGAGTTGCGAGACCGTGGGCGCATCCGGCGGGAGGGTGGGGCAAGGCGGAGGGAGGCTGGAGGAGCAAGACGAATCTGATCTGGGGAGGGAGATCTGATGGCGCACCGAACCTCGCCACCACTTTTGCGATGGGGATGAATGCATCGCCGTGCCCTCCCTTCCGCTTCCCAATCGTGAGTCTTTTCTTGGTGCGCCCGAGGTGCGACGCTGCTGAGTCTCCTCCGGGCCCGGAAGACGGAGCTCCACAGATGCTTGTGTCGATGCTCCTCTTCCTCCTCTTCCTTGCTCTGCTCCTCGCTAGCTCCCTCTCTCCCCCGTTGCCCTGCCACACGCGATGGGCCTATTGAAAATAGAATTACACACCATCATTATGATATTGGTTTTGCTAATCGATTGTCTTTATACATTTATTTATATGTACCGAAAATAAACAAATGTAGTTGTGGACATATATATGAAAATGTACCAATGTGTTCATTTGTGTTTTCGCGAATTGGAATTGAGTAATTTGTTAATTGAAATCTCAGAATACATTGTTGTAGTAATTTGGAAAGTACTATGTAAACATATAAATATAAGTATATATTACTGGAAGAAGCACATCCTTTACTTTCATAGAATGTTATTTTTCGTAAACATATTGCAAGAATAGAAGTTGAGTTTAATTTGTAAGAATAGGCACTTGTTGAATTTTATGAATACCATCAATGAAACTGTGAAGTTCTAATACAAGCATTTCTGAAAACTACAAATATGTATGAAGTGAAGGATTACAAGTATTATTCCTGATACAGGTATTCAGATTAAGTTATTATAACAATTATACGATGTTAAAAAATTATGGGCCATCTCTTAAATCCCCCCTTTGAAATTAATAGAAAGTACTCTGGTTCAAAGCAAGATAACCTAGCTCCTTAATAAACTAATTTCTGGCTTTTATGAGTATATTTGAATTACATTTATTTTTTGTTCATACCCTCCTTGCATAAAATATCACAGTTGACTAGGGTTTATCATTTATTTAATCAAGAAATTTGGATACATAATTGTATTAAAAAAAAAAGTGAGATCCTTTTCATATATTGTCTTATCATAGTCAACATAATATATATATATATATATATATATATATATGGAATACTTAATAAGGCTTTTTTTGTTTGAGATTTTAGAAGACTCATTTCATCACTTTATTCATAATCATGGGTTGGATATAATTAGTTTTTACAACAACATGTCATTAAGACATACACTAATAGTCGTGATAATACAAATAAATGTATATATTTTACTGACTTTCTCCTTTTCTGTGATTGGATAATTAAGACAATGTTGAAACTTCGATCATGTAAAATGACTTTTTTATTCATTTATACCTAGTCTTTATTTTGAAGAGTTTACAATTTATGTTTTGTAAGCAATTAGTCTTTAGAGTCTGTTCAATTCGGTTTCAATTTCATATCACGGTTATGTATAAATTTGTATGTTAATGCACAATGATTGAAATATATATATATATATATATATATATATATATACTGCAAATTTTATTTTTTGTATTCAAACATAATTGGGATAATTTATAACATTAATAATGTACAAAATTACATGTTATTACAACATGTCATTAAGATATACACTAATAGTGGTGATAATACAAATAAACCATAAACTAAATGATGGTAAAATGTATAATAACACTTTAATTCAATCAGTAAAAACGGCTTGTTATCATATTATTTTTGGCCTTGCTTCAAATGGTAGTTAAGCCTTGACATACGGGCTTGTTGACAGTGTATGTGCCTTATTACCAGGAATACCCTTATCAACACAGTTTGAAGTTATTTTTATAAATATTAAAAATCAAGATGGAACTCTGAGAAATAAGTTTTTTCTTTCAAAATTTTTAGAGTTGAAGTTATAAATATGTTTGTGTTTACTTTTCACACTTTATCTTCTAAATTTTTACAATAAAGTTATTTGCAACTTGACCAAAATGTTGTGTTATGCTTTGATTACAAATCTGAATGAACTCTGTCTAACGTAAATATCATTTATTTTTATCAATGATGGTTTGGAAGGGTTCAGTAACATAATCGATGACAACTTGTTCAGGTATAGTTGTACCTTATACTACAGTAAATGGTGTTTCTTTATTATTTTATTATTAATTTTTCTTCAATACCAATCAAAACTTGAGACAAACGGTATCATAATTGACAGAAAGCTAATGTTCACGTGAAAACAACAGAAACAAACAAACAAATACCAAAGACATAATTTACATTCTCTTCAAAATGTTGAATCACCCAACCCAACAGGAAAAAACACAAACTTTTCTCAAATTTAATGGAAAACAAACGTTGAATTGTTCCTCACATGATTGAACAAGCTCTCGCTTTACAGAAGGTACCGAGACAAACGCTAGAGTTCGGCAAACCTTAAGTAGGATTTGTGGGTACACCAGCACGTTTGTTTTTTTTATTTTATATTTTTTCATGGTGTTTTGTCATTAATCCTTGGAATTTTCCTATTGCAGTGCAAGTTTCCTGTAACTAGCTGCAAGCGCTGAGTTGGGTTGCGTTGCAAATGCCCAGTGCCGAGCTCCATCTTCTGATACATTCTGTGCAGTGCACATTTGCTTTGCTAGAGAGCTCATCGAGGTAGGGAGATGCTCGCCAAATTGGTCCAGCATTGAATTTTAGTGGTAAACGACGTAATTACCACTTATACCTTGCAGCAAAAAGTAGAAATGTTAGGTGAACTAAACAAGCTTTTGGCACAACTCGTTCTGATTGGCATCAAGTTGAGGATAACGTTCGAATATGATGAGTTGATGCACGTGGTCTTGTCAGAGCTCGATTTCTTGTGGCACTTTCCGTTATCAGTATTCCTCCTCTGTATTACAGTTTACGGCAGATGAAAGGTCCAGATTCAATGTTAGTCCCTGGGTACCTTAAATGTTGGTTTGTATCACAGAAAATGAGTTGTTTCACTGTGTTTGGTTGAGTTTTTCTTTATCATTGGTGGGTCCTTTGTGCTTGTGATTTGGCTTAGCTGATTTGCGCTAATAGTGATTGTCACGAAAGGATTCTAATAGGCAATTATTACGACTGTATTACGACTTTGGGATTATTGAATCCAACATTCTTCGGAAGCTACATTCGTATATGCAGACTTCCACGAGTTGAAAAGCCCAACTGCTCTCAGCGGTCCAGGTTTTTGACATCTTCAGGTGGATTAATGCTCATGAAAATGGTCTCTCGATAACCAAAAACTCTCACCTGAACACTAATTTGGCTCTGAGTGGAGGAACAAGGAACCCGCGTGGAATACTTGTTCGAGGAAGCTGAAACCCTCTTTCCATTTTCCTATTTCAAAGCTGCGAAGGCTGTTGGTGAGGACCAAGAACAGGAAATCTGTACCGCATGTTGGATCTGTACAAATATCCCGTTCACTAGACGTAAGAATGACTAAATTTAATTTTGGATATTTTCCTCCAACAGTTAAGAAGAGTGGGATAATATGTCCTTTTGCTTCAGAAGATACTCTTCGATACAGGAAATAGATGTCTGGCAAGTCAACATTAGCCCGTCGTTGTTATGGCAATGATTCGATGATCTATAAGCCAGCAAAGTGGAGCTGGCAGCCTGTACTTGGCACGAGGTTGAGAGGTGGGTTCCACTAAAAAGCTCACAGCAAGTTTTGCAACTTGAATGCCGCGCATGAAAGTGCCGGCGCTTATTTCATGGATCACTGTCAAGGGTGATAATGAATTGTGGTAATAAATCCTTTGATATGAATCGGATGTGCAACTTCTGGTTCTTTCTGTAGGTGGATAGCCAAGTTCAAGAGAGTTTCTACAGCTGGAGCTTCTGTAACGTGGACCTTAAAGTGATATAACTTAATTCCCGAGACCAGGAGGCACATCGACGGCGGCATTACCAGTCTTTGTCTCATCAGGACAATTATATTTGTACAATGAAGCTGACATTGTTTCCACTCGCTCGCTCCCTCTCGTTTTCTCTCTCTGTCGCTGCTGAGGATGACTAAATTATAAACCACAGTGCCAGTGACTCAGCTAGCTCTTGGAGATCCCCGAACAGCCATGTTAAATCACTTCTCACTTTAACAGCAGTCGGCAGCTCATGTTTCACTTTGAAGCAGGTGCCGTGGTCGTCACGACTCCAAGACCAACAGACCTCATTTCTCGTGTACTTTTCCAGACCATGTTGTGTGTGTACGGCTCTCGTTGGCGTCTTTGCCTCTCTCTCTACAGTCTAGAGTCTCAACATAGGAGAAACTCACCGCCTAGTCTCGTATTGGAATCATGCTATTGCAGAGGCAGGGTTATCCATCAGTGCAGTAGCAGTGGCGATGGTGTGTCTTTTCTGCTACCAGCTTCAACAAAGTGACCACTAAATGGAGCAGAGGCAAGCTCTTCTCCTTCATCTTCCAAGCAGGATTTGCTACCTCCATGTCTGGTTATAGCCCTCCACAGCACAGATGCATGTCTAGGGTAACTTCACTTCAACGATAAACACTCGTTCAAGTGGCAGAATTCCAAGTGTGTGACCCAATCTTGTGTGGATAGTCTTGCTTCTACTGAACTGATAACTGTCAGCAAGCTCAGTGTTGCCTCTAGAAAATGCAATATGCAAGGGGCAGGATGCAATGGAAGAAGGGCAGAGCTTGCAAAGCTTGCTCCTCCCTTGTTCCTTGGATTGCTTTGAAATGTTTGGGTCGTTCATACTGAACCTAATATTGCACTGTGCAGTCACATTGTAAAACGTAAACTGAAGCACATTAAAAAAATGCAATGTTTAAAACACTTGTCATTTTTATTTTGTGTGTGTGTATGTATAAATAAAGTTTATGAGTTTTGAAATTCAATTTTGTTTTATAATGTGGTCATTTATATATTTGTCACAGCTGCAAACTTTAACTACCGGTAGTGGATTCAAATACACTTTAAGGTCCAAAAGCCTTTATATATATATATATATATATATATGTATGTATATATACATATTTCTAGTAGCATCTACTTTGAATTTTAATAGCAGAATCTGGTTCAAACTTCAAATATATATATATATATATATATATATATATTAAAATAATCAATGCTTGATGTAAAAGTAGTTTTGTCAAATTAAAGTTAGTGGCAATGGTGTGACACATGTTCTTTGTATATATATATATATATATATAATTATATTTTTTTTCCAAAGAAGTTTTAGTCTGAATTGAATTTGTTAATTCTCTTTTTGTTTTCTTCATACTTAAAGATGGGTTCTCTTTAAAAGTTTATTTAAGTTCAACTAAACAATAGACCAATCATTTTGATTAGGTATAAATTATTCTTCTTCAGAAACACCAAACTATCTTTTATCTTTTTAAGTTTATTTTTTATAATTTGTTCTCTTAAATGTTTCAACATTTCAATTTGTGCCGTGTTTTAAAACTATGTATTTATAAAATCTCAGCATTCAATGTGTATATAAATATATAATTTTCTTTAAAAAGTTACATTAATATCTAAACTTAGAATATCAGAATAATATTTAATATTCAAACTGTAAAGATTTTCATTATTAATTTCTATGTTTAGAAATATCATTTCTAATTTTAGTTTTTTAAGATTTTGAGATTTAAAAAAAATTTAATTATCATTTATCTTAAAAAATATTTTATTATAATTTGATGTGGACTTTACATTTCAATAAGTTTTCTTTCATTTCCTTATGCTTACAAAACATTTTACTAATACTCTTAGAATATCTATATATATATATATATATATAGGGAAATGATCCAAATTTTTACTTGATCCAAAAAAAACATGTGGGTCTAAAATATTAATTATTATACCAAACTTGAGATATTTGATTTTATTTGTATACATATTGTTACATAGATGAAATTCTTATGATACTTAAATTTTGATTTTTTTAAAATATGAAATTAAAATTACATTTTTTAATGTAATTTTAAGTTCATATTTTATAAATGGTAATTTTAAGTTCATATTTTAAAAATATTTTTATTGAACAACCTGCCGCTGTCCGAAATCGTTGCTGTAATAGCCCTCTGCAAGTTTGCTCTTCTCCGCTCTGAGGGTTTGACCCCGAGTCCACAGTTTAGCATGTGGCGCTCCGGCGCAGTAGCTTGAAGCCGGGCGTGGAATTCTGGTAGAAATTGGCGGTCTATCAAATTCTTCTTCAGATTGAAGCTCTGTAGCGGCGGGATCTTGCTGAACCAGTTCTGGATGAACAAGTCTTGGACAAAATCTGTTGGGAAGCGTCCCTTGATATCATGTCGCAAACCGGATGACTCCGCGGATGGTGCTGCTTCCTTCTCGACGAGTGGAATAACAAGGAAAAATAAAATAAAATAAAAATCTCGCATCTAACTATACCATGGGAGTAATTGAAAAGCGAAAAATGGAATTGGTTGCTAGAGGATATTTGATCAGTAGTGAAGACGACAATAATTTTCAGCTTTAGCCTGAAATGCAGACTGCTGCTAAAATGCAGCAGACAACAGCTGAAGGAGATTCCTTGTTTTCGTTCAAACCTTGACAAGTGAAGTGAAAATCATGTGCGCATGTAGTTTAGGCCGTGCTTGAGTTTAATGCTTAATTAAGATAGAATTTTCTGAATTTTCTGAGTTTCACTCATCTGATTCTGAAACGTAGAGCTTCACCAGCCTGGACGCCTGGCTGTAAGGCTGATAGATTCAGTGGAGGAATCATTGTGTCTAAATGGACTGAATTTCAAATGCAGGATTCGCAAGTGCATGAGGCACTAGAACTTCCAAGGTCAGGGTTCGGCCACATTGTACCTTGATTCCAATATGCCGGCCATGGGACTGCTGTATAAGTTGAATAAATACACACTCCATCCAGTTTCTGCTAACTTCTATCCTTCATTATCATTCAATAATGACTTGGCAATTCATCTCTTGATGTTGCACCAAGGAGCTCTCTATAAATATATAACAATTTGTATGACACTTTTGGATTAGAATTTTGGATTAAAATTAATAGTGTTGTGATTAGTTTCTGAGATATTTTCCTTAGCTTTAATAAAAGATGTATATAATGTCATAGGCATGTATATATTTATTTAAATAAGAAGTAATAGGTAGAAGATAAATATGGGTAGATTTGATATTATCTTGTGGTGAAGCTTCTTAGAAACTTTATAGATGTATATTTGACTTTTTACATATTTATAGATATTTATAGTTGATTGATAGGTTAGAAATTTGGCCAACAAGTTAGCCATGTATCGTTCATGTGAATAGCTTGTAGTACAAGGTAATAATATGGTATGCATGTAAGAAACTTGCCTTGCAAGAAAAGATATATGTCTCACAAATTGGACACATGTTGGAGGTCATATAAGACATGATCACGTGGCTCCTAATTATATAGTATATATAGAGGTAATAGTGAATCCTTTTACACTCATGTCAATGTCTTTTTAGTCCTTAATCTTGTTTCAAGACTTTCTAATTTCATTTTCTTTGATAATACTTATTCTAGTTCAATATATTACCATCTTTGAGTTATCTTTTAATCTTTTTGAGTGACATAAGAGTATATTGAGATTTTTTTTATTTGAAATTCATATCCTTGACAATTTGACAAGAGTGTTAACTTGTTGTCTTTTTTTTTGTGTTAGAAATAAGTAGAATATCTCATTTCTATTGTTGTATTTTAAAAATTACAAATTATTATCATGGTCATACATATTTACTTTAATATTTACATATATAATTAAATAGAAATAAATAGAAATAAATTAATTTTATAATATTTTCTAAAAAAGCTTCTTAGAAGCTTCAAAGATGGTGCTTTGACTTTACATGTATTTGTAATTAATTGATAGATTAGAAACTTGTTCAACAAGTTAACCATTTATTGGTAGCTTGCAAAATAAGTTAATTATGTAGTATACATATAGAAAAATTACCTTATAAGTTAAGATATATGTCTTGCAAAGTCAACACATTTTAGAGGTCCTGTAGGACATCACCATGTGGATTTTAGTTAAGACTATATATAGAGGCAAGAATGATGAATATGATTGCTAAAGAGGACAATGTATCAAAAAATAAGTTTTTCCAACTATAATAGAGATCATGTGACTAAATTTTTATACAATTTCGAATAAAGATTCAATTTTTTTCTTAGATCTTTCATCTTATTTTATAATAGAAATTTTTTTAGGACCAAAAATCACAAAGCCTTAGCTTTATTGGATTTAAAAGCCTTATCATGTTTTATAAATAAAGACCTTGTCAAAAAATAATATATATCTTTATTTAAGAAAATGAAATTTATGGATGTAGAAGTTATAGATAGTCATTCACTATCTTTTAGGAATGTTGTACATAAAACTATTCTTATAGAAGTAGCAACTAGTGGTCATAATATTTTAGTAATATTTAATATGATTAGATCTCTTTCTAATCCAATTATTTTAGGATTATTTTAGGATTATTGTGGTTAAAAAGGTATAACCCTTAGATATACTAGATTTCTTGTAATCTTGATTTTTTCCACAAAGTAGCCCAAGATTTTACTAGTCAAGTAAAAATCCATAAGATTAATACTTTTAAACTGTTATTAATAGATTCAAGAACTTTCATACATGCTACTTTTTATTATATATATTATATCTATTATTGATAGAGAAAAGATTTTATGTGACATTTTGAGCCAATATTAAGATTATTAAGATATCCTTGAAAAAAAGAATGCAAATATTCTTCTAAAACATTGTCTTTATGATTGTTTTATTGATCTTTAATAAGGATTTCAATTATTATTTTGACCAATTTATAGCCTATCACAAAACAAGTTGGCTAAATTTAATAATTACATTGATGAAAATTTGACTAAAACTTCACATGCCATTCTAAATTTTAAATTGAGACTCCTATCTTATTTGTGACGAAAAATGGTGGATCTCTATGGATGTCCATAAACTATTGAGGACTCAATAAGATCACTATCAAGAATAAGTAACTTCTACTTTTAATTTCAAGACTTCTTGATCAATTACATCAAACAAAGATTTATACAAAAATGGATTTATAAAGAATATATAATATGATATATATTAAAAATAGAAATAAATAGAAAATTATATTTTGAACTAGATATGGATATTTTGAATATTATATCATGCCTTTTGGACTCACAAATATTCTAATTACTTTTTAGCATCTAATAAATGATATCTTTTGTAAGTTTCTTGACAATTTTATCATATGTTATTTAGACAATAACTTAATCTATTCTAAAAATATAAAAAAAATATAAAGTTCATGTTTTTTGTGTGTTACAAAAATTAAGAGTTATAAGATTATACACTAAAATAAAAAAGTGTATATTTCACACTATTCAAGTTGATTTTCTAAGATACATCATTTCAAATAATGGTCTGATGATGGATCCTAAGAAAGTTCAAACTATCATAGATTGAAAGATCTCAAAAAAATTCAAAATTTTATAATATTTTTTGAGATTTGTATAATTATTATTGGATCTTCATTAAGATTTTTTTCAAGTTGCAGCTCTTTTTATATGCTTGACATATAAAGACAAACTTGAATAGAGCAAAAAAGCTAAAGCATTTTTTGAAGCCTTGAAGACATTATTTATTTTTGCACTAATCTTGCATTGCATCAACTTTTCAAAGGTGTTCTTCATAAAAAAAAGTACATTAGACTTTACTATAACAAGCTCCATTCAATAGCTTTTTATTCAAGGAAATTTTTTGCAGCTAAGCTTAACTATGAAATTCATAATAAAGAACTTTTTGCAATCGTGGATTCATTTTAAGAATGGTGTTATCATTTAGAAGACACTTCTAGTCTAGTTATCATATATACAAATCACAAAAACCTCAAATACTTCATATGAGCATATGTTTTGAATCATTGTCAAACTCATTGGAACATATCTTTATTAAAATTACTTATTGACCTTAAAAATCACAAGATTTGTTATACATTTTTATCTAGCATCAAAAGAAAGAAAAGCAGCTTTTGATCAATAAAGAATAATTTTCTTGAAGCCAAAGCATTTTCATCTTTGATAAATAAAATCAACATTGACTGTTGATTGAACCTTTGTCAAGCAAATTCAATCAAGTATGTTATCTCATCTTCTTATTCATGATATGAAGAATAATTCTTCTAAGTCTTATGATACTTATAAGTTTGGATTAAAAAATAATCTATTCTATTTTGATAGAGGATTATATATTCTAGAAGGTAAAGCACAATTACATGTTCTACAAGCTTATCATGACTTTCTAACAATTAGGCATTTTGGATACAATATGACTTTGGAGCTAATATCTAGAGATTTTTGGTAGTCTCAAATATAAAAGGCACTTAAATACTTTGTACATTCATGTGATATTTTTTCAAGATAAAAAATTCCTTGTCATCGACCTTATGGACTTTTTCAGCTATTATTTATTTTAGAATAATTATGATTTTTTTATTTCTATGGATTTTATTATAAATCCCTTAGTCTGAGGATCATATGATTTTATATTTGTAATAGTTGATCATTTTATCAAGATGACACATTTTATATCATATACAAAATCTATCACATATGAAGAAATGGCTAAGCTTTTTGTTGACAATATTTATTGCTATTATACATTGTCTAAAGATATTATATTGGATAGGAGAATTCAATTTATATTAAGATCTAGGAAAAATCTTTTTAAGATTTTAAAAGTGGATATAAAGCTCTCTTTATCATTGCATCCTAAAATTAACTAACAAACAAAATAGTATTATATTACATATCATCTTATTTGAGAATGCACCGAGCATCTGGCTATGGAAGGTAGAATTGTGTTTTATAAGTATCCAAGAATGCTAATATATTTTATCCTTATAAGAAGAATGTAATTTGAATTTTAATTCAAAAGTGCTTAAATCCAATACAAAGTGCTAAAATATGCTCTTCTTAATAATCTCAATCATACATAAACTCCAATTGTCTTATTACTTTCATAAGTAGGTAATTTTGAATTTTCTTTGCAAGCCCTCTTTCTAATTAATAATCTTTAGTGAGCTATAGCTCTTAATCTAACTATTTATTTAAAGAAATTTTTTGCATACAAATGCTACTATAAGTCTTCTATATGCTTAATAGAATTCACTCCAATCCAACTTACAGATTGTGAGAAAACACCCAAAAACCACACAAATGTTACTTGGCTATCAATTTAAAAGTTGATGCAAATGTTCTAGTAGTAATTTCTCCTTCTTCAACTATTAACTTCAATTTAAAATTGGTATGTAGCTTAATCTTCAAGTCTTCTAATACCAAGCCAAATTTCACTTTGATCTAATTGATAGATCTTTAGATATCATAGAAATCCTATTCAACTCCAAACTACCAACTTTTGATATCTCCTTGTATCAAAATCTAGATATCTATCAATTACATTGTTATATTATGACAAAATTTTATATACACTTAATACACCCGATTGACTAATTATTATCAAATTTTAAATTATAGATGTAATATCAATTTCATGAAATAGCCGAGAATGCCAGTGCTATTTGTATTGCATAAATTCCAAGTCATCAATATAAATCTTGACTTTAAACAATAATTGCAAAGTCAAAATAAACTATACAAAAAAAAACCTTATGTCTCTAGAACGAGCTTTAAGCTAGCTCTCTAATCCTAATCACCAATCTTCAAATGCCTCCTTATTTTATCTTACGAAGTCATTTTAGTGGTTAGAGATTTGATTTTGACTATGTCTCATAAATAGTCAATCCTTGGGTATCAATATAACCTATCATAGGGATTTTTTAGCCCAATTCTAATTTAAAATTAATCTTAATATCAACTATCTTAATTATTTACTTCTTTTAATCTGATTTTATTAATAAATAGTCTTTCTAAGGTTGGAAAAAAGTCTTTAGAACATAAAAGATAAAATCACTAACCAACCTTTAACGTACTAACTATTAAGAGAAGAAAATAAATTAAGAGGCTTTTATAAAATCCATGTTTAAATATCTTGAATTATTATTGAACCAAGATAATTAGATATTAATTAAAAATTTATTTTTGATTATATTTTCACCATATAATCATGTTATAATACAATAATAGATGAATTAAGTTTTGGATCAATATTTGAGATGTACCATCAAATATCATCATGATGATTGGATAACTCTTTTGCCATTAGAAGAGTTTAGATATAATAATTTGGTATATTTTTTAATTCAACAAATAATTTTTTTTTTTAATTATGATTATCATCTATAACTTGATATTTATGACTTTTTAAAAGTTGATAATCTTATGACAAAAGGTTTTATAAATTATTTATTAGAGCTACATATAACAATGAAGGCATAATAAAAAGAAACTTAAGCATGATAAATGATTAATGCAAATTTTTATCACAAAGAACAACTACAATTCAATGTAGGTGAGAAGGTATAGCTATTTTGTCGTAATATTAAGGCTACTCATCTTTGTAATAAGTTCGACTATTGCAATCTTGGACTTTTTTTTATTTGTGAATAAGTCAATCTTATTACTTATTTATTATATCAATTAGAATCTATAAATATTTATCTTATATTTCACTTGTCTCTTTTTGAGTCATGTAAGATAGCAAATATCTTAAGAGAAGACAAATGCCACCTCTTCATATAAAAATGTATAATAATTAAGAGTTCAAGGTCGAAGAAGTCTTAGATTTAAGGCGGTGCTAATATAGATTAGAATATCTTGTTCATTGGTGAAAATATAATATTAGTGAATGCACATGAAAGCCACCAAAGAATCTTAAAAATATAAGAAAGAAAGTTGAGGCTTTTCATCCACAACATCCATCAAAACCAAGATAAAGAATAGCAAATCTTTGCTATAAAAGAAACAAGATCCAAAGAAGATAGTAATCTACTTTATATTCTTGTTTGTAACATTTATATATTTGTGATATTAAAGAGATGGAGAAACAACAACTAGTGCATTCAATTCAAGAGCTATCACTTCCTACTTATCAAATAAGAAATTGCAGTTTTCACAACTTTTAAGATGATATAATCAAGATGAAGATCCTAAAAAATGACATATCTTTCTTTGGATAGATAGTAAGATACAACATGTTTGATATCACAATTTGAGAATAGACTCTTGATTTTTAATAATTTTATTAGAAGTAAGAAAAACTTCTGATTGTATTTTAAATATTTTATTTAAAAAAAGTTACAAAGGCCTCAACAATGATGAAATAATAGGGTGGTCTTTCTGCCATAGTATGGAATATTATTGATGGTTGAAAAGACCAATCAACCATCTTTGAAGAGAACAAAGGTCAAAATATAAAGCAAATATAATTTTTCACAACTTGAATTTCTTTAGTATATGATGACCACTCTGTTGAAGATCAACAAGATCTTACATAATTGCCACCACATAGAGTTAAACCATAATAAATTACTAATTGTCAAAAAATAACAAAAGATTAAAACAAGTTATTATGGTAGATGTTAGATTAAAAAGAATCTAAAATTTAATTGAATATAATAAAGAAGGATGAAAGTAGTTGTAGTTCATCTATAATAGATATAAACTTTAATTGTAAGTAAAGAATGTTGGAAGTAAGAGTCATCTTATTCCAAACTTTTCTTTCTGTGCAATCCTATTGATGCTAAGTATTATCCCTATCTAACTTTTCTTTCTTCAATAAGTTATAGACCTACTTACATTTGTTTGTAAGTTTTAAAATTATATGAAGTCTTTTTTGTTGCATGAAATAAATTATGTTATTTTTTTTATTGGTATTAAGATTTATAATCTCTAAATTTTTAAATTTAGATCTAAATCTAGATTTTGATTTGCTCTTACTTGTTGTTAAGTGTATTTTGAATTTGGAATATATTTTACACCTTAAGGTGATATTATAGAATACTTGTGTTATATTTTCTTGGTAAGTTAGATCTTTAATAGACTAACTTTGTAGTTTCATATATTGGAGAAGCTTAAGGTATTTACAAAACCTCTTATGGTACTTCAAGGTGATTTGTGAGAATAAAAGTGATATAAAAGTCACAAATTTGGTTTGAGATGTTTAAATAGTTCATTGGACTTGTAGAAAGTTTTAGAACTTAAGTTGAGGGTATTTTGAAAGTGAAAACAGTAGTTTATTCACAAAGAATGTATTTTGAGATTATTAGGCATCTATACCTTCTTGCTGATTTTAAAAGCCTTAGGATTTTTTTTCTTGATCTTTCTTTATACATTTCTTCTTTAGATGTGGTTTCAAGTAAGGGTGAAAGATTAAAAATAATTAAAAAATATAGAGATAAAATTTCTACTATTGAAAGATAAAAATAGAACTTTTATTGGTATCTTTTGGATCTTTGAGATATTATAGATGAAAGTGAAGAACCTCCAAGCATGCATACTAATATAAAAGAAAAAAAGACAATAAAGTTTGTGAAAAGAAGGCTTTTGGATTGATTGCATGTAATATTAATGAAGCCAACTTCTCTCTTATTATTTATTACAAACATCCAATAAAAGCATAGAAGACTCTTTACAATATCTATGAGAGCGGAAACTTATCCAACATCATCTACACAAGAAGGAAGTTCTTTACTTACAAGATGGAAGAAGGTAAAGACCTCATGGCACATATCAAGAAGATGAAGGCACTTGCAAATCAACTTGTAATTGTAGACAAGCCTTTAGAAGATATAGATATTGTTATAATACTATTCATGAGCTTGCTAGAATTCTACAACTACCTCATAAAAGCTTTAGAATCTATCAAGATGAAAGAACTCATAATAGACTATGTGACAGTAAGACTTAGCCATGAAGTGATTAAGAAGAAAGAAAAAAAGCTTCAAAATAAAGATTCGGCATTCTATTCATGATAAGAAAAAAACAACTATTCAAATCAATGAAATAATATCAAAACTTCTTTCAATTGTGATAAAGTAGGATATTTTTCTCATAATTATTACAAAAGTAGAAAGATAAAAATGAAGAATGTAAATAATACACAAGATGAATTTGAAGGATAAGATCATGTATTCACAATAGTAAATAGCACCTCCATGGCTACTATGTGAAGATGGATTATAGACTCAAGTTATTTCAAGCATACGGTATGTTATAAGTATCTATTTGATACTTATAAGACTATTCCAATATCAAATGTGATTTTAGTAGATAGTCGCACATATAAAGCTATTGAAATTGGTTTTATTATAGTAGAGATAGTTGTGAATAGACAAACCAATAGGATCAAATTCAAAAAAAAAACTCATATACTCTATATGAAGCAAAAGCTATTTTCAATAAATAAACTTGTAATAGAAAGTTTTATAATTCAATTCAACATAAATGGGATGTTTTGTAAAAACATTGTATAGAAACATGTTTTCCAAGGGCTTTAGAAAGAGGAATTTATATTCCTTCAAGTATAAGAAGAATAATAGATTAGAAGTAGTTGCATTTCTTGGGTTTATATTAAACCAAGACAAGTTGAATATATGGCATTGTTGCCTTAGCTATTTGAATGTAAAGAGTATGGCAAAGCTTAATTCTATGGTAAGTGACTTAGATCTTAGTAAAACAAGCCAAAATACAATATAACTTACATGTGAAAAATGCATATAAGGCAAACAACAAAAGACTCCATTTTCAAATAGTGTGGCAACACGTGCTACAAAATTATTGAAGATCGTCCATTTTGATGTATATGGACCTATGAAGACTACAAGTATTGAAAGATCAAGGTATTTTTTCATTTTTATTGATGATTTCTTAAGAAAGATTTGTATTTATATTCTTAAAACAAAGAAAGAATGTTTTTGGAAGTTTAAGGAGTTTAAAACACTTGTTAAAAAATAAAGTGAGTGCAAGATTGAAGAGCTATGTATAGATAATGGATGTAAATATATATTTGAAGAAATAAGGAATTATTAAATAAACAACAACTCCATACACTCGACAACAAAAAAGTATTTTTGAAAGGGTAAAACAAACCACTGTCAAGATAACAAGAAGTATACTTCATACTCAAAATCTTAATTATGAGTATTAAGTGGAAGTTATCATGAATGCAATATAAACAAGGAATATGTGTCCAACAAGTGCTCTTACATCAATGACACCACAAAAAGTTTGGAGTAGAAGACAACCTTATATTTTACATATGAGGATCTTTGGATGCATTGCATATGCAAAGACATCATATTATATGAGATTCAAACTTGATGCAAAAAGTACAAAGTATGTTTTCTTAGAAAACATTCTAAGACATATAAGCTAATGTGTTTGGACACCAAAAAGATCATCAAAATTTATGATGTTGAATTTTTGAAGCATAAGAATGCTTGTAAGCACTTGAAGGTATATCTAAGTGGAAGTAATGATGTATTTATTGACACATCTCCAATTTCAGAAAAGAAAGAAGAAAATAAAAAAAATGAAGATGGTTAAGATGTTAATGAAGATGAAGAGGCAAAAGAGATGAAAATGAAGGCCTTACAAAATCCTAAAACCATCAATAAAGTTGTTAAAGATTATGATGATGATGATGATGATGAAGAATATCAACTTTTGAGTGAAAAATGACAAGTTATAAGGAAAAAAAAAACTTATAAGAAAGCATGGAATGCAATCAAATGAATATTTTTTAAATAAAAGGAGATATTCTTTAAGAGAAAGAAGACCACATAGCAAATAATTGAAGAACCATATCTTTTTTCAAATAAATGAAGAACATATAAATTTTCTTTTCTTTGCTAATCCGTTGTCTTTGTCTCATACTATAAAGTCATAAGATACAATAATGTAAGAGAAGGCTATAAAAAAAGAGTACCAATCTCTTATGAACAATGGTACATAGAAATTGATACTACTTCTAGCAAATTGATCTAATGTTAGTTGTAAGTGGATATTTAGGATTAAAAGAGATGCAATGGATGTGGTTATGAAGTAAAAAACAAGATTAATTGTCAAAAGATATTTATAAGTTGTTGATATTGACTTTAATGATATTTATATATTTATTACTAAATTTACTATTATTAGAACTATTTTTATAATAATAGACTTAAAAATATACCAAATAGATGTGAAGATGGCTTTTTTGAATGGAAAATTATAAAAAGACATTTACATAGACCAATCTCAAAGATTTGTACCAAAAAAAAAATCTTATATAAAATGATAAATATTGAGGATATTTAAATACATAAAATATACAAAGGACTTCAAATTAAATATTGGTAGTAAGAATACTGATTTGCAAGGTTATTATATTACAAATTAAATTAAAAATGCAAATGATAGAAGATCCACAATGAAATATGTATTCTTTACTGGAGTGGGAGCTATTTCACGGATTCATAAGAGATAACCTATTATTGCAAGATCAATCATGGAGGCTTAGTATATGGCAGCAACTCATTGTAAAATAAAAGCATGTTAGATAAGGCAATTCTTAAAAGATATTAAACTATTATAATTAGAAGCAACTCCAATAATGTCTAATAATCAAGATGTCTTGTATTTTCTAAGAATTTAAAAGCCCATTCAAGAACCAAACACATCAATGTTCAACATCATTTGATATGAAAAAAAATTTGAAGATGGTATAATAAATATGAAGTATTGTCCTACAAAAGACATGCTTGCTAATATGCTTGTAAAAATATTAATAAAAGATAGATCCCACGAGTTGATAGATTCATTAGGCTTGAAATTCTTTTGATAATTAGCAAAGTGAGAGTGTTAAAGATCAATAAGATTTTATATAATTGCCACCACTTAGAGTTGAATCATAGTAATTTGTTAGCAATTTAAAAATAAAAAATTTTAAAATAAATTATTATGGTAGTGATTAAGTTAAGAAGGATCTAAGATTTAGTTGGATGTAGCAAAAAATGATGAAAGTAATTATAGATGAAGTTCATCTATAGTAAATATAAACTTTAGCTTTTAGTAAAGAATGTGGGAAGTGAAAGTCATCTTATTCCACACTTCTCTTTGTATGTAATCTTGCTAATGCTAAGTGCTATAGCTTTTAATTTTTCTTTCTTCAATAAGCTCATTGTAAAACTTATTCTTAGAAGGAGATGTAATGTAATAAATAATACATATTTATTCTAATAATTACCTATATAATTAAATAGAAATAAATAAAAGTAGATTAATTTCATAATATTTTTTAAAAAAACTTCTTAAAAGCTATATAGACACTGTTTTGATTTTACATGTATTTGTAGTTGATTGATAGATTAAAAACTTGATCAACAAATTCATCACTTATTGATAGTTTACAAAATAAGTTAATTATATAAGGTATATATAGAAAACTTACCTTGCAAGTTAAAATATATGTCTTATAAAATCAACATGTTCTGGAGGTCTTAAAAAACATTGCAATGTAGCTCCCAGTTAAGAGTATATATGGAGGCAAGAGTAAAGCCTTCTTTATTCTTGTGAATACCTTTTTAGTCTTTAATCTTATTTGAAGACTTTTTAGTCTTCTCATCTTTATCAATAGCCATTTTGATTTAATACTATATCATCTTTGAATAGTTTTTTAGTCTTTTTGAGTAATACAAGAATATATTGACATTTTAATTCTTTAAGGTTCATATCCTTAACAACTACCACTTTAATACTTACCTTTGGTTTTTTAATATTGATTGTTATTTTTAAAGAAAGTGAACTATCTTTCC
This sequence comes from Physcomitrium patens, assembly GCF_059467195.1. Lineage (NCBI taxonomy): Eukaryota > Viridiplantae > Streptophyta > Bryopsida > Funariales > Funariaceae > Physcomitrium > Physcomitrium patens. The sequence continues at coordinate 2,155,236 of NC_143411.1, read as the reverse complement.
TTGTAAGAACTTTTATTTGATATTAGAGATTGTGGATTATTATCTTTTAATTTGATTTTTAAATTTGTTTAGTTGTTTGTAAAAAGAAAAATTATGGATGCTACTCGTGATGGGAGTGAAAATAGATTTGCAGTTATTATAGATGTTTATATACTTGTTAATATTGAAAGAGAGAAAATCTCACAAATCTCTAACATCAACCATGGAGGTAGTATTTTGACGCAACAACAAAATTCAAATTCTACGCCAATAAATTGTATAATTGAGCAAAATAAGTTATTAAAGCTAATAATTACATCTAAGAAGTCTTGCTATTTTAAATATAAAAGAAACAAAGATAAGTATATTTAAGAAGTTTGATGGAATAAGATTAAAATTTCAAAGATGTCTACAATAAATAAAATTTTATGTATGATTGTATCTTTTTTAATATCCTAATGGATTTACTTAAGTTAGATTCATAAGTACAATTTTCTTTGGAAATATTTTTCTATGGTTTGCATCTTTGATAGAAAAAGATTCACATCTTTTTTATGATGTGAATTTATTCTTAAAAGAATTTATGGCCACTTTTGGAGAAAATAATTAAGAAAGATTAGCAAAGCCCAAACTTGTATCTTTATAACAAGGATCATGTTCAGCTACCATATATATTGTAGAATTCCAAAATCTTCCTTGTGATGTAGATTGGAATGACAAAGTCCATATCAATCAATTTCAATATAAATTAAAAAATAGATTTAAATATTTATTATTAATAATGTTAAAATTAAGATTATTAAATTAATTTATTAATTAAGCCATTTTATACAACAATCAACTCTTTGAAAGATATCAAGAACAAAATTTTGATTAGAGAGATATAAATAAATCCATAGCAATAATTTCTAAGTCTACAAAAACATATTCATTAAGATTGGAACCTATGCAAATTGATACAATATATTTCAAACTTCTCATGAGTAAGAAAAAATTTGAGGTTGTTAACAAGATTTATGCTTATATTATAGAGAAATTAAGTGAATTATTCAATATTATCTAAAGAAGTAATAGAACTACAAAATGAGGGGCATAATTGCTAAAAAGTTGGATGTATCAGAAAATAAGTTTTTTCAACTACAATAAGAATTGTGTAGATGGAATCTTACATAATACCTAATAAATGTCATATTTTTTCCTTAGATTTATTATCTTCTTTTATAATAGAAGTTTATTTGAGATCAAAAAATTACAAAGTCTTTGCCTTGGTACATTCAAGAGTTTCAATTTGTTTTATAGACAAAGCCTATGTTAGAAAATAAGAAATATCTTTAGTCAAGAAAAATAAACCTATACATGTAAAAGTTATAGATAGTTGTTTGTTGTCCTTTGCAGATGTTACTTATAAAATAGGTCTTTTAGATGTAGCAATTAAAGATCATAATAGCTTAGTAATATTCAATGTCATTAGATCTCCATCCAACTAAATTATTTTATTATTGTGGCTAAAGAAGTATAATCCTCTAATAGATTGAATTTCTTACAATTTAATTTTTTTTTGTAGTCTAGTCTAGGATCTTGTTAATCGAATAAAAATTCACAAGTCCAATACAACCAAATGCTTATTATTAGGTGCAAAGACTTTTATGCATGCATAAAAAAAAAGATCAAATTTTATTATATATGCCACACCTATTTTTGATGAAAAAATTACCTTTAGTGATATTTCAAGTTAATACCAAGATTATCAAGATATTTTTGAAAAATAAAATGTAAATATTCTTCTAAAGTACCATTCCTATGATTATTCGATTGATCTTTAAGAAAGACCTCAACCACCATTTGGACCAGTATATAGTTTATTACAAAATAAATTGGCTGAATTTAAAGAATATATTAATAAAAACTAGGCTAAAATGTGCATATGCTTTTTTAAACCTCTAATAAAAGCTTCTATCTTATTTGTAAAGAAAAAAAATAGATCTTTGCAGATATCTGAAACCATATAGGACTCAATAAGATCACTATCAAGAATAAGAATCTTCTATATTTGATTTTAGGACTTTTTGATTAGCTCAATCAAATAAAAATTTATACAAAAATAAATCTACAAGAAGCATATGATTTGATATGCACCAAAAAAGGAAATGAATGTAGGAGATGAATGTAAGACAATATTTTGAATCAGATATAGAAATTTTGAATATAATTTCATATTTTTTGGATTTTAAAATGCACCAATTGTATTTCAATATCTAATAAATGATATCTTTTGTAAGTTTCTTGATGTTTTTTTCATTTATTATCAAAATAATATTTTAATCTATTCTAAGAATATTATATAGCATGAACTTTATATTTGTCATATGCTACAAAAACTTAAAGATATAGAATTATATGAAAAGATAGAAAAGTATATATTTTACACTACTAAATTTGATTTTTTAGGATACATTATTTCAAATGATGGCCTTACAATGCATCCTAAAAAGGTCCAAACTATCATGGCGAAGAAGATTCCAAAAACAATCAGAGATATGTAATATTTTTTGTGATTTTTAAATTACTATTAAATCTTTATCAAGAATTTTTTTCAAATAGCTACTCCTTTTATATGTCTAATATATAAAGATAAAATTGGATGGAATAAAGAAGTTGAAGTATCTTTTGAACCCTTCAAAACAAAATTTATTTTTATACCAATCTTGTATTGTATCAAATTTTTTAAGGTATTTTTTTATAGAAACATATGCATTAGACTTTGCTATAGATGTAATGTTATTATAAATGAAAGGAGATGGTAAGCTCTATCTAGTAGTTTTCTATTCTAAGAAATTTTTATAAACAAAATTAATTATAAAATCTTCAACAAAGAACTTTTTACAATTGTGGATTCATTTCAAAAATGGCATCATTATCTAAAATGCACCTCAAATCCAATCACCATATATGTGGATTACAAGAACTTCTAGTATTTCATGCTAGCATGTGTTTTAAATACCATCAAGTCTATTGAAGTATGTCTTTATGAAGATTTGAATCAAAATCACTTATCTACCTAAAAAACAATAAGATTTGTCAAACATCTTTTTTAGACATTCTTATCTTGTACAAAAAAAAATGTAGCTTTTGATCAACAAAGAATAATTTTCTTGAAGCTAGAGGATTTTCATCTTTAAGTAATGAAATCAATATTAATTATTGATTCAATCTTTCTCAAGTAAATTCAATTGAGTATGTCCTCTAATTCTTTTATTTATAATATTATAAATAATTTTTCTAAGTCTCATGAGACTTTTAGATTTAAATTCAGTAAAAATCTATTCTATTTCAAGAAACAATTATATATTCTAAAAGACAAAGCATGAATACATATTTTTCAAGCTCGTTATAATTTTCCAACAACTAGACATTTTGGATACAATAAGACTTTGGAGCTAATATCAAGAGATTTTTAGTAGCTTCAAATGTAAAAGGCAATCAAAGACTTTTTACAATCATGTTATGTTTGTTCAAGATCAAAAACTCTTTATCATCAATCTTATGGACTATTTAAGCTATTGTCTATTTTGAAACAACCATGGTATTGTATTTCTATGGATTTTATCATAAATCTTCTAGTCTCAAATTTTTATGATTTAATATTTGTGATATTAGATTATTTTACTAAAATGGCACATTTTGTATCATATAAAAAATCTATGACTAGTAAAGAAATAATTAATTTTTTTCTTAATAATATCTATTAATAATATAGATTATTCAAAGATATTATATTAAATAAGAAGACTTAATTTATATTAAAATTTTAAAATTTCTTTTTAAGATTCTAAATATAAACATAAAATTATCTTTAGATTTTTATACTTAAACTAATAGACAAATAAAGCACGTAAACTAAGTTTTGGAGTAATATTTGAAGTATACCACTAATTACCAACAAGATGATTGGAATTATTTTTTTACTGTTGGAAGATTTTGATTATTATAACATGATATATTTTTTTCACACAATAAATATCTTTTTTGCCAATCATAATTATCATCTATTATTTAATATTTTTGACTTTTCAAAGGTTGATAATATTGTAGCAAAAGATTTTTAAAATTATTTATTTAATTTACATACAAAAATAAGGCACAACTAAAAGAAGTTCAAGAACAATAAAAAAACCAACATAGATGTCAATGGCAAGGATAAACTTCAATTCTATGGTGGCAATAAGATATGGTTACTTCATTGTAATATCAAGATTAGTTGCTTTTATGATAAGTTAGATCAATATAAGAGTTTGGACCAATTTCTAATTATAAATAAATTAATCGAATTACTTATTAATTATATCTACCAAAGTTTATGAATATCCATCTTGTATTTTACATGACTCTTCTTGAGCTATATAAAATAATAAATATTTGAAGAAGATAAATGCCATGTCTTCCTAAAGAAGTAGATAATAATCAAAATTTTAAGATAAAAAGAGTCTTATATTTAAGTAAACATATATAAAAGGAAGTTAAAAATCTTACAAATGCACCAAAGAAAGTTGAGGCTTTTCATCAATAACATCCATCAAAATTAAGATAAAGAATAAAAAATCTTTACTTATGTAGATTAGAAAAGATTACATTTTATCTTCTATTTTTATTTATATATGTAGCATTAAAGAGATTAAAAATCAACATCTAGTAGATTTAATTCAAAAGCTATTATTTGTTGATCTATAAGATAATATATTGCAATTGTCATGGCCTTTAAGATGATGTAATCAACATGAAGACCCTCAAAAATGATATATTCTTGTTTAAATAGATCGCAAGATACAACCTGTTTGATATCACAACCTTGAATGAATGAGAAGACCTATTAACCATCTTTAAAAGAAACAATGATCAAAATATGTTGCAAATAAAATTTTTCATATTTTGAACTTACTTAACATATGATGATTGCTCCTTGTAGAACTCATTTCTAGAAGGAGAGATAATATCACAAATATATATATATATATATATATATATATATAAGAAGTGCTAGATATAAGATAAATATAATTAGATTTTATATTATCTTATGGTAAAGCTTCTTAAAAGCTTCATTGATGTATATTTGACTTTATACATGTTTATAGTTGATTGATAGGTTAGAAACTTCACCAACAGGTTAATTATGTATTGGAAGTGTGAATAGTTTGTGGTACAAGGTAAAAATATGACAACATATAAGAAACTTGCATTGCAAGGTAAGACAGATGACTCACAAATTAAACATGTGTTGGAGGTCCTATAGTATGTCACTACATATCTTTTAATTTAATAGTATATATGGAAGCAAGAATAAAGCCTTCTATACTCTTGTTAATTCCTTTGTAGTCTTTAGTCTTGTTTTAAGTCTATTTAGTCTTCTTATCTTAAGCAATAGCTATTCTAGTTCAATATATTACCATCTTTGAGTGTTTTTTTAATCTTTTTAAGTAACATAAGAATATTTAGATTTTTTTTCTTCGAAATTCATATATAAGCACTTCAAGTGGAGTATTAATGGGCATTCAAACTTGTAAGTTGTTGATTCCAATAAAATATAGATGAGTATATTTTTTCTTCATAGTATCAAAGAGTAGCCAATTTTTTTGAGAAAACATTTGATGAGCTATAATTATAGGAAAATAAGAGTTCTTAAATGTACTTAATTAATAATACTCACAATATAAGATAATGTTTGAAAAAAAATAAAGAATATTTTAAACTAGTTATATGAAAACCTAGAAGAATTTAGCATGGCCATAAAAGATTGGAATATATTTTTAGGAAAAAAAATAAGTTAGAAGAAAAAAAAATCATAATATATAAAGATTGAAGATGAAGGTGTTGCTAAGGTGTGAAAACATGTGAAAAGAAGGTTGAAACAAAGACTTTATTTGAAACATTTCTAATTCAAATTAAAAGAATATAATATGTTGAGGTACAATTTTATTAATTAAAGAAAAAACTTTATAGATATTATTTTCTTCAATAAACAACAACCATGTGGACATTATAATTAAGTACAATGATTCAACCAATGCTTACAAAAAGACTGCAAAAATAATTTCAATTATATGATGTATTCCTAAATTTTATTTCTATCTATCAAATAACATAGCATAAAACCAGGAGAGAGAAGATTAATAGAAAAATACTTCAAAAATATTTAAGCTATTAAAAACCAATTTATTGCTCTTACAAAACTATTATCCAACATTACTTTAATTCAGCTTGTACTTAATAAACTCTTTCAAAGCTTTGAAGGCATAATACATTAAATTTTTATATTAGACATCTTATCAAAATTTTCATCAATATCATCCAAACTTCTCAAAGAGGCATCCCAAATAGCATCAAAATAAAAAACTTGAAAATGAAAGAATTCTATTAATTTAATTCAATAGACTCCAAACATAATATACATGACGATGAATTTATGAAGAAGGACTTAATAATTTTAGAAGAAGGTTGTATTGACATCAAGGAAATTTTATTAAACAAGTAAAAGCAAATGCATCACAATACCAAAGGCCTATTATTCTTATTTTTTTCAATGCTATAAATGTAGAGGCTATAATTACATAGCTTGTCATTGCTACTAATAATTTAGAAATTTAGCTTGTACAACATAAAGAGGTAAGTAGTATTGTTTTTTTTTTTTTTTTTTTTTTTTTTTTAAATATCTAAAATTAATTCAAAAATCAATACCATTAAAAAAGAGAAGATTGAGATTTTAATGAAAAATGATAAAAAGAACATTAAAATGGCATTTACTAAAATTTTGAAGTCACTTCAATAATAATAACCTCGGTACTTAGATTTTGGTGCTACTTGCTACATAATTAAAGATTGAGAAAAATTAAGACATATGAACTTTGTTGCAAGAAGAAATATTAATATAATAAGATGAAAAAGTCATAAAATAATTAGTATCACTATTATTTTTCACATATATTTATTTAGTGGAATGAAACACTTGAAAGTCTTCTATGTTTCAACCTTAAAATGAAACTTGATTTTTTTTCATTAACTAATCAATCGAAGACATATAATTATATTTTATAATAAGAATTATTGGATCTTAAATAATGATGTAGAAAAAATGGCTTTAGCTATTGGTATATAGAATTCAAGCAATGAATTCTTATATGTTGGATTCTATTATATATTCAATTGAAATAAAAGAGCCAATAAAGCTGAGACACCAATATTTTGGACATATTAAAACCACATCTATCTCAATTACTTATCAAGAAAAGACAAAGCAAGAAGATTACTAAGATTAGAACCTTTGAAAGATATTTTGAGGATTTTTTAGCTAAAAATTAATACAATTTTTTTTATAAAAAAAACTATCCATAAAGCATGTAAAAATTTAATATTATTACATGCAAATTTAATTGGACTTTTATATACAATATCATTGCAAGGATCAAGATACTTTTTTGTATTTATTGATAATTATTCTAAAAAATATTAGATATTTTTTTTGCAATTAATATCTATGATATTTAAAAAATTTAAATATTTGAAAGAAATTACAGAATGAGCAGCTCAATAAATAAAATAAAATAAAAATAAAAAAAACTTAGAACAGATTGAGGAATAGAATTCATGTCAATAGAATTCAAGAACTATTGAAACAATCATAGAATCTAAAGACAATTAACTCAAGCACTTACACCAATATAAAACAATATATTTAAAAGAAAAAATTGAAGCATAATAGAATAAGCAAGGAATATAATTGCTAGATGTTAATTAATAAAATATTTTTAAAATAAATCTTTTAATAGTATAGATTTTTATTTATTGAATTCTAAATATAACTAATATTAAACAAAGTTATAAAAAAATACAATAGCAAAAAATTAGATATAAGTTTGTTAAAGACCTTTAGCTACCTTCTTTTTTTGCATATTCTAAAATAAGAAATAAATAAATTTAAAAGCAAGACTACTAAATATTTGCTAATAGAACTTAATTCCAATAATAAAATCTTTCTAATACTTAATCTTCTTTAAAAACATAAATTATAAGTAAATATATAGTTTCTGATAAAAACAAACTTAAATCATAATACCTATTCTGAATCAACATATCAAAAGATCTTTCTTAATAATATTGTAATTGAAATCAAAAGCATAAGGATTGAATTTATTGTAATTAATATTCCACTACTTATTAATATACTTAATATAATTCTTTTAAAAAAAATATATTACCATGTTATTTCTCAAACTAGAATTAGAGCTTACAAAGAAATTTATTTCAAAGAAAATAGAATCTAAAAAACCAAATTGAAAAATATTTAAAGCCAACTTGATTTCAAATAATAAACAAGTTGAAGGTTAAACTTAGAAGAGACTTAAAAAATAAGTTTTACAATATATATATATATATATATATATATATATATATATATTGAACTCATTATGTGAAGAAATTAGAAATTGATTGTTGTATGTTGTTTTAAACATATATATTTACTTAGATTAAATAATTTAGATTAAAGGAATTAGAAGTGAATAAATTTTTAAATATCATATAGACAAGCTTGTTAGAAGTTTCATATATGTTGATTTGACATTATATGTGTTTATAGGTGATTGATAGGTAGAAAACTTATCCAACAAGTTGGCCACATGTTGCACATATTGGTGACTTATGGTACAAGTTGGTCATATTATACACATAAAAAACTTATTTTGCAAGTTAGGCAAGTGTCCTCCAAGTTGTATATGTGTTGGAAATTCTATATAGTGTTGTTACGTAGCTCTTAGTTAGATAGTATATATATAGATAAGATTGAGGCCCCTTCACTCTTGTCAAAAACTTTTTTGCTCTTATTCTTCTTTCAAGAGTCTTTAGTCTTCTTTTTTTAAAAAATAGCCATCTTAATCTTAATATTATACCATCTTTGATTTTTTTTTTTTTTTTTTTTTTTTTTTTTTTTAGTGATATAAGAGTAAATTGAACCTTTGGTACATTATAAATTATATTCTTGAGAGTTTGACAAGAGTGCTAATTCACTATTCTTATTTTTTTAAAAAAATAAATGGATAATCTACTTCTTTTGTTGTATTTTAAATACTACAAACCAACCACTTTTAAACCAAAATTATAAACTTTTTAACATTAATTCTATTCTTAAAGAAAGTATATTATTTCTCTTTATAAAAAAATTTATTTGGTTTTAGAGAATGTAGATTACCTTTAATTTGGCTTGTAGATTTGTTAAAGTAATCTATTATAGAGATAGAAGAAAAATATGTGGATATTACATTTGGTGGAAATGATAAATTAATTTGCAACTATTATATTTTTTTATTTAAGCTTATAAACATTCTTAAGATAGAAAATTCAGAAATTACTAACATTAATCTTGGAGATACTATTCCTATATTTATAGAGAAGACATTAATGAGGTCTAATGTCTATGCCAAGAAGTTGTGTAGCCAAAAGTAACAAATAAATCAACTTCACAATTGAATCTGAGAAGTCTTGCTTCTATAAAGAAAGCCAAAATAGATCACTTGTTGGATGGAAAACATTAACTTAAGTAAAAAAAATCTAATTGCTTTTGAGAGCAAAAATTTGTCCAACAACATATTGCTTAAAGATTAAGTGTTGAATAAATATGCATTTCATTTTGTTTCTACCTTTCATTATCGTTCATTAATAACATGGTAGTTCAATATTTGACGTGGTACCAATGGGCTCTCTGCAAATGTGTAACAATCTGTATAATACTTGTAGGATTAAAACAAATAGTGCCGTAATTAACCTTTGAGATTTTTTCCTTAGCTACAATGAAAAATGTACATAATGGGCGATTAGACTTGTAAGTTATTGATTCCAATGAGATATAGATCAGTATATTTCTTCTTCAATATATTTGACAAGCAGAGAAAGGATCTTGTCTAACAGTGAGATGTTGAGAGATTCTGTGGTACTAATCAGACTTTACAAGATACAACAACAAATCCTTCAATCTCTGCTGGAGAAGCTTCATCAGAGGCGTGGAAACATCAAAAGATTCCAAGACAGTTGGCGAAAGCATGCAGGTGAACAATTCATGCATTTGAACGCCTCTCAAGGATCCTATCAATGTATGACACTAGTCATAATTCTGTGAGTTTACCTTTTTCACGAAAAATTATCGTGAAATAAATAGCTTCAGAGAGATGCCAAGTTGCTGCTTTCCTGATAGCTTTCGACTGCATAAATGCATGCAACAAGGCATGTGTAACATTGCGTCGGCAATAACCTGAAGATATAAAATTTCATAGCACTGATGAAGTTCCTGGTGCCAACATTGAGCGTGGAAATAGTATTAATCAGATATTGGTCTAAACTTCGTCTTGGCCATGCCAGGATCGATCAATTTTGTCGGTCTACAACAGCACGAGGTTTTAGGCCACGGTATGCAACGCCCATGTGGATGTCGCACATTCCACTGAGGAACTGCTCAATAATACTGATTGATACAAAGAGTGACAATGAAGGTATTTTACCAGCTCGTTCATCTATTGTTGATGTCTATCACCAAGTGGTCATTGACCTTCGAAAAACTCGCTAGAGAAAATGCTGACAAGTGACAACGACATGGTTTTCGAAAGCCCGAGTTGCCATCCACACACTTGGCTTGGCCACACACAACACTGCAACACAAGACTGTCTCGAGAAGAATTCTTTACCAGCCTCTACGTTTTATATATGAAAAGCCGATGCTTGACATCATTCAAGCTAATAGCAGTTGCTGACGATGAACTTAGCCTCCTCAGAAATCCTACTCAGATTTTACAATGTTGGTCGGAAAATAAACTTCGTGGATTCCGAATAAGTGACAATCTGTCGGAATCTTAACCAGAATCTTCACGAGCTTCGCTGACAAGTCCTCACACTGACTTGTATATAGGGATCCTTCACTACCACAAACTGTTAGCAAAAAGTGATGTCCTTGTGAATTTTTTTGTCCTCGCATCGGAATTCGACTTGGATTCATACCTAGTCATTTGCAGTGGGCACCAGGCCCTCTTTCATTCTGAAGTTCCAAAGTTTCATGGTCAAAACACAGTTTGCGAGTGACAGAAGACGATGACTTTTGATAATAATGTACTCGTTGGGACTTGCCTGCTTTTGAGTGAACTATCAGCAGAAAAGCAGATGTCAAGGAGCTGAGGTTCGCTACTACCCATCTGCGCAATCGACTTAAGTGAGTGAACTTTAAGACTTGTTAAATCCTACTTTACATGATCTTCTCACAATGGAACAATGCACTACCATAGAGAAAAAGTGGAACTTAATTTATCCCAAGATAGGGCTGGAATAGATTTCAAGCTAAGGACAGATCTAACCCCTAAATCACCAGGTCGAAATCAATACGAGGACAATATCAGCGACATTACAGTTGCCTTCATTCATGTCCAGAATGATTGTCATCACTCTTGACACGAACATTCTCCCGTGGGACTGCACCTTCCAGACTCGAAGGCAAGAGCATGTAAGAGAACTTGAAACTTCGCAAGGAAATGACGAAATATTTTGTCGTGCACCTCACCCATGTCATGAAGTACCAGGGAACAAAAGCTGCCGGACATTGTGGTGTGCATAGGCAAAGAAACAATCATGATCTTCGGTGTAATTATCATTAAACCAATCAGAGATCAATCCACTAAAACACTCCACATCGAGCTCTAAACAACTGCGCAATATAGCTGCAGATCATGCCCTTCTCATGTGCTTCAACATCACCCCGCGCAAGTTTAAGCCATGGCGAGATCCTGATTCTACCATAACAACATGAAGTGGTGCCTTAGATGGCGGTGTAGATATCAGTCTCAGAAGTCAGAAAGCTCCACCAACCCAACAGCTGGATCTCACGTCAGCTATCCGGACAGTTGCACCCGTGAAAGGCACATCAGAGTACAATTTTAGATAAATAATACCTGCCATCTCAGATTTTGTGAGCCGACTCGTTCAACCTTGGGAGGGAAATCTTATTTTAGAAATGTAAAGGAACATCGCAAAGAAGGAATCTTTTAGTGGTTTTTATTAAATAGACACGGGTGTACAGTTGACTGTCGACCAGGTCTTGCCCACCCTCATTACAAATCTGCAAATCTGTGACAAGGTTCAAGAGATGTGGCGCGATGGTGAGTTGGTTTCTTCCCACCCTTTTGCGCTACCCACCGCACACTCGCACCGCATCTGCCTGTCATTTCATACCTTGCTTCTTCAGTTTGTCAGATTCACAAATGTGAAACAGCAGGCTCCGTTCTGTACACTTCGCATCTCACCTTGTTACCCATCATCAGCGCATCATCCTGGTGTTGAGTAACATCAGGTCCTGAAGACAGACAGAGGCGATCTCTTTTTTCTATACTCCGAAGTGGCTTGCATTGCTAGGTGAGCTGGTTGGAGCTCCAAGCATCATCCTCGCAGCAAGCATCTCTGCCTCTACCGCTCCGCCCCCATCGCAGCAGCTTTGGCACGAAGAAAACGAAGAAGAAGGCCGCCACATCTGCCCCGATGGGATGCGTGCCAGCCACACACTTCCACACACTCTTCAAACTGCTTTGAAAGGTTCACTCTCGCACCGCACCACACCTCGTGTCTCGCTGGAGCCTCCAGCAATTTGCCACGTGACACTTTCTCACACGTCGCCTTCTATCTCTCCAATAGCCATCAATTGTTTTTTAATAAAAAAATCCAAATTAATTTACACCCAGTTCATTCATTGGTTTCTGCCCACAGACAAGATTTGCATGCTTGTTATCATGCTAAGAATCAGTACAACGATTGTTTCCATTTCAAAACAACTTCCACGAATAATGTTAAAATGTTATATAGTATCACTGTGTTTTGTCACACATGATCGACATTTGAGAATGAAATAAAATAATCAAGGAGGTTGAAGTCCAGGTTTAGAAACCAAGGAAGTTCCTCGAGCATTTGAAGCCCAGTTTCTCTCAAGACTACGAGGCAGCTTGTGCTTTGTTGGGTTTTAATTGGAGACTTCACAAAGCAAGTGGGGGGCCATAAAAGGAGGGGGGGGGGGAGGAAGCCAGCAAGCAAAGCTTCAGTTGACTAATGAGATCCATGTGAATGAAATTTGAAAAACGGAGCTGTGATTGGAAAGAAAGTACGTCAAAGCGTCCAAGAGGGGGGGGTCTTCAAGTGAATTATTAGACGGAAGAGGGACTTGGAGGGCCAAGTTTGGAGCGCGACCTCGGTTCTTCATCACCTTCATTTTTTTCATTCACTCTCACTTCTTATTCTTCTTCTTCTTCTTCTTCCTGGTTGCTTCCCCGTGATCTTCTGTGACGAGCTGAGAGCCGTGCTCGCTCTCCCCGATTTCGCTTCGTTTGTTCTCGTGTGCGCTGCCGCAGATCGGTGAGGAGGTCTCAGGGTTTGCTCGCTCTCGCTCGCCCGCACGTCTGGGGAGGCTCGGCCTCCTGCTACCAAGTCTGTCGCCATGGCGGCCGCTAGCGCGCCCATCACCATGAAGGAGGCTCTCACGGTTAGTGGTCGCGAGCTGGCGATAGATCTGGAGTTTTTTTGTCACGAGCGGAGGGGTTGTGTTGCATGTCGTGAGGTTAGGGTTTCGGGGTGCGTGTTAGTGATTGAGGATCTGTGGAGTGCGACGACGATGTGGTTGTCAGAGTGTTTTTTTTTTTTTGTGTGTGTGGACGTCTGGAAGGGCGGGAGGGTTTCATGTGGGAGTGGGAAGGGGGGGGGGGAGTGTGGGGCTGTTGAGAGGTGGAACGGTGGAGTTTGATAGAGTGGACATTGGATGAAGTGCTGATGGTGTGGGAGAATGGGATGTTGCAATGCAGCTGACGAGCCTCGGGATTAACCAGCAATTCGTCACATTTACACATGTGACGATGGAGTCCGATAAATACATTTGCGTGCGGGAGACGTCGCCGCAAAACAGTGTGGTGATCATTGACATGTCGATGCCTAACCAACCTCTCCGTCGCCCTATCACCGCCGACTCCGCCTTGATGAATCCTTCTAGCAGAGTGCTGGCCTTGAAAGGTATGCTCCGAAACACCCTTGGCGTATGGGGTTGGAATCGATCGATCTGACAGGTCCGAGGATTCTATTTGGAATGTATCAGCTCCTAGGCGCACATCAAACCTCCTGGGGAGGTGATCGCAAATATAGAGAATGCTTCATTTCGCTGGGGAAATTTCATAGGATGAAATGGTGGATGATAAGGGCATATACTTTCGGTTTGCAATCTTTCTCTGGGTTACAGTTCTAGAGCACTTTCTAGTGTTTAGTGTACGACTCTCGAGCTGTCACGTCAGTGCTTTTCTGACCGGCAGCGCTGCATCTCTTTTCTTTAGTAAGAGGGACGAACCTTTACAAGTTCATCTGCATAAAGCTAGTTAGGAATCTTCTTAGTTCGGGCATGATCACGTTTGTCGGTAAAATGTTGGCATCAAAAGTGCACCAAAACCATCTCCCAATCCCTGCGCATGTCTTTCTACGGTTCAGAGGCACTCGTTCTCTCATGTGTGCCCTTATAACATGTCCTTTTGCTGAAGAAATGCCGGAGCGATTAGTGAGACAATAGTTCCTGAACCGATATTTTAGATTATAGTCTGTCAAGTGTGGAATCTTTGCGCCTTTTAATGTTGAGAGAAGATGGCATCTGATTATTGACTCGAATCACATGTTTAAAATAAGTCAACCAACTTTAGAGCTTGAAATTCTCAGAGTGGAACGGCTACCTGCAAAGTTACGAGACTTTATTTTATTTCAAATTTTGATCATTTTAGTGCTGTGCCTCTAACATGTGATTTTGAAAAGGATTCCTAGTAGTAAGTTAAACATAAAGTATGATGTAATCGATATCATTTTTGTGGATTGTAATTGGGTAGTTACCGTGAACACCGTCACTCGCATTCTACCTTTTGGACCCAGAGTTGTTCCACTTCGCCTCATTTGTCACTCTTGCTTCGGCGACAGGGCTTATCTAACAGCGTCCTGTCCACCCTCACATATGTTTCTATCGTCATTTAATTTTCGACTGAAGAGTACGTAGTACTAACGTTGCGCCCTGTCCGCGTGAATCAGCCCTGATACCTGGTTCAACACAAGATCATCTCCAAATTTTCAACATCGAATTGAAAGCCAAGATGAAATCGTATCAAATGCCAGAACAGGTGAGTAACCATACATGTCACTGGTTTCGGTGTTGCTGATGATTGTTTTACCATGGGAGTTTCCAATGACAAGAAATAAATTTTCTACCCTTAATACGGTATATGTTATCAGGTAGTTTTTTGGAAGTGGATTACACCGAGGTTGCTAGGACTCGTGACACAAACTTCAGTTTATCACTGGACTATTGAAGGTACGTAATCTTTTGATTATCTTTTTAAGGCTTAAATGTTAATACAAGGGTAGTGTTGGGCTGCCTTGTGTCTCAACAATCTTGTATTAGCTTCACGTGTGAAGCTTTACTTTGGCCGTTTGGAATACCAAACAACTTGTGTTGCATTTCTCATTGGCGAATTTTGTGTATGACTTTTCTATCAGTTTGGTGCTCCAAACAATGAGACTTTTTCCCTCGTGCCTGTAACAGGTGAATCTGAACCTGTAAAGATGTTTGAGAGGACAGCAAATTTGAGTGGCAACCAGATCATCAATTATAGATGCGACCCGTCAGAGAAGTGGCTTGTGCTGATTGGTATAGCTCCTGGAGCACCTGAGGTAAAGATGCTTTGGTGCGCTGTCTCTGTTTTCTTAACGGCGAAGTTGTTTCTTTACTTATTTACGATAAGCGGTTAAATAAAAATGTCGGCCATTGTGAAGTCTTTCTTCCTTGGTTCTACTTGATTAGTCCTATCTCTCCTCAGCAACCTCTTGAAATTTTAATTATCGTTTAGAGTTGGTTCCTTTCTCATTTAACACTGCATTGACAGTTCTTATTTCTCTGGTTTTCAGCGGCCCCAACTTGTGAAAGGAAACATGCAGTTGTTTTCAGTGGACCAGCAGAGGAGTCAGGCGCTTGAAGCTCATGCTGCGTCATTTGCTTCCCACCAGGTGACTTTGTTGTGACAATGGTTGAGCTAGCCTAGCTTAAAAGACGTGAAATACCGACAATGAATTAGTTTTTAGCCATCCTTGTTTCTTGAGTGTACGGCAATGAAAGTTGCAAGCTGTTTCCTGAGTGTCTCAGGAGCTGCTAGACCCACTATTCTCATTTCTTTTACTACAATGACCTTGATCGACGCACAACCTGGTTTCAGAAATACATGTGATTGGGCTTTAGGCTCAGCGAAGTTGAGTCTTTATCTGAACTTCGTACCATCAAACTTTGTGATGGCTTCAGGTGGCTGGAAACGATTCTCCATCTCTACTGATTGCTTTCACAACAAAAACTATCTCAGCTGGGCAGCTAACATCCAAGCTGCATATTATTGAGCTGGGTGCTACGTCAGGTTGGTTCCACCTGGTCTGGTGTGCTATTATTCTTTGTCGAACTCTCCTGTGCCTGATACCATGGCTGGTATTTTCTCATTTGATATTTTCACCATATCTATCTATTTTAGAAAAAAATGTTGTCATGTAGAGATATCGTCAGAGTTATTTTAAGTTTTGTTCATCTCATTTTTAAAGTCATTAATACGTTTCTGTATTTTTTTGCTACTTTTCTCCGTTGTTCAGTGGGAAATAGCAGCATGTTGGTTGCGTTTAATCTCTTCTCTCCTATTAATTTTTTACTTACTCATGCTATGCTTTGCAGGTAGACCTGGTTTCTCCAAGAAGGCAGCAGATCTATTTTTTCCTCCAGATTTTGCCGATGACTTTCCCGTTTCGATGCAGGTCAATTTCTACTCATACTTTTGATTGTCTACTGGTAAAATCGGATGTTATCTTTTGTTCGTATTCTTGTCTCGTCGAACCTCAATATTACATCAAGAATGTGTTCGCTTTGTTTAGCAGTGTGACTGGGTCCAGAATGCTATTTTTGAAGGGGAATGCTTTGCTGATTTGGTGGATTATCCAATTGGTATGATTGTGTCTTGAATCAAAGGTAAAAGCGTTTTTAATACCTTGGAAGTTTCTGCTAATTAACTGTGCGATATTTTGATAATTAGATCTCTGCCAAGTACGGCCTTATTTATGTAATTACGAAGCTCGGTCTTCTTTTTGTATACGACCTGGAAACGGCAACAGCTGTTTATAGAAACCGAATTAGTCCAGACCCTATTTTTTTGACTGCCGATGCTCCCACAGTTGGTGGGTTTTATGCTGTAAATCGCCGAGGCCAAGTCCTCCTTGCTACAGTGAATGAGGCAACAATCATTCCTTTTGTCAGTAACCAGGTAAGAAACTTCATGGAAGAGAATCGTTGCGAATTTTTGGTCTTTACATCAATTCAAGGGTGAATTTTCGTATATTGTTCTCGTTGTTGGGTGCATCAATTATTTGCTTGACAAGGTTTTCGAGTGGAAGTTGGCATTATATTGATACTCCTAGCCTAGGATGCCAGATTTCAACCTCCTCTTATTTGTGAGCCAATTCTGTTGCTTTCAGCTAAGCAACTTGGAGCTTGCAGTGAATCTTGCGAGACGAGGAAATCTGCCTGGAGCGGAGGGACTGGTACGATTCTATGTTATCGGTAGATCTCTACAGGATTCGTGTTGGCGAATGATATTATGCACTGTACATTAACACTTGTATTTCGGAAATATTTCTTCGCCTCTCGTATTAGATAATTTCCCAAGGGCCTAGTTATTGCTCTACGTAGTTATGGATCTCAATTCGGTTAAGTCATATCGTGTTGTAATTTACCTAGTATAAGTGGTGAGCGAAAAAGTCCTTACTGACACACGAGATCTCATTTTTCGGTAACGGTTACATTGGAATCAGGTTGTACAACGTTTTCAAGAATTGTTCTCCCAGATGAAGTACAAGGAGGCAGCAGATCTTGCTGCAGAGTCGCCTCAGGGCATTCTTCGAACTCCTGATACAGTTGCCAAGTTTCAGAGTGTTCCAGTGCAGCCTGGACAAACTTCACCACTCTTGCAGTACTTTGGGACTTTATTGACAAAGGGGAAGTTGAACGTGTTCGAATCTCTGGAGCTTTCGCGACTAGTGGTTAACCAGAACAAGAAGAATCTGCTGGAAAACTGGTTGGCAGAGGACAAGCTGGAATGCAGTGAAGAGCTGGGTGATCTTGTCAAGACTGTGGACAATGATATGGCACTCAAGATATACATTAAGGCTAGGGCTACACCAAAGGTAGTTGCGGCCTTTGCAGAGCGTCGTGAATTTGACAAGATTTTGATCTACTCCAAGCAGGTTGGGTACACTCCAGATTACCTATTTCTGCTGCAGACAATCCTACGAGCTGACCCTCAAGGTGCTGTGAACTTTGCTCTGATGATGTCTCAACTTGAAGGTGGCTGCCCAGTTGACTACAACACCATCACTGACTTATTTCTTCAGCGCAACATGATTAGGGAGGCTACTGCTTTCCTCCTGGACGTTTTGAAGCCAAATCTTCCAGAGCATGCCTTACTTCAGACTAAGGTTCTAGAAATTAATCTGGTCACATTCCCTAACGTGGCTGACGCAATTTTGGCGAATGGTATGTTCAGTCATTATGACCGTCCTCGTGTTGCCCAATTGTGTGAGAAAGCTGGTCTCTACATGCGCGCCCTTCAGCATTACACGGAGCTAAATGATATCAAGCGCGTTGTTATTAACACCCATGCCATTGAGCCACAGGGTCTTGTTGAGTTTTTTGGCACGCTTTCCAAAGAATGGGCCTTGGACTGCATGAAAGAGTTGCTCCAGGTGAATATGCGTGGAAATCTGCAAATTATAGTCCAGGTGGCCAAGGAATACGGTGAGCAGCTGGGTGTCGACGCGTGTGTGAAGTTGTTTGAGAGTTTCAAGTCATTTGAGGGCTTATACTTTTTCCTCGGAGCGTACTTGAGTACGAGCGAGGAGCCTGAAATTCACTACAAGTACATTGAGGCTGCGGCAAAGACTGGCCAAATTAAAGAAGTAGAGCGTGTTACGAGGGAGTCCAATTTCTACCCTGCAGAGAGAACCAAGAATTTCCTGATGGAGTCCAAGCTCCCAGATGCAAGGCCTCTTATCAATGTTTGCGACCGTCATGGTTTTGTGCCAGATCTTACTCATTACCTGTATGTCAATAACATGCTTCGTTATATTGAAGGTTACGTACAGAAGGTTAACCCTCAAAATGCACCTTTAGTGGTCGGGCAATTGTTGGATGATGACTGTCCCGAGGACTTCATTAAAGGTTTGATTCTTTCTGTCCGCTCTCTACTTCCGGTGGAACCATTGGTTGACGAGTGCGAAAAGAGGAACCGTCTGAGGTTGCTGACACAGTTTCTGGAGCACCTTGTGAGCGAAGGGAGTCAAGATGTGCATGTTCATAATGCTTTGGGGAAAATCATTATTGACACAAACAATAATCCTGAGCACTTCCTCACCACAAATCCCTATTATGATTCCAAAGTTGTTGGCAAGTACTGCGAGAAGCGCGATCCAACGCTTGCTGTGGTTGCATACAAACGTGGCCTGTGTGACGATGAACTTGTCAATGTCACCAACAAGAATTCTCTCTTTAAGCTTCAGGCCAGGTAAACAAGATCGGATTGTTTATCTGTTGGTTTTGACGAGTCACATGTTAATCATCTTAATCGTTCAACTCGTTACCTGAATAACTTGTGTTTCTGCTTACTTCATGTTAGTGTGCATAAAATGTGCTACTGTAGGAGGTGGTGATGAAACCTAAAGAACTTCATTTTCACATCTTGTGATCAAATCCCTGCTCATTTATCATTTTTTCCGGTGTTTGTTTCTTCACAGATATGTGGTGGAGCGCATGGAGCCCGACCTGTGGTTGAAGGTCTTAAATCCTGAGAATTCTTGTAGGAGGCAGCTCATTGATCAGGTGGTATCTACTGCTCTTCCAGAGAGCAAGAATCCAGAGCAGGTGTCGGCCACTGTCAAAGCTTTCATGACTGCAGATTTGCCACATGAGCTGATTGAGCTTCTGGAGAAGATCGTTCTTCAGAATTCAGCTTTCAGTGGCAACCCCAACCTTCAGAATCTGCTCATTCTTACTGCTATCAAGGCCGATACGACTCGGGTCATGGACTACATTAACCGTTTGGATAACTTCGATGGTCCTGCCGTGGGTGAGATTGCAGTGGGTGCGGAACTTTTTGAGGAAGCGTTTGCAATTTTCAAAAAGTTCAACCTCAACGTCCAAGCAGTGAATGTTCTCTTGGACAACATTCGCAACATAGATCGTGCTGTCGAGTTTGCTGCTCGTGTTGAAGAGGACGATGTTTGGAGCCAGGTTGGTAAGGCGCAGTTGAGGGAAGGATTGGTTAGCGATGCCATTGAGTCTTTCATCAAGGCAAACGATGCCTCTCAGTACAATGAAGTTATCGATGTTGCATCTGGTGTAAGAGCATATGACGACTTAGTGAAGTACTTGAACATGGTACGCAAGAAAGTAAAGGAGGCGAAGGTAGACTCCGAGTTAATTTTTGCTTACGCTAAGCTCAATCGTCTCGACGACATTGAGGAGTTCATTGTTACTCCTAATCTTGCAAATCTTCAAACTGTTGGAGACCGCTTGTTTGATGAAGAACTGTATGAGGCCGCCAAAATCATTTTTACCCACATTTCCAACTGGGCAAGGCTTGCCAGTACCCTTGTCAAACTGCACCAGTTCCAAGCAGCCGTGGATGCAGCCAGGAAGGCCAACAGTGCACGGACGTGGAAGGAAGTCTGCTTTGCTTGTGTGGATGCCGAAGAGTTTCGTCTGGCTCAAATTTGTGGTCTCAATGTTATTGTCCAGGTATGAAAAGCCTTCTAATGCTTCGACATCCGATCAGTTTTCTTGAGTTTTCTGTTTATCAAGGTTCTTTCCTTGATTAGTTTGTTGTTTCATGATGTGCTCTCTGCTTATGGCATGTGTGGCAGTGATGAGTTTACTGGGTTTCTGGGTTGTTATGACTTCAGTTCATCCTTGTGGAAAAAGAGCAGAGATATTATCCTGCAACGGTTGTGTTGTATGGAATACTGCAAGTAAAATACCGGTATTGATTGTGCGAAATCTGTGCAGGTTGATGATCTGGAAGAGGTCAGCGAATATTACCAGAACAGGGGTCGCTTTGACGAGCTCATTTCACTTATGGAAAGTGGGCTTGGTTTGGAGCGTGCCCACATGGGCATCTTCACAGAGTTGGGCACTTTGTATGCCAGATACCGTCCAGATAAGCTCATGGAGCATCTCAAGCTATTCGTCACTCGTATCAATATTCCGAAACTTATTCGTGTGTGCGATGAGCAGCAGCACTGGAAGGAGCTTACTTACTTGTACATTCAATATGATGAGTACGATAATGCTGCTGCAACCATGATGAGTCATTCTCCAGAAGCTTGGGAACACATGCAGTTCAAGGATGTTGCCGTTAAGGTTGCAAATGTAGAACTTTACTATAAGGCTGTGTACTTTTACCTCGAGGAATATCCCGAGCTCATCAACGACTTACTCAATGTGTTGGCTGCACGTGTTGACCACACACGGGTTGTGGATATCATGCGAAAGGTATTTATTTATAGTGTGTGTAGTTTCTGTTTTGCAGAGTGGTTCAAGGTATCACAGGTTTCTTCTTAGTGTGGACGTACTCGTCTTATACGCTAGAATATGAGCACTACTGTGTAGCTGTTACTGAAGCACGTAATTTCTATTTGCTTATTGCTGCGGTTTTGAACATCTGCAGGCCGGGCATCTTCCTTTGGTGAAGCCATACATGGTAGCAGTACAGAGTGCCAATAACGCTGCAGTCAATGAGGCTCTGAACAACTTGTACATTGAGGAGGAAGATTATGAGCGATTGAGAGAGTCCATCGATATGTATGATAACTTCGATCAGATTTCAATGGCTCAGAGGGTAAGATCTTCATCTAGTTTCAATCAGCTGAATGCTGTCATTAGGCAGTCATTTTGTATTCGCAGTAAGGAGGTCAGAAGTGAATTAGCTCCTATACATTACTGAAACAAGTTTGAAACCCCATTTGTATTTCTCAGATTGAGAAGCACGAGCTCCTGGAAATGCGCCGTGTTGGAGCGTACATCTACAAGAGAGCTGGTAGATGGAAACAATCTGTTGCCCTGTCCAAGAAGGACAATTTATACAAGGATGCCATGGAGACTTGCTCACAGTCAGGGGATCGTGAACTTGCTGAGGAGCTTCTCACGTTCTTCGTGGACAAGGTAAGAGCTGATTGTTATTTTTTTTGTTTACTCAAGTGTATAAAATGTTTCTTTAGTATCGGTCTCTCATGTTAGCGTTTGGATCTTTAACCTTAACTATTTTTCTTGTTTTATAACGTGATGAACAGGGCAAGAAGGAATGCTTTGCTGCTTGTTTGTACACTTGTTACGACCTCATTCGTGCCGATGTTGCGGTTGAGTTGGCATGGATGCATGGCATGATGGACTTCGCTGTACCATACCTGTTGCAGGTGCGTAGTTTCACTGGATTCGAATCTTTTATGTCTGTCACTGAATACATGGTAGCTGGTTTATTACCATTCATTTCATTTTGAATATTGGCAGATGGCTTGTTTTATTTCGAGTCTCAGACACTTTAAAATTGGGTCCTGCAGTTCTTGCGTGAATATTCTTCGAAGGTGGATGATTTGATTAAAGACAAATTGGAAGCCACTGAGGAGAAGAAGTCTAAAGAGCAGCAGGAAAAGGACGTAGTTGCTGAGTCGGTAAGTTTTCGGCCTCTACGAACATCTCAGTGCTTTCTTGCAGATTTGCAAGTTCCTGATATCTAGCTACGTTAATTATGTAAAATATTATCTTTGGCTGCATGCTTGATGCAATACTGACAAGAGCGACGAATTTTTATGCAGAACATGTACGCTCAGCTCTTGCCTCTGGCTCTACCAGCTCCCCCTGTTGCCGGTATGCCTGGTTTGGGTGGAGGTATGCCTGTGCCGGGTATGGGTGGAGGTATGCCAATGCCAGGAATGCCGGGCATGCCAGGTATGCCGGGTATGTCAGGCTACGGCATGCCCTCAATGAGCGCTTTTTAAACTTCGCTGAAGCTTTGTACATGCACAAGCGAAGACATTTGTGCGAGCGGGTAGCCCAAAGAATGCCAAGTGGGCCATTTGGCTTGAAAGAGCTGAGACATTTGTTGCACATCCTTTGATAGTTGGAGCATGCCTTCTAGTCACTGCGTGTCTTACAATAAGTATGTCGGATGCATCAATTCTTCTGTTGACTCTAGTCGGGTTAGTCATGTACAAGTGAACAAGAGAGATCCTCGAAAGTGTCTACATTCGTATCATCCTGCCACAAGGTCTCCAAGACGGTGATGCCAGGGGCTATGGTAGACAGTATTCGTTTTTCTGATACACCAGGAAAGGTCAGATCATTTTCGTATCCTTGTCCATTTCCTTGTGGATCTTACTGCACGTACATAGATTAGTGAACGTTGCAGCAGTCTTTTTTCTTGGAGTAGAGAGATTTGGCCTTCTTGTAGCAGTATCTGCAGTTGGACCTCAGCCCTCTTGGGCTTGGTATCTTCTTGTGCAGAGGGCTCTGCAGTAAAATTGTTTTGGTTGGTATAAATTATGCACACGGTTGATACCCCTGTTAAGGACTGCATTGTATGTGTTTGTATGATTCGTTCCGCATCTTTTTGTGCATAGTTTGGACACCAACCTCGCTGGAATGTTTTTGAAGATTCGGCATGATCCTGGTATTCCCGGAGAGATCCTTGTCAAATGATTATGCCCTGAATGCTGCAGAGACTCAAATTTAGTGCCGAAGCTTGGTTGATAAGCAACTTATGTTTCACAGGTAACAGCAAATTATGCATGCAAATTTTGTCGAGGTTTTGAGAGGTGGACTGCACTTTTGTTGGACACACAATGTTGAATTAATGCGAGTTTGAGCTTTCGGGTCTAGATTCTTCGTCCAGTTGTTTTAGTAAACTCACATCGAATGGCATTGAGTTCGGAAGCCCACAGCTTTGATTGACGAATCTTGAATACGGTTAAACGTTAATTTTTGTGAAAAGAATTTCTTGTCAGAATCGTCCACAGGCACTGACGCAAAGAACGTGATCTGTGACGCATTGGAGAGGGAAAAACGTTTTAGTGCATTTGCAGTACACTGCACTCCGTCTGTTGCTTCCAGTTTTACTTGATGCCTGGTCGCAAAACTTGTGCACAGATTCAAAAATCGTCAGGCACCAATGACTCAGTCAAGGGCAGTTACCATGCGGTTCGACGCTATCGAGATGGCCGTTAAGACATCATGCACCCACTGCCTTGGTCCCTAGTTAGTCAAATTTGCGCCGCAAGAGTGTTTGTTTAAGCTAACAATGAAACAAAACGAAAGACACGTGACTTAACTCGAACCTGGTAACGTAATAGACAGTCCTAAACTCCAGCGATCAGCATCTATTTTTTGCACCAAGACTTTCATGCGATGCCAGTTAAGAGTGCAGAGGATCTTTATTTTCATCGATGGGCAGTCAGTTTGTGCACAACGAAGTTGCTCCAAGCATAGAAAGCAACTGCAAATTCCATATCAATCTTGAAAGGGTGAGGGTGGAGATGTGGGGATTGAAACCTCCAATCTTACAAGATCCATAAGCCATTGTATAGCAAAAAAAATTCATAAAAAGAAAAACAAGATGCAAATTGCAATATTGGGGGGGCCTCCAAATGTTACATGCCTTCGAAGGAGACAAATGTGTGATGAAGGGCCATGGGGATTAATACTGGAGAAAGAGATTTCTCGCTTCTTGTGGAGGAGGTTCACTATGTGGCCAATCTTTATAATGCCCCATTAGTTTTCAAGAATAGAAAGGAAAGGTAGATTAAAAGAGAGAAACTAAGAGAGGTGGTGATGCCCACCATTACGTTGTATGATTTCTTTGCCATGGTCAATGTTGGGGTGGCAAAGTGGCTTAACCAGGTTGAGGCGCTGGAAGACCTTTGGACCAATGTTATAGTTTTATTGAATTTTTTTTTGGAGTTCCAATTTTTTTATCATTAATAAAATAAAATCATCAAAATTCATGTCGATATTATCTATACCAATCGAATATGCAAAAAAAGAAAGTTTGTTACTGTTTTAATCTTAATTATCATAATTTTGTATCCATAATACATCCTCAGTATAACGACAGAACCAAAAATAACTCGTTTCTCAGAGCAGCACAGAGCATGATAAGAGTGGCTCATTTCAGTGAAGTGCTCTTGCTGCTCATAATGTTGGCGTCAAATCAGACATAAGCTCTTAAGTTGTTCACAAAAAGAAAAGCACAAATCCAACTTCGGATCTCAAACTATAAACTAACATCCAACCATGTTAATACTAAATTAATGCACATTTCGTGGTGCATAAGCTTGCATCAATACTAATTGATTCCGACAATGTGTACCCCAAATGAGACAATTGTGAGCACAACTGGCAACATACTCTTCTCTCCTATCAATGGATCTGCTGGAACCAGCATTTCTAATATCAACTATTGTAAGGAAATGGAAGCTAAGTTTGCTGGCTATCCAAAAATTCCACCAAGAACCTAGACCCTGGGTGGGTTAATTACTCTACCAGGGTGTATGATCTAATGTGCTGGCGCTTCTTCTGCATCAGCTTGAGTCGACCACAAAAACCATCTAAGTATCTAACCACCACTAAACACCTTGAGAGAGAGACTCACCTCATGATGGAAAGTAGAGAAAGGCGCAGGCTGGATACTCATAAATCCACAGCACTCTACCGCCTGATTTTTCCACCAAAAATTTCATCATCAGTCCACATGCGGTCAGAAGTCGGCATGACATTTGACTTGGGTTCACAGCCTGCCTTCCGCATGAGGTCGAGGATCCTGTCCACTTCAGCCTCGTTGTTATTTGCCTCATAAGCATCAATCATGTATTGAAAAGTTTCAAAGGAAGGCGGGCAAGACGCATCCATCATTTCACGGAATACTTGCTCCATCCTGTCGAGGTGACCTCCCTTCCCGTACTCTGAAATGAGGATGTTGTAAATGGATGACTGGAGTATCCAGCCTGCGCCCTTCACTACTTCCATGGTCTTTGCGAGGCGGCCGTATTCGCCAGCTCTGGAGTACGCCATAATCAACGCATGCAAGGACTTGGGAGATGAAAACATTCGCTTATTCTGAAACATACGTGAAATCGCAGCTTCCATCTCGTCCAGCTTGTTAGCGTCTGCATAGCTCTCGATTACCATACTGTGTACTCGAGACCCGTACTGAACACCTGTATTACATTCATATACAAAAAGGTATGAACAAAAAATTACAAAGTGAGCACTAATATAGTACCAACGTTTTGTTGCTTTCAATAATTGAAATGCAAAGTCCAAACACTCTGGTAAAGAAAAGACTAAATTATAGTAATAGTAACCAATGATGTGAGTTACCTGGAGTGACATCCATAATCTTCAATGCATTTTCCATCTTCTCAAAGTGCTTCGTGCGACTGTAGACTTCAATAAGTATTTCTCCAACCATGGCATTGATGGGAATTCCGGCCGCTTGCATACTTGAAAAGACAGCCTCCATTTTGTTAACTGCATTTGCTCGTGCATAGCCAATAATCTGAGCGTTGTACGTGATTACATCAGCTTTGCATTCGCCAGCCTGCAACTCGTTGAAAGTCTCTTCCATCTGACTCAGTTGCCCAGCCCGCATGTAACCCCAGATAAGAGCATTGTAAGTGTGCCTATCAGGGCTAAACCCCGCCTCCTTACAGTCCAGAAAAAGCTTCTTCATCTCCTCCGTTGCACCCATTCGGCTGTACATTGAAATTAGGGTATTGTAGGTCACTAGCGTCGGCTGACAATCGTTGGTGGCTTTCATATCCTCGAACAGCTGAAGTGCCTTGTGAGCTTCGTTGTTGCGACCGTAGGAATGTATAAGTGCATTAAAGCTCACTGCTGTTTTCTTTATACCCCGTTTTTCCATCTCATCAAACAAGTCAGCAGCTAGCTGAGGCTGACTTATCCTGCCTGCAAATGAGATCATCTTCGCATACTCCTTTGGATTTGCCTCCCATCCCAGCTTGCTCTTCTTCCAATTGAAAACCTGTCACTTGTGCGAGCAACTCTTGTTCAATACAGAAGTCTTCATGCCAATGGCCACTATGCAGACAAATGACTCGTCAACAGCATTATGAAAATCCACTTAATCCAAAGCCTTTGACAACGAGGTAGCCAGTGATGTTCTAACCTCCATTGCAATATGAGGTTTGGGTCCTTTTTGAAGCGCGTCTAGAAGAGGCAGCCATGGCCAACTATTGGGCCTTAAGAGCTCTTCAGATCGCTGTTCCAGTATCTCCGCCACTTCTGCATTAGATTGTGAAGACTCCAACGACTTCACAAGGGCTGCTATCACAGAATTCGTTCTCGACCGAGCAAACTTGTCGCCTCCTTTTCTTCTAAACAGGACCCTCTGTGGTTCTTTGTTCGTTGGGTACAACGCATTAAAGGAATCTCCCTCTGAAAACAAAAATTAAAATCCAAAAAAGCCAAGAAAGTGATTACTTTTCAACTTCTTGACTCTTCTTTTTCCTCCTTTTCTTCTTCAACTTGTACTCTCTCTCTCTCTCTCTCTCTCTCTCGCTGTGTGTGTGCAACGTTTTATGTAAAGGAGCAATATCTGAAATTATGGAACCTTATTGCTCCCCTATGCGAAATAAGTACAAATCAACGGCAAATAGGTTTGGAGAGAGTAATGAAATAATACCTTGAACATCTGGTGGACTTGCAGGACCAGCCTCAGCCAAGGTCGACATATGGGCAGAGCTGCCTCGGACGAAATCCAGACATGATATAGGGTAATCGAGGTGCGGAGCGTAGGCAGCCTTATTCTTCGATTCATTAGCTCTGAAACCAGTTTTACTTCCTTCCCCAGTGTGGATTTCTCTTCTAATAGATTCTTCAACTTGAATCGATGCAGCGGAAAAAACCCCCTGAGACGTTGAGCAAGGAGTCGCATTCAAACACAATCGACCAAGAGAGCGCAGCAAAGGGTTCAACTGGTTGCCTCCTCTCATTCTGGACAGCACTCCTCCTTACACTCTAATTACGAGCTTCTTTCTCCGTAAATTGCGAAGAAATCGATCGCACTATTGAACTGATTTGAAATCTGCAATGCCCTAGCCAGTCCCTTGCACTTGCAGTTTAGCGCTCTTCCGAAACTGATAAAAATGAAACATTCAGCCCTTTAGTAGGACTGAAGGTTCAATTTGCTTTGAGATGTGCGCAAAGTATTGAATAAATTTGTGAAAATAGATCCAGTGTAAAAGGTTACTGTCACTAAACCCTAAACCTTCAACTACAGATAATGATCAAATCGAAGTTAGAATCAAACGACAAAAAAATCTCTTATACATCCACTTCGTGCCTTCATAGAATTCTCTTGGAATATTCCTGGTCTACCAATTCCTGCTCAGCAATTGCAGTACACAAATTAATAAGTAAAAGCACCGTGGCTCATTCGAAATTTGAAGAGGAGACGCAACTGAACTCAGACACATCCTAACAACTCACACTGTCATATTTGAACCCATTTTTAACAATTTTAGATTTGAAGACGAACAAGGGATTCAACTTGATTAAAGAGCTTCAACACCAAGAATGTTTCAAGACCAGCTACGATCTGCGTGATGATAAGAATAACTAATCTTACGATCACTAACCATCAGGCATATCTCGCCAATCACATGGACGGATAGCCCTCGGATGGCACCAAAAGACCAGGTTCGAACGATCTAGCCTAGACCCACTTTCAAAGGAACACTAGCGGCAAGACCCCACCTCCACGCGATCTGCAACGGCGCAGCGGTGACTGGAAGACGAGACCAGGGGGTTAGAAAAATTAGGGCTTAGTGGCCTCTCTCCATATATCACAGAGGCTCCTAGGAAGTTCCCAGGAAGTTTCCAACACCCAGAAGGCTCCAGTGGTGCCGCAACAAAGTGGGTCAACATAACCTTCCCAAAGCCAATCCTGGTTTATATCAGACTAGACTGCAGATTTCACATTTGTAATGGTAAGTCTTCGATGAGTTCAATTACATAGATATTTATGCACCAACGAGAAGCCGTTTGGAGCTACCTCGGTTAACAAACAGTGCCGAAGTGATGCTTGATTCATAGCATAACACCCCGAAAATGGGTCGAAGATGCATTACAACAATTCCAGCAAGCGTATAAGCATCAAGCCATCACTGTGGAACACATTTAATGAGCTAAACCCCACAGCAAAAGTTTTTACTTTACCAAGGCCGGTGTATATCCTCGCTAACTTAGTGTTCCATTAAACAGACAGTGAAATTTGCAGTGCATGGAGAGAACTGGAAGGAAGGCGATCATAGGAAGCAGCTTTTGAGAGGAAAGAAAAATAAACTTCTAGATCATGTATAAAATTGAAAGTTATTTGCGTTTGCCAAAACGTCTGCTCCGGTTTTGGTATGTCAGCAGGGCTTCTTTAAATTGAGCAACCCCAAAATCTGGCCATAAAGAATCTACAAAATAAAATTCTGTGTACGCTGATTGCCAAAGAAGGAAATTACTAATCCGCTGCTCTTCGCTGGTCCGTATCAATAAATCTGGGTCGCGCTCTTCACCTAGCCAACTTGTCTTCAACTCTTCCTCAAACATAGTCTCGGTTATATCCGAGGAGCTTAGCTCTCCAGCTTCCACTTTGGCCGCCAACCTCTGGCAGGCATTAGCAATGTCGTTGCGACCACTGTAGCTCAGCGCTATGCAAAACTTGAGGCCAGTATTATTTTTTGTTCGCTCATCCAGTGCTGAGACTAAGTTCTTCAATGAATCAGGTAACAGCGTCAAATCCCCCATGCAGTGTACGCGGACGTTTTCTCTATTACACCTCAAAAACCCACAAAATCAGACCCAATGAAGCACACTACGACTAGAAAATTAGGTTTGTACGAAATCTTCTAATTGCTTAAGTGAGAAATCATATGAAATGCAATCCTCTAAAATCACTTACTTAGCTAAACTGCTCAGCTCGTCCTTTAAAACATTCTCGAACAATAACATTAAAAAGTCGACCTCCGCCTGCAACAATATCCCACAAATAGAATCAATCCGAATAATTCTCAAAATGCCAAATAAAATTCCAGAATCTAAGCCATCAAACTTCACTTCAAAAAAAGGCTGGCTACGTAGGGATGAAAGGAGACTTTACCTTGGGTCTCAACCAATTCTCGGTGGAGAAAGCAAACACAGATAGAACTTTGATGCCCCACGTATTAGCTAACTTGACGACTTCCTTCAGTGAACGTACCCCGGCTTCATGGCCCATGCTTGCAGGCAATCCTCTTCGCTCAGCCCATCTTGAATTGCCATCCATAATGATGGCAACGTGCTTCGGTATCTTAGACACATCAAGCTCCTCTGGCAGCTGAGGTGCCTCATTAGCGTCATTTGGCATCTGCCAGGAAGATTTTCATTTTGTAAAGATGTCATTCAGTGTGACGTAAATGCCTAAGTGTAAAATATGAACAAACTGGATAGGTTCACGAGTTGTGGTTGAATTGCTCATGCAGGCGGCTCATCGCGAATCCCAAATGGAGCTTCGCATGCACGACACATTCGATAATGAAATCACCCCGAAGGTTTTAAGCGCCGAATTCATGGGCCTGCCATGTAATGATCGCTGTAAACAAAGAAGGAAAGAGCCCAAAATATAACCCAGAGTAGTTGCCGAACCTCCGTTATTCAGTGTACCCTAAGAACTGCCTCTCATAAGCTTTAAGGATTAGCAGACGCCGACATATCTCACGGTGGCGAGATTTCATTTTTTATATTTAAATGCAGCAGCCTATTTTTGTTAAAGAAGTGATGGTAATCAACCAAGCTGTCACAATGTAGTAATCCTACCTCTATCTCCAGCAAGGAAATAATGCACGCCCCGTGATTAAGCATTTTCTAAATGAAAGATACAGGGAGTGCAATTCAAGAGAAGCCGATAATAGACAAACTGCAGGAGCC
Source organism: Physcomitrium patens (assembly GCF_059467195.1). NCBI lineage: Eukaryota > Viridiplantae > Streptophyta > Bryopsida > Funariales > Funariaceae > Physcomitrium > Physcomitrium patens. The sequence continues at coordinate 2,124,128 of NC_143411.1, read as the reverse complement.
CGGCCATTACCTAGCTTACCCTCTTGATCAGGAGGGCAAGCTGGACAGTATAAAGAAAATCCAAACCTGCTCGAGATACCGCCAGCCGAGTGCACGGTCTCGCTGATTGGAGCCTGCAAGCTCTCGACAAGGTAACCCTAGAGAAAGCCTAAGAAACGTGTAGGGAGATCGCTACCCTAAAATTTGTGACTCGAGCCGTGATCTCGCATCGAGTATCGAACTATTCAGAGTCGATCCACCACCGACTGTTTTAATTTGAATCATGCAATAACTTTATGCGCAAAGAAACTCCATCAGTGTAGATAATCAGAGCGGAATATCACGCACCTGGGCCATCGAACAGGAAATCTCACGATTGAGATATGATTCGCGCACATCCGCATGCATCATGGATTCAATAGGTGCCAGGCCGCCGATGGACGCCGAGAACGATAGGTTCAACGAGACAGAGGGGACCCCAACACCGGCGCAAGGACTGCTGGTGCTCACACACCCAGAAATGAAACTCTCAATCCCTGCCACACCATCAGTACTACAACAGCGTATGGCAGCCCAATTCGCCAGTAATCCATACCCTGCACTACAAAGTGGGTGACAATGCAACCAAGTCCTCAACGACACGAAGCTCCACGGAGGCCACGAATCGGAAGAGTGGGGAGCATTGTGCAGCGCAGAGGAAAACCCAGTAAACGAAGATGAGTGGCCTACCAACACAGAAGACTGAGCTGGAGATGGAGGTGAAGATGATAAAGAGACAGGACGGGAAAAAAACGGGTGAGAGGCAAAGAGCATGCTGACAAAGAAGCTGCGAGCAAGTCAGGTTGAGATACAAATGAACACGAGCTGACGTCTCCCGCTCTGGTTGCTCGCAAGGTCAAACCGTGTTTCTTCGCATGTGCTTCCTGGCTGTTCTCAGTACTACCATTCTATGTATGAATGATTCTTTGCATAATCTGCACAACGATACATGGCAATGCTCCGGTCGCAGTGCTTGCACACATGTAAGCAAGCTATCATTTAGACGATAGAGGGGTCGGGAGTAGGAGATCAAAATTGGAAGACTAAAAGTAAGTCGAACTTGGGTTACCTTAAGATCTCCCCGTTCCGACAAATCATCGTCCTCCCGGAGGAGAAACCACGTGGTGGCCAAGTCACGGTGATCAAGTTGACACTGTGTCTTGTCTTTCTTTTCTTTTCTTATTCTTTAAGGGAAAAAAAGTTATGAGTTAGAAAAGTTTATGAAGCTTTCCCACGAAGATGAAGATACAGTACCGTGCAGGCGGCGGGTTGTTTTGGAGAGTAGATGGTAGATGGCGGCTGAGGGTTTAGCGAGGGAGGAGGGTTGGTCTGATATTTTCGGAACTCGCCGCCAGTCTCTGGGGTAGAGGAAACAATATGGTCGGAGTTTTGTGAGAGAACAGGGTGGTTATTAAGGAGTTGGCTTGGGGGCCGACACCTTGCGGAATTAGGTCGAAATTTTGGTGTAGTTGGGGCGGAGTTTTGGTGAGGAGGGCACAATGGATTTGGCGATGGGGGAAAACGATGACATGTGCACGGTGCTCATGGCGCGGTTCGGAAATTCTCAGAGCCCGGAGCACAAGCATTTGTGTGCGGTGGTGCAGGCTATGGCGGAGGTTTTGCAAGAACAGTCGCTGGAACCTACTCCGACCGCCTACTTTGCGGCCACCATGAGCTGTTTGGATCGCCAAGCTGCTAATACAGCAGTTCGGAACGAGGCTGTTACCACTGCCTTGTGTACGTTCCTGGCTATGGTGCTACACAAGGTACCTGCCTCGGTGTTGAGATCGAAAGGGGATGCGGCTTTGAAGTTATTGGTAGGATTATTGACGGCGAGTTCCGAGAACGCTAGCACCGTGAAAGCCGTGTTGTCTTGCCTGGAGATTGTGATTTGCGGCGCCGACACTTCAAACTGGCACATGGTCGCTCCCGCATTCAATTATCTTCTTCGGTTCTGCACGGATCAACGCCCCAAGGTTCGCAAGAGGGCGCAGTTGTGTATGATAGGGGTGCTCTCTAGTCTTCAAGGTAAGCAAGCCCTAGGAACAGCAAGCGAAGTTGTATTCAATCTCTTCGAGCAATCCCTGAATACCGTTTCGAAATCCCTGTCTGGAAACCCTTCAAACACTCCTACTGGCGCTGTTGAAGTTTTACATATGCTCGGCGCTCTAAAGCAATTGCTGCCTCTCTTAGCGGTTAAATTCATTGGGCGCATCCTCCCCCATTTAGCTCAACTGTATGAGCTTCAGCAACCCATCGTAACACGAAATGTTCTGGATACACTCCAAGCCTTGTGTACAAATCCCACTGCTGAGATGCCAAGTGCAGCATTAGGGGAAATTTTAGGTCGGTTGGGGGCTCTCCTCGCCAGCGGAGAGAAGCGCAGTTCAGTAGACGAGGTCACCGTAGTTACTCGCATATTGCAACACGGTTTTGAGAAGCTATGCAAATCGGACAGGAGCTTGTGTATCACGAAGCTGCCAGCTGTGTTTCATTCTTTAACCGGACTTTTGGCATCAGAACAAGAGGAGGTGGTGTTCGCCGCAGCCGAGAGTATGCGTAACCTAATTGGGAGTTGCATTGACGAAGCCATGATCCAGCACGGGGTTACCCAGCTCCAGTTGCACTCTGAACAGCAGAAGCGGAAGGGGGCCTTGTCACCGATTGAAAGGATATGTGTGAGTGTGGAGAGCTCTCTGGGGTATCAATACAGTACTGCGTGGGACATGTCCCTACATGTTGTGGCCGCATTGTTCGATAAATTGGGAGAGGCTTCGTCTATCTTGATGGCAAGCACGGTGAGAACGTTGGGTGATCTTCAGAATTTGCCCGATGAGGATATGCCTTGCCGGAAGCAGCTGCACAACACGCTTGGATCAGCAGTGTCTGCCATGGGCCCGCAGAATTTTTTGGCAATTCTTCCGCTGGAGATGGATGGGGAGAAACTCACAGACTCCAGGGTTTGGCTTCTTCCTATTCTGAAGCAACATATTGTGGGAACACACCTCAGGTTTTTCCAAGAGTCGCTTCTTCCGTTGGCCACTCGATTGCGCGAGAGAGCCCGCAAGTGTGCTGCAGATGGCAAGCCTGTGGCGTCCAAAAATGCGGAGTCGTGCGTTCAGTCCATCTGGGCACTTCTCCCCTCTTTATGCAACTATCCATCTGACACTGCCAAGGGCTTTGGCCTCATTGCGAAAACGCTGGGAGACGTTCTCACCAAAGAGCCGGAGTTGAGGGGCCTCGTTTGCTCCAGCTTGAAGATCTTGGTGTCTCAGAACAGGAAGGCGAGGGGAGACGAGTTAGGCGACAAGATTGGGAGGAAGATCGCTGAGGAAGAAAGTTCAGAGTTAAGTGTTGCTGAACAACGAGCCAGAGCTCTGTACACACCTGAAGTCGCAGCTGCAAATCTGAAAGCCATTGCTGGATACTCTCGCAACTTCTTGCCTCTGTTATTCAATCTTTTCGTCGCGGCCCCTGCGGAGAAGCGTGGAGATTTGCAGATCACCATTGCAGCAATTGCATCCATTTCGGACCCGCAGACAGTGAAGAGTTTCTTTGTGGCAATCATGAAGAAGCTCCTGCAAGCCACAGTTGAGGCCAGTACTCCTGCTTCAGCGCCCGAGCCCGGCGCCATGCAAGTCGACGCTCCAAAGCCTGATGAGAGTCCAACATCACGTAGGTGTGTCTTTATGGATTTAGCCTTATCCCTGGTAGGTGGATTAGACGACGAGGCCTTGGGGATGCTGTTCTCCACAGCAAGGCCTGCGTTACAGGATACCGACGCCGCTGTCCAGAAGAAAGCTTACAAGGTGCTTTCTAGCATCTGCCAGGCCAATATGAGCTTCGTGGCTGGGAAGGCGGAGGAGCTGCTGGAGACTCTATTATCATCCTTGTCCAATGTGCATTCTTCTGCAAGAAGACATCGTCTGATATGCCTGCATTTCTTGATTCTTTATCTTCTGAAGAGTGAGTATGAAAAGAAGAACGAAGCTATAGCCACTTTGATCAGCGAAATCGTATTGGCCACAAAGGAGTCGAACAAGAAGACTCGCAATGCAGCCTACGATTTGCTCATAGAGATTGGTTATGGTATGCAGAACGAGGAGACTGGCGGCTCTCAAGAGCGTTTGATGCAGTTCTTTACAATGATAGTGGGTTGTCTTGCTGGCTCCACGCCCCACATGGTTAGCGCTGCAGTTGTGGCTCTGGCAAGGCTGCTTTATGAATTTTCAGCAGAGCTTTGTCATACTGTTCCAGATCTCTTGCCGTCTGCGTTGTTGCTGTTAAAAAGTCGGAATCGGGAGATTATTAAGTCAGTTTTAGGATTAGTGAAGGTGGTTATAGCTCGGCTGCCGGCAGTGGAGTTGGAGCAACATTTGCATAGTATGGTGGAGGGCTTGATACTTTGGTCAGACGATTCCAAGAACCACTTCAAGGCTAAGGTGCGAGCGATTATTGAGAGGCTTGTCCGAAGATGCGGGATGGACACTGTTGCGAAGGTTATGCCACAGGAGCATATGAAGCTGCTGACCAACATTCGCAAGACGAAGGAACAGAATGAGAGGAAGAAAAAATCTAATAATGTAGGAGAAGAGGAGGAGACGAAATCTCAGCAATCTCGGGCTAGCACTGCGAGGAAAAGTAAGTGGAATCATACGGATATGTTTTCTGATGACGACGATGATGATGAGCATGGGGACATGGATGGCAGCACGAAGGCCTCGACCATGGCTAAGACTAGCTTCTTTAACAAATCCGAAGGAACGACTAAGTCTAGGAAACTGCGGAAGTCAAACAAGAGGCTTCCAGAGGACTTGATGGATGTCGAGGGAGAGCCGCTCGATCTGCTTGACACGCGCAAGACGCGAGAGGTTTTACGAGGACCCAAGTCTCAGCACAAGAAGAATGACAGCGATGATGAATTGGAGTACACAACCGATGGTAAAATGATAGTGGATGAGAGCGGGGACAAGATTCGTGACAAGTTGAAGAGGAAGAAGCAGTGGGAGGAGGATCACCCTGAAGCTGCTGCAAGCCAAGCTGGCCGAAGCTCCCGACGTGGTGGTGGCGAAGGGTCGAGAAGTAAAGCAGAGATCAAGCCAAGGAAGGCGAGGAAAGTAAACAATGAAAGTAAGAGCTGGGCTTACACGGGAGATGAGTATGCTAGCAAGAAGAGCAAAGCGGTGGGTGACGTGAAGAAGGAGGGCAAGTTAGATCCATACGCCTACTGGCCTCTTGATCCTAAGATTTTGAACAGGCGGGAGGCAAAAAGAAATGCAGCGAGGAAGGGCATGGGTAGCGTGATGAAATCGGCGAAGAAGATGCAGGGCATGAGCTCTAAGGAGGCATTGGCCACAAAACCTTCGAAATCAAAGAAGCAGAAAGCTCACAAGGGTTAGAGTACAGCGAAGTAGGATTATGTAACAAGCAGTGGTTGAGACAAACCCACATCTCGAGATATATGTGTATTCGTTTGTAGAATGATTTAGCCCATTAGGTCTTTTGCTACAAGTGAGGATGACATTTGATGTCATTTGCTTGTTGAGTCTAGTTCAAACCCACAAGAACGTGGAGATAGCGATTTTGAGAGATTCGTGTCGGTTATAGCAGCAAAGTTTTAATGAAACGGTCTAGTTTGGTAGCTCCGACTGCTTGGATTCTGTGTGTGAACGTCTCCTGATTCGACAATGAGTCCTGTAGACACCTTATGGGTGCAATTCCTGTATTCATTCTGCAGAAATCTCTGGGCCTTAATCAGGTTCACGGCATCGTTCTGCACACGTCGATGTTACACGCATCGATAGCTTGGGGTATACAGTTTGGTAGCTGCAAGATACAAAGACCAGGGTGAGCATGGCAGGCAATTAATTCAGCTCTAATGATGCAAGCATGCAGAAAATTCTGGAAGAGCTAGTCAGTCAAACCGCTATAGAGTAGGACAGGCTTAGGGGTTTAGCATTTGTGAAGTCCTGTATGAAGGAGCTTCCTGATAAAAAAAAGCACTTGGCTTATCAAATCAAAAAATGTACTGGAAGAGTTACTCAAACAATTTTACAAGAGTGTTTGTGGTGTTGAGTCGCATGTGATCTGACTAGGCTCATAAATAGCAAATAATAGTACTGTGTAACAAACACATAGTGGCAACTCATTAGAAGTAAAAACGAAAAAGAACAAGTAAAGAAAATGAGTTTGCTTCTCCCCGTTGTTTCCCCTTCATTTTTCTCCCGAAGGCAACTAAAAGTGATCTAATATTAGTGAATGTAGGATCTTAATTTGCCCTAAAAGTGTCCAATTCATTTGAACGAGAGTCAATTCCAAGAGTTGCTCTTCCGCTTGCTCGCAGTGGTAAAATGCATGGTATCCGCCCACAACTACAGATTCTCAAGGACTTCCTATTACACGGGTATAAATGTGGGTGTCAACTGGGAATCGTGAATGATGCAGGGTATCAGAAGCGATGCCCGAATGCTTGACCGCAGATAGCCCTAGCGGGCACTCTCTCGCTTGAGTTATGCGTTTGCAGCATCACCATCGCCATTTCACCTGGTGCTGTGTGTTTTCTGTGGGGTGCGTGAGGTCTTGAGGAAGCGCTTTACAATGGCGGGGTTGATAAAAAACCTTCGGGTGACGAAGACAGGACCCGGGTCTGGATCGCTGGGGGAAGCACAGCAGCGAGCGACGGATTTCTTCCGGGAGTCTTGCAGGGCGCTGCCATCGATCATGGAGCGGTACAATTTGTACGACGTAATCACCCTGTCGGATCTGCGGTCCAAGATTGCCTTCGAGTTCCGGAAGCATCATCACAACACCAATCCCAAGGTGTGTGAACGCCTTGATTTTCCTCGTTGTGATATTTGCGTGATTCTGCGTAACATGCTTACATTTTACTTTTAGCGCTGAATCTGATGGACCTCTGCGGCGACAGAACCCACATTGCAAAATTTGTGCATATGAAGAGGAGAGATGCTTTATGTTGGCTGTGCAGGTGATTGACATGTTAGTGTTTAAGGGACGAGAGGAACTTCAGTACTGCGTTGACCATTCCAAGCAGCGGCACCATTTGCTGTCGCAGTACATCGTCGGAAGGGAGGGTTTAACCGGGGACGTGCTGAAGCTTGGGGAGGCATTTAAGGGAGAATCTGATTTTTTGAAGAATTTCTATCGAGGGAACAACTGAGAATTTTAGTCTCACTCTGGTCTGGATTTTCATTCCATTTTTTTAAAATTGTGTTCCTTATCGTCTTGGTACCGTAGAATCATGAAGAAGTTTCAAACCCTACGAAAAACCCCACACTGTTCCAGTAGTTACAGGTTTTGAAAGGCTCTGAAACTGGCAATGATTTTTTTGTAGTATTCATTGAATGGTATTTTTTTGCACATACAGATTAGGTCCTGCAATAAGAAAATGACATGGCAGAGTGACAAGAGGATGAGATGATGATGTAATACAATTGGAAGTGGAAGATGAACTTTTGTAGCGTTAATGGAGTATTAGTCTGATGACGGTGATTCAAGTTTATCAGTGAATGGTTCTTCTTCTGTGCAGTAGTAGGATTCTCAATACGTCAATCTTGTACAAACAATCCTAGTGTTAAAGTACCAACTTCCTCTGTGTTTTGTTTGAAGATTCCAACATCGAAGTAGATTTGTTTAGTCTTCCATCTATCGTTCAAGTTGTTTGAGATAGTTGTAAATATGATGTGGATGCAGTTAAGGATGTAATAACTTCAAAATTTAGCTTTTGCAAAATGTTGATAAGTTGCTTGGAAAAGATCAATGAAACTTTGTTTGTATCTGAAAGTGCATTATAGATTATGTTAATTTTTGCTCAAATAATAATATTAATAACAACTCGTGTGATGAATGAAAATAAAATAGAAAGCGTCCAGTTTAACATGTACCGACAAAGGATGAAAATGAACACGATGATTCTTATCATGAGTATCCAATACGAACGACGATGGTCTATGTATACCCGGATCATGCCCTTCACCGTCCCAATACCCCGTTCGCAGGGTATGAAGAGGGTATAAACATCAATGTCGCAAGACGTCGTGGGCCCGGGTGTTGTCCCGGCCTCTTATCTTTTAGGGGAGGCCGCGGCGGTGCGCGGCTTGTGATTCATTTCATTCTTCCTCGTCGCGTGGGAGAATCAAAGAACAATGTGTCGCAATCCAGTTTGACGATGGATTCGATTGCCTCTACCTCCTGTTTTCCTCGTTTCGGCTATCCGACCAAGGAACCCTCGAATCACGAATTGAATTTTCCAGCTGGGGTAGCGGGTTGAATGCGTCTCGGAATGGTTGTAGGTGGTGTTCCCGAGAGATGCAAATGTGCTTTGTAGCCTAGTATTTGTTGGCGATTTGGACTCTCTCTGGAGTGCAATTACTGAATTTCTGTTTCTTAGCTTGAAGATCTCTGGGTCTTTACCAGGGTTTTAGAAGTTTTTGGAGCTTTGCACATTTGTTGGATGGTTGGATGTGTGTTAGCGCGGCACAATGCCACTAGGAAAGGCTTGGAGAAACGTTGTGGTGGGAAGAAATGGGTACGGTCTCGAGCTGCTGAGAGAATTGCGTCGTAGTTATGGCTGTAGTTCAATCGGGCCGCACGAATCTAGACGTGCTCGGTGTTACGAGGGCAAAGGAGAAAACGAGGGTGGCTCTTTGGGCGAAGTCCATGGAGTTCATGTCTTCCAATGTGCTGTAAGTTATTTCACTCCTCAATTTTTCGTTCTCGGTCCCTGGAGTTCCCTCTTCTTCTTGTGAGCTTTGTCTTGTTTGTGATCGCAAACTCCTCTTTCACATGTTACATTAACGTGTGCAGAGTGTGCATTCTAACGAGTCTCTGTCTTTGTAATTGCCATTGTTGCATTCTTTCTGATCAGCTGCGCACGTGGAGACTTCTCCTCCGCGATCGCAGTTGCGAGTGTTAAGATTATCTGCATGGGCATTGTCAGAGCGAATTGGTTGGTTGCGTATGCTACGGGTCACACCCAAACCTAGCGAATAACATGTCTTTGGTGTGTTCCAGGACCAGCTTGGGATTGTTGCTAGAATTTCAGAGTGTATTGCGTCACGTGGTGCGAATATTCTGAATGTAGATCTCTACATAGACTTCGATGACAAAAAGCAATCCCCAATCTTTTATGCACGAAGGTAAATTTTCTTGCGCTTACAAGCACCAATCTCTTTGTGCTTTCGAAGTAAATGGATTTTTCGGATAAATGTTAATACTTCTGGCAGTGAACAGGATGCGAGTGTTTGATTTAATCCTCCTCTGACATGGGCTCACAATTGTTTTCAGTGAATTTGCATTTGATCCATTGAAGTGGCCTCGTACTGTCATGGACGAGGACTTCGCAGTATTGGCAGACCACTTTAAGGCTGAGAAGTCAATAGTTCGGGTGCCGGGGAGTGACAGGGACTTGAAATTGGCCGTCCTTGCGTCATGGCAGGTGTGCGAGTAGAACAAGACAGATTCCTTTTCCTGCGTGCATCCAAAGGGGACTGAAGCTCAGAAGTCAGGGTGTTGAACTGGGTGTGTAGGATCATTGCTTGATTGATTTATTGCACCGATGGCAAGAGAGGGAGCTGCCAGTTGATCTAACATGTGTTATAAGGTTGGTTGTCGTCAGTTCAAAAATTCTTTTTCAACTCCATGGGTACTGCATTACTTATGTGAAAATAAAAAAAACATAAACTATTGGCGTTTGCTACCGCGTTGGAGGTCATAGAATATTTTCGTTGGCTAGTGCATTGTTTCTAACGCAATGTCAATTTTTGTTAGACTGCTATTAATTTCCTATAATTCTATGACCTTTCAGGATTTGTTCTTTAAAAGTAGACCAGCGTGCCGTTAGCTTACCACTTCCTGACCTGCAGCATGGGCGTGAGAAGGCTAACATGAAAATGCTCTACTTTGCAGCAATCATAACCGTGGGTTGAACACTCACGTCTCGCGATTCCTTGAGAGGCATGGAATACCATATCATTATCTCCCCACAAGCAAAGGAAATAAGCGTGAAGAGGAGATACTTGAGTTAATCTCAGGGACGGATTTTTTGGTACTTGCTCGCTACATGCAGGTACTTTTTCACCGTCTTTAGTTTTTTGCAACACGTTATTGCACAACTTGGAGAATTAGGTGTCCAAGGCCTATGCTAGCGTGGTTTGGCTTTGCACCCTGCTGCCAATGCACGAGGCATATGGTTATAAATAGGTGATTAGTAACGTTGGTTAGCAACCTCTGATTCCTCTTATTGTGTGCATTCTTCATTTACCACTTTCAGAAATGTAAACCATGGTCAAAGACACTGGCTTTGTGATCCTTGTTCCGTATGGTGTTTCAAAAGGGTTTGATTCCTCCCATCCAAGACCTCACACGTTAGTGACATATTTTGATTTTGGAAGATATGATTTCTCGTCTTAAATTTTAATCATCGAGTGCTGTACCTTTGGGCAACTGTAATTAAAAAACTTTTTTTAAACTGGAGCATTAACGCTGGTCGTTTATTGAAGTATCCTTACATTTCTTTAATTGCTTTTACAGCTTGTAGCTGATTTGTTTATGGCTTTCTTGGACAGGTATTGTCACCAGAATTTCTCAGGTGTTATAAGAAGGATATTATCAATATTCATCATGGACTCTTGCCTTCGTTTAAGGGAGCAAACCCTTACCGACAGGTTGGTTGTTATGTTTTAATTTTTGATTCTTTTGTAATTTTTGTTATGTATGGGAAGAAATCGTCTTGAAATTCTCTATTATCAACTAAACGTTTCCTGGATATAGGTTAACTGAGAAGAGGGTTTGTTGAGGTTACAGTAACGTAGTGGTGAGCCTAGGTGATAGAGACTGTTCTCGTTGAGCCGGAGTTGAAATTTTTATGAGTGTTTATTGTTCTTGAATCCCCCAACAGCTGATCGTGGGATCGGACATTGACGTAACAAATGCAGGCTTATGAATCTGGGGTGAAATTAATAGGTGCCACAAGCCATTTCGTTACTGAAGAGCTTGATGATGGTCCCATCATCGAACAAATGGTATGTCATCACGTCTTTTATCTACTCAGATACTGTATTATTGAAGCTCTTTTCTCCTGTTGCGCTTTTGTGATGTTTATCCTTCTAGAATCATGAGATATGCTGTCAGTTTACATTTTTTCGCAGAAAATCTACGTTTGGGGGCCTTGCAAATAGTCGAGACTAAAACTTTGAGTGACAGGTGGATCGAATATCTCATCGGGACAGTCTCCATGCGTTCGCTATAAGATCAGAGAATCTTGAGAAACAGTGCCTTGCTAAGGCAATCAAATATTACTGTGAGCACCGAATATTACGGTATAGCACGAACAAGACCATTGTATTCGGTTAGATTACGACGAGAAAAACTTCTACATACTTTTAGCAGTAATGTTTCCCACATCACAAGCAGATGTGCATGTCATTTGAGGTATTGCAGTTCTTTGGGACGAGTTATTGCTGTCAACATCCCTCGGAGAACCTTCATCAGGGTCGATCAACGAGGCTTCACGGCTTTTCAACAACAAATCAATTAATTTCATACCAGAATGCATCTGTGATGTATTTACACGACCAAGCTTTGAATGAAATTGGCTAATTTGTATCGATACGAGGATTTTATTGGCACAAGTTCTATTCCCCTAACATTACCGCACTCGTGAGCTGTGCACATTTTAGAGCTTTGCATTCGAATGATCTCGTTCGTCACACCGTCGCAATCAGTCAGCAACATGTCAAGAGCCTCAATAGGAAAAGCACGTTTCCGTCCACTAGGATCACCAAAGACATGACGTAATGCGTCGTTTCCAGCACAGCACCCACAGAAGAATTCTTCCCGCCTCTATCTGCCGCAACCAGCACGCTAGGTCCATAATGATGTAAGAGCAACACCAATCAAGACGGTGAATGTGTCCTACAAAGAAGTCCTGCGACTCTTATTATTATCACTATTCTCATTGTTAGTTCAGTATTTCATCTCATTGACAGCAGCATGGTAACCAATTATCTTTGAGGATTCTACTTACCAAAATTAGTGCGAGAAACTTCCTCATTTTAAACGAGAAAGTAATGGATTTTCGCACGGGAAGCTGAAATTGCAGGGCAGGATTTTTAGAACCAAATTGTAAGACAAGGAGCTGCAGATGATCGCCATGATCGAGTTGAGGCTTGCGAGAAAAAACAAGATGCTCCTGTCGGTCTCTTGGGGTAATTCTGTTCTTCCCTGATCCACCTCACGAGGAGGATTCGATCTTTTGGATGGAGTCAGGGCCGGCTATCGTATATGCAATACTTGGGACATAGCAAACACAATCTCCAGAATTCTCGACCACTGAGTATCATTAAAGAACCGATCATGGGGTGGAATCTCGATAGTGGTGACTTCGACCAGCATGTTCAATCTGCCAAAAGGAAACTCCGAGATCTAACCATCACCAGAGACTAGCTCGTTTATAGTGGCCAACGGGGATGCGCCGCCAGGAGAAGTATCGGGCGGAAACGAAATCCTCGACCACAACTCCTGCATCCAAATCGCAACAATTGACCAAACGCCGCATTCACGAACTACTCAAGCGGCAACAGAGGCGGCGGCAGCGGTGATGGAGCGGTACGTCGATCTAGAACAGGTAGTTGAGCTGATGCAACCCCGCAGTGCAAAACCCCACGGCACGCGAAATCAGTCGCCGACGAAGCGGAGAAAGCAATAACCCCCCCCCCCCCCCCGGACATCTTTGCATTATTTCTGCGGTTCAGTAGGGGTCCACCTATTAGAAGAATTATTGTGCGCCAGGGTGTGGGTGTGGGACGGGAGAGGATGCGGAGGTTGTTGGACCAGATGGGTGAGTGTCGGCAGGGGGTGTTGTCGCCAGACAGAATCATGTGCCGAGGCTGGCGGCATCAGCAGCAGCGGCATAAAGCACTTCTCCTCGCGTGATGAATCAGGTGCTTCGGCGATGGCCCTGACCACTACCCCCCCTAGTCCGTCCTTCTTGTACCCAATTGTGCATGATTGATCGTCTTTCGGAGCCCGCTTTGGGCGATGGTAATGTGGGTGGGTGAGTGAGTGAGTGGGTGGGGCCGGCGTGATTCCCGAGGCGTGGCTTCCCAGCAATTCTGCGACGAGCGTGCCCTTCCTTCGCAACAGTCTTCGCTCGTCGAGGAGCGGCGTGGCGATCGAAGGGGTTCTGCGTAGGGGGCCGGGAAGACCAAGGGATGGATGAATGTGTGGATGGATGGATATGTGAATGGAACTGACACTAGCTTTACATCCAAACCGTGTTGGATGCAATCGTGCCCATGGATGGATGAATGCGGGGCGAAGAGTTGCGTGATTGGATGGTTTTGCGGTGTATTGATTGTGGGGTTCCTCATCTACAATAGAATGGTTTTAAAAATTACCAAAAAATAAACAGTGAAAGATCATTCCTATTTGTTTTTGCGACGTGAGGGTTTGAAATGATGTACATGGTCAACTTCAAAAGTCTTCAATCTGAGGATCCGAAAGGTGATTTCATTATTTTTTTAAGGGTGTGTTTCTGTGTATTAAATATATATGGTATCATTCTTCTATTAATAGATATATCAACGAATTGAAAAGCTATGACAGTTACAATATCAGGATTATTTTTTAAAAGCGTGTTTCAAGAAGTGAGGATTTTAAAAAATCACGTATGTTTGGGACCGAAGTTGGTTTTTTCAAATGTGCATTATTTGAAAACACACATACATATTTATATATGAATATAAATGGATATAATTAAATACACTTCGAGACACAAAAAAAAAGAAAAAAAAGGAAAAAAAAGAAGTTAAATGGTGATTGTTGTGACATTCACTTTTATAAAGTAGAATATCTTAGTATATGTTTGAGTTTTTGTTACTTGTTACTAACTAAAATATAAAGATGAATGTTTTTTTTCTTTTGATATAAAACATATCATGTATTCAATGCACAATATCATTTAGAATCAACTGCTTAAAAAGCATTATGATTGCAACCATTTTTAATTGTATAAAACATTATTTACAAGTCATGTTCAACTAAAATACAAAATTTTATATTGACAACTGACCCAATTTTTTGAAATAAGGATGAGAAACCAAGAAAATAAGAAAGCTCTTTCTATAAATGAAGACACTTGCAGTGTGTGACTGCAATGAAAACACGACAAAGAAAAGAAAGAAAACATTGAAAACATTATGAACAAACATAGACAATTGATTGAAACAAGTCTGACATGGTTAGTTTTTTGTCACTTTAGAAATATCCTCTCAAATAAAGCAGTACTTTCAACAAACCCCAAAAGCTTGGAAACTTCTATTCACACTTTGCCATGATGGATTCCAATGTGATAGATTTTTTCCAGTCACCAAAACCATAACCATGACTTCACCCACACTCTTCAGCATCCCTAGACGACTATTTCTAGGTCTCAATCACTAGCAGCATGACACAAAAATCCTTGTACCAAATGCAACAAAACTGTACATGTGAACAAGTCCTTGCAAACACAGTGAAAGTGTGAGACCCACAAACGAATTCTTTGCTTTGAGCCTTCGTTCTCATTCTCGAGCTTTTCATTGCGCTACCAACGTGGACCAAGTCCACGAGAGCATCAGGAAAACGCTGAGTCAGGATCAAATCCCAAGGCCTAAAAAAAAAGGTGAGATAAATTACACGGAAAGGAAAAGAAAGGGTATTTTTGTGTAAACGTGGAGATTCGGAGTCATCACAACTGCATCAGGAAGAAGAAAAAAACACACACCAGTGCAAAATCTTCAAGGATCACTCACAAAATTCTAGCTTAAACCCCTAAGTAGCCCAGTCTATCATCTCACTGTGTGTTACGGTAAAGCTAATGCTTTTCCTGTGTCCATGATCACCAACTCCACCTGATCGATGTCGTCGTGCATGGTGAAATGCATCACGGACACAAGCTGGGGTCGTTCTCGCAGTTGGCGCTCGGGTCTATGTACTGATCTGCCAGCTCTCGCCGCACAAACTCCTCGAACTCTTGCTCGACTGATTCCAATTGCGCTGAAGATGGTAATCTGCCTCGGAGATAATACTCTTGTGGTGGACCTGCGGTTCGGTAGCAGATTTGTGAGAAGAGCTCAGTTTGACGGTCAATGTGCAGGAACTGACCTCATACCGGATATATTTATTTATTTATCTTTTTTCTGTGTGAATATTTATCTTGAGTGGATTGTAAAGTCATCGTGCGGGATTTTTATTCAATCAAGGATTCTAAAGTCACGCCTGGATATGAGTGAGGGAGTGACAGCTTAAACTAGTCTGCCTACAACAGTACTCGCGATGGTAGCGCCTGTCACTAGTGCCGGGCACTTGTACGCCATAGCTGAAGCGGAGCCATGTGCGGAGAGTTCTAACTAGCGCATGAAACGTAAACCATCCTGCTTCACTGCGTCAAAGAACGCTGGAAGAGATGGGGCACTTTTCGATTGATCCAACAAAGCTCACACATGGTGATGCGCGCCGCAACAACCCAGCAAGTGATCCAGATAGGGTCCAGTTCAGAACCTCACGCGAACAATAAACCGACTAGACATGATTCAAATACTGGAACAATAGAGAATGACCCTCAATCGATCGTAGTTCGCAAGAGAGGAATCAGGACTGGACCATGCGTGATACACATCTTCGAGTGCGAGGGCGAGGGGAGAAAAATACCGGCTACTTCAGAGCCCCATTGCTGTGGTTGCTCCTGCGCGGCGGAACAAACTGCCAGAAGCAAGTAGAACACGACCAAGCTGCAAACGTAAATCAACCTCACGGAATTTCGGCCCGAAGCCATTTCCTCTTCTCCTTGGGTACCTAATCCTCTGCAAAACCTTGATTCGAGTGAAAGGCCACAGATTCCACAATCCTACTGAATGTCATCTAAATATGCATCTCTTTACAAACTTTTCTGCTCTCTAGAGACGTCGCCCGGTTGCAAACTTATCCAGTAGGGTCCTGGAGTCATCAAATCTGGCCCTTCCTCTCGCGCTTCTACTCCTCCTCCTCCTCGTTCTGCTCCCCCTCATCGCCAGCGTCCTCGAAACTACGAACTCACGCCTCCAGTGTCGCAACCGCTAAGGCCTACTACAAGTCGACCGTCCATGACGTCCCGGAGATTTCCCGTGTCGCACCACCTCCACCACAGCTCCGCAAGCTGACATTCTCCCTCCGCGTCTCCGCCGATGCTTCCACCTGCGAGCTCGGTGGGTCCCGAGCCCATCGCCATCGTCGAGCTCGTCAATGCTGGTCTATTTCTAATCCCTACCATCGACCCCCATAAAAACTGTGCCCACAGTTTAATCAGCCACAACCAACTCGCCCTCCTGTGTGCTTCCTCCACATCTCCAAGTCAATATCTAGAATCCTGCAACTCTGCGTGGCTTCGGAAGAAACAAACCACCACCTAGAAATGCAAAAAAAACAAAGGCAAATAATCACTGCAGTTGACTTGCGTCAGAACCAGATGGACTGCAGTGATTGAGCCTGATCGGGATTACCGGCATCCATCCATCCATCGTCACATCAACATGTCTCGTCTGGCTTCTCTCTGTGATTCCTCCCCTTCCTTCATTAGTGTTTTGCTTTTTCTCTGTGTTGCAGATTCTGCGACGGTCTCTGAGTTCTCACTCTCACTCTCTCTCTCTCGGTCTCTTGATCTCGAGGTCTGCAAGCTTTTTCAGCACGAGGAGATTTTTGCTTTGTTCTTGCGAAGCATGAATTCAGGGTTTTGCAGTCGCATGATTGGCTTGCTGTTGTGTGAATGGGAGTTGCTAGGTTTGTTCATATGTTGTTGGATTCTTTCATCACATGGTCTGGTCTTGTTTATTGGGCTGTGTCCTTTTGAATTTATTTTGAGTTCTGGATCAAAGGTTATTGAAATCTAATTGGATTAGAGTCTTGGAATTAACATATCAAGGGATAATAAGAATTTCTTTGATTTTGAATAATCTGCTAGTTGGATTAAAGCAAATATTTGTTACGACATTGTAAACATAGTTTTTAAATTTTTTCTTATTTTTTAAAGATTTTATTAGGATGTTTTTGGTTTATTTTAGAATTTTATATATATTTGGTTAAAATTTATCTAAAATTTATTAAGATTTGTTTAAGATTTTGTTAGGATTATTAGGATATATTTAGAATTTGATTAAGATTTTTTGGAATTTGATTAGGTTAATTTTAGGATTAATTTAGAAGTTCTTTAAATTTTTAAATTTTTTACTTTTTATTTTTTATGATTTTTTAAATATTTTTTTATGATTTTTTTATTTAGATATTTTAAAGGTTTTTTTTTATAATTTTTAGGATTTTTTAAAGGATTTTTTTAAGGATCTCTTTTAATATTCTTTATGAATTATCTAATGATTTCTTTTAGAATTACTTTACGATTCTTTAAGATTTGATTAAAGTTTAATTATAATTATTAAGATTTAATTAATATTTGTTTAGAATTTTATTATGATTGTTAAGTTCTTTGTTTATTGAAAATACAATATACCTTACACAATCAAATGCTTAGTGCATTCCCTAATTTGTTATCATACAATACAACAACATACTATGTAATTACATGATTTTAGGATGTGTGGTTCTAAATTTTGACTACATAGAAAAAAATAGGTATATATTTATTAAAATTAGTCATTTATAATTAAAAGTCATTTAAGGATAGTTATGGTCTTTATCTATTTTAATTTTGTTTCAAAATATTGTACGTCACTTCCAATTTTGTCATATTATTAAACAAAGTTAAAAAATATATAAAATTAAAAATAAATATTATAAAAAAATAGTAGTAAAAACTAATTTTAAAAAAATAGTTATGTTTTTGGTATCTAAAAAATTAACTATTATTATTCTAATATATTGTAAAAGAATTAATATAAATTTCTTGAACAAATAGTTATATATATATTTTTTTGTCTATATGAATTTGTAAAAATTGCAAGGTATATTGTATCATCATTAAATTATAAAAGATGATTGTAGATTGCAAAAAATACAAATAAATTGATAATACTTAATCTACTTATACATAAACAAAATATTCTTATGAAAAAGATATGATTAACTATTGATGGTAAAATCACTTAAGGAATTAGAATACAAATATATAAAAATAAAAACCTTAAATTTTAGATAAAAAATCAAATTATAATAATTTTATTAATTTTCTTCAATAATACAAAACAAAGAAAAAAATATATTAATAATAATCGTAATTAAATAAGAAAATAGTAGATAAAAACTTAAAATTTTAAAATAAAAATAAAAATAATATTGAATAATATTAAATTTAGTATATTAAATTCTAATTGATATAGATTGATTTAAAATTTAAAATTATAGAAATAAAGTGTATGGCATGATTTATTAGATAGAATTATTTATTTAATTATTATATATGAAATAAGTAAAATTATTATACATATAAGCAAAAATATATAAAAATATTTTAATTTTTTTTATTTACCGATTTTTATTTTTATTTTTTTAGTATTAAAATAATAAAAAAAATTAAATTTTTAAGAAAAAATACATAAAATATATATTTTTTCATTAATATCATTTAAGTAAAAAATATATATTATTTAAGTATATATATATATATAATTTAATATATTAAATATTAATATGAGTATATATATATATTTTATATATATTTTATGTATATATAAGTATATATATATATTTTATGTATATATAAGTATATATATATATTTTATGTATATATAAGTATATATATATATATTTTATGTATATATAAGTATATTAAATATTAATATAAGTATATATTATATATATATAAGTAATTATATATATTTTATGTATATATAAGTAATTATATATATAATTAAATAATTATAATTACTTATATTATATTAAAATAATATATATAATATAAGTAATTATATATATATAAGTATATATATAATTTAATATATTTTTAGATTTTTTAGTCTAATGAATATAATATTTTTGGTTTCATATTTGACCATACTTAGATCAATAAAGTTTATTTGAATAAATATTAAAAAAATTAAGTCTAAAAATATCTAAATATAAAATTTAGAAAATATTAAATATTAAAAAATTTAAAGTACACTTATACATAAAGTTGTTAATAGATCATGGTAAGTACTAAAAAATAAATAAATATTTCTAATTATTGTTTTTTTTCTTATTTTCTCTTATAATCATATTTATTTTAAAATATACTCTTAAATTTGAAAATATAATTAGTATTAATATTATTTTTATAAATCTTATCTACATAATAGACAACAAGTGTTTTACTTTTTAATTTTATTTATTTATTTTTATTTGTAGAATCTTCGATTTTATAAAAAAAATAAAGTGATGTGATTGCTAAATTGTTATACTAAAACATATATAAAAACTTATATTAAAATTACAAAATTTAATAATAATATCTTTTTATGTCTTTTTATGTTAAAATAATTACTTTTATTTTTAAAATTAATGATATTAAGAGATATTTTATTATAACTATGTAACTTGCTTAATATTTTATCAAATTTATTTAATTTTAAATTATTAATTTTAATTGAGACCAATTATTTCTATATGAGCAAAGAAATAAATGCCTTGTCAAAGTTGCTATTGTTGTTTACCTCAAATGCCTAATTTTTTCTAAATATTTTCTTTTATTTATATTTTAATAATAAATAATAGATTGATCTTCAATTACTAATGTTCTATTCTTCAATTTAATAATTCTAGCTATATTTTTAATTTCTCCATGCCATCATATACAATGTTTTAGTATCAAGTTCATTCCTTATATAATTTGTAATATCATGTGGATATATGCCTAAGACAACTTAGACAAGCATTGCCGCATTAATTGAAGTTTATTACTAACAAAATTTCCTAGTACCAATGTTAAAATTAAGTAAAAAAATCAAGGCCAATTACACTTTATTTTTTATGAAAAAAATTCCTTTCAAAGAGGTTGATCATAGATAAATTTAACACTATATTGACAACATATAATTATTCTTTTTCTTGAAATACTCAAGCATCGAATGTTTTTGTTTTGTTTTACATAAAATCTTCTATTTTATGCATCAAAAATTCTTCCATTATATAAAAACTTGAGCCTTTTGAGAGTCTTCTTTAAAATATGCAAAAAGTTGAGATCCTCCTTTTATATTTCTAATTACCATATGATAAGGTCTAATCATACTTTTAGCATTCTATAATTCTTTGACTTTAAAAATACATACTAGTAACTTGGATCTAATAAGTAATACTACCATCATAGAGTTTAGTAACTCAAGCCACATGATATTTGGTGTAGTTGTTTCCATTCAATATATTTGCTCATGTCATGCATTTAAGTAAGAAAAACTCTCTTGCATTCATACTTGAATATGTGTGCTATTAAGTTAGAGCAACAAGTCAACTAGTTTGCTAATGCCAATTATAGCATAATTTTTTTATCTAAGATATATGAAAGTATGGTTTTTTTAATAGTTATAATAATAATTTTAAAAAAATATAATAATTTTTTTTAATAATAATTAAGCAAGATAAATGCCTATAGAATCTCTATTTACATAGCTATAGATAAATAGATCGAAAAAATTAAAACACATGCCTAAAGTTTAAAAAAAAAAAAACCTCACAAAGCTACTTGAGACTATTGGCACAACCTCTAATTGCTAGTTGTTGTACTTTCTCTTGCTTCTTTAACTTTTTAATTGACTATTCCTATGACTTCACTCTTATTAAATAACTATGTTAAAGATAAAACATCAAATACAAATACTTTATATATTTATCTATTAATAGGATCAAAAAATTAAATATTCATAAGAAGAAACAAATTGCCTTGATATAAATATAATTATTTGATCTTGCCATAGAGAACTTTTGTACAATAATTGATATTGTTTAAGTTAAAAATTATATTATTTATATGTTAGATTTACACACATACTTATATATGTGTATATATATATATATATATATATACATACACATTCATATACAAGTAGGTTGGTGGATTTGTATTGTGCTTGTTATGAATTATAATATATAAAATATATTTTAAAATACAAAGAAATAATTTTAAATGCATCTGCAAATCTAACATGTTGAATAACAAATGAATACTTTATTGTCTTGCAAAAGCATACTAATCTTTTATATCAACAAGCTGAATTCTTTAAGTTTTATTTCAACTAATTATTACACATATGTTTAGTCAAGATATTTATTGGAGAGTATTTTAACCAAACAATACAACATACGGCACAAATATCTGCCAGAATGAAAGGTGGAAGTTCCAATCTTCTATAGTTTTTCATAGTTTTGTACAAAAGAAAAAAATTAAGCATGGATGGGACTAACTTTAGTATATTGTGATATCTTCTTCATTTGCAGATAACGCCTCTAAGTTGAAAAAAAAAAAAAAAAAAAAAAAAAAAAGAAAAGAAAAAAGAGCTTAAATCTGGAAATTATAACATAATAAATTCAGGAATCACCTTGCCTTTGAATATTGCAGTGAAAGATAAGTTGTAAAATCCATTGTAAGTATTGATGTAATTTGAATTTAGTGGAGAGAATTCATATGTTACTTGATAAAGTATTGGTCCATCTCATATATTGTCATCTACTACTTTGACTTGTAGTCGTCAAATCTTCCTCTAAGAACTTTCTCTTATTTTCTTCTTCTTGAACTTCATTTCCAAGAAGGATTTATTAACATCATTAAGTTAGTACTAGCTGCTTATTGATAAAATACCAATAATAACCGTTCTTATTGTCTCCAAGCTTCTTCAATAAGGCATTGATTCCAAATTGTTTCTTTTCAATAACTTTCTCTATTTAATAATAATTGTTTGTCCATGCTCATTAGACATTTTTTTTACTTTTTTTATTTTTATTTTTTTTTAAATAATTCCATCATATTACAATAATAAGATGTATTATAAAAACATGATGGACATCATTTGTTGCAAATAAAATGTGTCAAAAGCCAAAAAAAAGGCACTTCTAGTATCTTAGTTAAGACTTGGATAAGTCACAACTTTTGATATATAAAATATAGAACATTCAATACTGCTCCTACAGAAGCAAGATTTAATTCTTTATTGAAATAAGACCTAATATATCTTTGAAATCTAAAAACTTATATGTAAGAAGAAGTTTTGTAAAGATTTCTATTGCCATCTATTCCATAAAATAATGTTCCAAACCAATTTATCTTTTCTCTACAAATTGCCTAATAAAATGATCTTTTATATTTCAATACTTTGTGCAATCATAGTATGTTGGATTCTTAGCAATAATAATGGCATTTTGATTGTTTTTATAAATAAAAATCTTTTCTGGTTCAGAAATGTCATAATCTCTAAATACTTTATAAAGTCACAAAGTTTTCCTTGCTTTAATAGCCAAAGCTACATATTTTGTCTTTATTGACAAAATACAAACTAAAGATTACTTCTTGCTTGATCAAATGATAATTGCTCTACCTAATGTAAATGCATAACCTCTTATTATATGGCGCTTCTTCACACAACCTACTTCATTTGCATCATTATAATCTACAAGTTACAAATTTTTTTCCTTTCTTCTATACTATAATACTAAATAATTTATTCTTTTTAAATAAAAAAAATATTCATTTGATTCTTTGTCAATGCAAAACATATGGATGTGCCATGTATTAAACAAAGTATTAAAAAAAAAATATAATGTCATATCTTGTACCATTTGTAAGGTATAATAATAAACCTAATACTTTTTAATAAAGCTTCATATCTTTTGCATCCAAAAGATCATTATTCTCATGCTTATAGATAAAACTTTATATTATTAGTGTAGCAATTTCCTTTGCATCTTTCATTCCAAATTCATCCAATTTTTGATAAAAGTGCTTACTTTGATTTAAACTAATAGTACCATTTTTCTTATCTTGTAAGGTCTTTCATCTTGTAATACTCTTGCAATTCATCTTTGTATTTCACCAGGATTTCAAAGTTCTTACTTTTAATAAATACATCGTCAATATAGATAATTAATGTAAGAACTAGTCTTTCAATGTACATTATGTATAAACAAAGATTTGATTGGAAGTGCTTCCAATCAACATATAAATATCTTCTTCTTTAAATTCATCATTTAAATAAGCTAAAATAACATCAAGTTATGATATATTTCAATTAAGAGTAGTAACAATTGCAATCAATATGCAAATTATTACAAGGTAAGTAATTGGTGCAAAAGTTTTTTAGTGATCAAGACCCTTCACTTGAATAAAATCTTTTGTAACCAATCATACTTTAAAATGTTTAATAGAGGTATTACTAGCAAGCTTCTTCTCAAAAATCTATTTTGAATCTACAACCTTTCTATCATTGGATAAAAATAAAAATTTCCATATACCATGATCTTTCAAAGAATCAAGTTCTTCTTTCATGGCATGACTCCATTCTTTGCAAAAAAGTGTATTCATGGCTTGATCAATAGTTTCTAATTTTATATATTCATCAACATAAATTACATCCATTGTTTCAATCAACAAGTCATAATCTCCTTGAATAATTTTTTTTCCAAGGCGTGCAATGCATCCTACTACCACTTCTAATATTTGTTAGGTCAATGCCACCTATATAACGACATCTTAGTAGTACTTCTTGAGTGATTACCTCCACTTCTGATTGATGGAATTCTACTACTTTTGTTGGTACAGAGTTTATTTCTTCTTCAACTATTTTTCCACCAAATCCATCATGCACATGTAATCTTAAGCCTTGAGGTTGAGATATTTTTGATTCACTTGGATGTTAAAAATCTAGCAAATCAAGATTATTTTTATAATCCATATTTTCTCCAATTTGAGGGATTAGTGGTTGATTAAGTAATTCATCCTTATTATGTAAAAAAGTCACATCTCAACTAAAGATCATATTTTTTTCTTTAAATAGAAATTTTTATATCTTTTTTTTACTTTTGAATATACAACAAAAATATCCTTTCTTGCCTTTATATCAAGCTTTTGATGTTTTTCTTTTGATATGTGATACCAAGCAGAAAAATCAAACCAATGAACATTTCAAAGAAAAGGTTTTTTATTGTAAATTTTTTTATGTAGTGTCTTACCATCAAGTCTTACAAGAAAAGGACAATTGTGAGTCTAAGTCACAAATTTTGTTGCAAATGTCTAATATTGACAATTCAACTTGATATTATTTATAAGTATTTATATTCCTTCAAAAATAGTATATATCATATGCTCTGCTATGCTTATAATTTCATGAGTATATATAGGAGTAATCATGTACTGAATGCCTTTAGCTTCGAAATAAGAACCAAGCTTATTATTCAAAAATTTAATACCTTAATTAATGATAAAAGTTTTTACCTTTCTTCTAGTTTATCTTTATACTTCTATTTCCGAAGTCTTATAAGTAATATGTATTTGGTCTTTATCTCTATATATATTTAAAGATTTTATGATGATGCAAGACTTGAAGTAATTCAACTTATGATGCAACCACTTTTTGAAGCTTCTACATTCAAAGAGGTGGTCGTACTTATATCTGAACAAAAACTCACTTATTCAACAACATAAAGAGCCTTGGATTAGTCTTCTAGAAAAATTTGATGATACATATTTTAAGTTTTGAAAATTTATTAACCGAATTCAATTGATAACTTTTGTATAACGTAAGCACTATTCTATAGAAGAATTATAAGTTTATTTAGTTGGAATCTTAGTCATAGGATAAGCCTTATTTTAATTTATTTTTTTATTTAAAAAGTAATTTCTAAACTTAAACAACTTTGAAGTTTTTTTAGAAGTATTTGTAGAAGTATTTGGAAAATATGACAAAACTCAATAAATGATAAAAAAATATTTATTCATTACATCAAAAGTCAAGCTCAGTATTAATTTATATATTTAATTTTAAACAATTGGCTTATGACATCAATTAAAGTAAATAAATTCTTGTGAGTCAACTCTATTAGAAACTAAGGAATGATATGAAAAATCTTTTATTACCATTATTTAATCCTCAAATATTCAATAAAATTATTGATCAAGCTATGAAGTATAATAATTGATTGTTTTAACACCGTCAAGATTTATACTTGTGGACTTTGACAAAATAATATAGTGAAAATTTGTTCTCTACTACCATAAAAAATACACTACTTCCACACTTTAGAGCTAAGGGTATGCAAATTGATGAGATATAATTCAAACTTCTTATATTAAAAGAGAAGAAGCATCAATTTGAATAAGGCCTATGCTTATATTATAATGAAGGAGGCCACCAATCTAAAAATTGCTTAAAAAAACAACATACAAGTATAATTAAGAGTGCAAACATTCAAAAAATAAAGAAGCTCAGCCACAATAGAGATTATGCAGCTAAACATTCTACCACCTCAAATTCATTAAGGTCCTTCTCTCTCTATCCAATCTACTTGTTGTTTTATTATATCTTTATTTTTTAATCAATAAAAACTTCAAAAAAATATATTATTAAATTTAAGAATATTTGCTTGCTTTTTAAATGAAGAGATATCAAGGACATGAATTTTGAGGAAAGAAAATCCTTAATACACTCATGTATCACTAGAAAGAGTTGAAAAGTCACTCAAAGATGATATAATATTGAACTAAAATGGCTATTGCCAAAAGTAAGAATACTAAAAAGTCTTGAAATAAGACTAATGACTAGAAAGGCATTGACAAGAGTGAAGAAGGCTTCATTCTTGCCTCCATATATACTCTTAACTAGAAGCTACATGGCAATGTCTTGTAAGACCTCTAAAACGTATTGACTTTGCAAGAAATGTATCTTAATTTGTAAGGCAAGTTTTTTATATATGTGCAACATAGTTAGCTTATTCTATAAGCTACCAACACGTGGTTAACTTGTTGACCAAATTTCTAATCTATTAATCAATTACAAATACTTATAAAATAAAGCAACCTCTATGAAGCTTCTAAGAAGCTCCTCTAAAAGGTCTTATGAAATTAACCTACTTTTATCTATTTTTATCTATTTCTACCTAATTATATAGATATTTATTAGAATACTTATGTATTTCTATGATATTACCCTTCTTTCTAGAGACAAGTTCCATGAAGAGTAGTCTTCACATATTGATGAAATACAAGATATAGTAAATTATATTTGCTACATACTTTGATCTTTGTTCTCTTTGAAAATGATTGATAAGCCTTCATAGCCATCGATAGTGTCTCATACCAAGGCAAGAAGACTATCCTATTATTTGGTCATTGTTGAGGTCTTTGTAACTTCCTTCAAATAAAATATTTGAAATACTGTCAAGAGTTGTTCCTACTTCTAATAAAATTACAAAAAATTAGGAGTCTCTTCCAAGATCGTGATACCAAACATATTATATTTCGCCATTTTTTTGAAGAAGGACATATTATTCTTGAGGAATTTTATCTCAATTTTGTCATCATAAAGGTTCGAATCACAATGTCTTGTTTGGTAAATTCACAAATGAAAGCTTTTGAGATGAATCTGCTTGTTGTTGATTCTTTATCTCCTTAGTATCACAAATATACAAAAGCTACAAAAAAAAGATAGAAGATAGAATATTATCTTCTTCTAATCTTGTTTCTTTTATAGCAAAGATTTGTTATTCTTTATTTTGGTTTTGATGGATGTCATCAATGAAAGGCTTAAACTCTCTTAGCTGCATTTACAAGATTCTTTGATAGCTCCCATATGCATTCACTAATATCATATCCATGCCAATGAATAAGATATTCCAACCTATTTTGATGCCGTCTTGAATCTAAGACTTCTTCTACCTCAAACTCTTGATTATTATCCACTTCTATAGGAAGAGGTGGTATTTGTCTTTTTCTCGAGATATCCACTATCTTATATGGCTTAAGAAGGGACATGTGAAATACAAGGTGGATTTTTATAGACTCTAATAGATATAATCAATAAGCAACATGATTGATTTGTTCACAAATAGGAAAAGGTGTTATGGACATACTCATAATTACATATATAAATATGTAGAAGTAAGTAAAAGTAGGTAAAAATAAGTTAATTCTATAGTATTTGATATAGAAGCTTCTTAAAAGCTTCATAGATGCTGCTTTGACTTCATAGATATCTTTAATTCACTTTTTGGATTAAAAACGTGGTCAACAAGTTGGCCATGTGCCACACATATTGTTAGCTTGAAGACCAAGCTAACTATATGGCCCACATATAGAAAAACTTACCTTATAAGTCAAGGCATGTGTCCTACAAAGTCAACACATATTGGAGGTCCTATAGAACGTCGCCATGTAGCCTCTAGTTAGATAGTATATATAGAGACAAGAGTGAAGCCTTCTTCACTCTTGTCAACTCCTTTCTTGCTTCCAGTCTAATTTCAAGCGTCTCTAGTTTTTTTGTCTTTTCGCAATAGCCATTCCAATTTTTCTTTCAATATACATACTTGTTTATTTATATTTTGTTACTTTTCTTTGAGAGAAGGCTCACTTGTCTGAATTGCTTTTTTATTGAGTTCTTATCCTTGAGAGATTAACAAGAGTACACCTACAATATCAAAGCTTTGTCTAATCTTGATTAAGAGTGGATTACCCATTTTTCTTGATAAGATATAAGCATATTAGAAGTTGCGGATTATCCTCTTCTGAACTGATAGTGTCCTTAGTATTTTCTTTGTTCTCAAGTCCTCTCTTCTATTCTTCTTGAGCAATATAAGACATCTTCTCTTTTCTAAGTGTTACCATGGCAGAACTTGTTGAAATGAAGAGTGCAATGGCACAAATGTAAGAGCAATTGAGGGAGTTAATGCTTGCGATGCATCAACTCAATTTACCACTACAAGGAGCAACAAGATTGACAGGAAGTGAAGATATAGAAATGATTGGAGCTACTTCAACATCTGCACCAAATCATGTCCTTTCTCCTATAGTAGAACGCCCTTCCAGTGTTAGAGAACCAAGAATTGCCCTATCCGAGAAGTTTGATGGCACCAGATCTAAGTTTTGAGGATTTATTAATCAAGTACAACTTGTGATTGAACTTCAACCCCAAAGCTATCTAACTCCAGGATCACAAGTTAGATTCATTAGTATGCTTCTTTCAAGTTCAGCACTATCGTGGTTTTCATCTTTTCTTCAACAACGAGATCCAATATTAAAAAATCTAGAAGCTTTCTGACAGAGTTTCAATCCATGTATAGAGAACATGATGTAATTCATATTGCAACCAATAAGATCTGTATTTTAAGACAAGGCAATCGATCAGTAACGTTGTATGCTTCACAATTTTGATAACTTGTAACTGATATCAAGTCGGATGATGCTGCACTTATTAACCAATTTTTCTACGGATTACAATATGAGATAAAAAAATTAATGCTCAACTTATCTGATCTTCAAACATTGAGTCAAGCAATTGACTTTACTTTGAAGTGCGACAATCACCTTTTTGAATTTCGATCTGAGAACCGTACAAGTAGACCTCAAGGTTACTATAATTCAATGGCAACACCAACACCTCTTCAATACATACATTCGGAAGTAGAGGATATGCAAATTGATGCAGTACGTTTCAAACCTCTTATTGAGCAAGAAAAGACTCACTGTCGTCAAGAAGGATTATGTTTATATTGTGGAGAACCAAAACCCATTGCTCAACATTGTCCAAAGAAACGACGCAACTACAAAATTAGGAGTATGACTATAAAAGAAGACAATATGTCGAAAAACGAGTTTGTCCAGCTACAATAGGGACCATGCGGTTGGAACCTTGCACAACATCTAGTAAAGGTCCTATTCTCTCCTCAAAGCCCTCTCCTTATTTTACATTAAATGTTATTTTAGAACCTAAACATTACAAAGCCTCTACCTTATTAGATTCAGGAGCCTCAGTGTATTTCTTAGATGAAGAATTTACCAAAAGACATAGCATATCTTTAGTAAAGAAAACTAAACTTGTTCATGTAGAAGTCGTACATTATCTTCTAGAGATATTACTCATGAAACCCTTCTTATAGAAGTAATAATCAATAGTCATAATAGCTTTGTAGTATTTAATATCATTAAATCTCCCTCTAATCTAGTTATTTTAGGTTTATCGTGGTTAGAAAAATACAATCGTCAAATAGATTGGATTTCTCAAACTCTTATTTTTTCTAAAAGTATAACTAACAGTGTAGTTAATCAAGTAGAGAGTCATAAGTCTAGTTCAATTAAACTCGTGTTTATAGGTGTAAAAGCTTTCTTGCATGCTCCTATGAAAAGATCACCATATATTATTTATGCCACACTTGTTTCTACTGGTAGAAAGACTTCAAGTGGCATTCCAAGCCAATATCAAGAATTTCAAGATGTATTCGAAAAAATAAAATGTGGATACACTCCCAGAACATCGTCCCTATGATTACTCAATTAATCTTCAAGAAGGAGTATAACCGCCATTTGGACCAATCTACAGTTTATCACAAAATGAGTTGACTGAACTCAAGGAGTATATTGAAGAAAATCTAGCCAAGAATTTCATACGCCATTCTAAATCTCCGCCAAAAGCTCCAATTCTATTTGTGAAGAAAAAAGTTGGATCATTGCGGATGTATGTTGATTATCGAGGACTCAATAAGATTACCATCAAGAATAGATATCCACTACCTTTAATATCTGGACTTCTTGATCAGCTAAATCAAGCTAAGATCTATACAAAAATAGATCTCCGAGGAACATACAATCTAGTACGCATCAAAGAAGGAGATGAATGGAAGACTACGTTTCGAACTAGGTATGGACATTTTTAATACAATGTCATGCCTTTTGAATTTACAAATGCACCAACAACTTTTTAATATCTAATGAATGATGTTTTTCAAGAGTTTTTGGACGATTTTGTGGTTTCTTATGTAGATGACATCTTGATCTATTCTAAAAATTCAAAAGAACATGAACTTCATGTTCATCATGTATTACAAAAATTAAGGGATGCGAGACTCTATGCCAAGATAGAAAAGTGTGTATTTCATACTACTCAAGTTGATTTCTTAGATTACATCATTTCAAATGATGGAGTTATGATGGATCCTAAGAAAGTTCAAATTATTATAGATTGGAAGATCCCAAAAATGGTAAGAGATGTCCAATGCTTTTTAGAATTTGCCAACTACTATCGGATCTTCATCAAAGACTTCTGTAGAGTTGCAGCTCCTTTTACACGTTTGACTTGTAAAGATAAACTCCAATAGAATCAAGAAGCAGAAGTTGCTTTTGAATCTTTGAAGACAACGTTTGTTTCTGCACCAATCTTGTATCATGTTGATTTTTCCAAAGTATTCTTTATAGAAACAGATGCATCCGACTTTGCTCTGGGTGTGGTTTTATCACAAATGGGAACAGATGACAAACTTCATCCAGTAGCCTTTCATTCAAAAAAATTCTTAGTAGCAGAAATCAATTATGAGATCCATGACAAACAACTTCTTGCAATTGTGGATTCTTTTCAAGAATGGCGTCATTAACTTGAAGGCGCTTCTAATCTAGTCACTGTATATACGAATCACAAGAACCTTGAGTATTTCATGTCGACACGTGTATTAAATCATCGTCAAGCTCGTTGGAGCATGTCTTTATCAAGATTCGAATTAATCATCACTTATCGACCAAAAAAACAACAAAGTTTATCCGATGCCTTATCTAGACATTCTTATTTAACACCAAAAGAAGGAGATGCAGCTTTTGAGCAACAAAGAACGATTCTCTTGAAGCCGAAGCAATTTCATCTTCGAGCAATAAAATCAACAATGACTGTTGATTTAACTTTTATCAAGCAAGTCCGAATAAGTATGTCTTCAGACCTTCTTGTTCATGATATCAAGAACAATTCTTTTAAATCTCATGATCCCTCTAAATTTGAGTTCAAAAACAACCTACTCTATTTCAAAGGATGCCTATATATTCCAGAAGGAGAAGCATGTTTACGTATTCTTCAAGCTCGTCACGACTTTCCAGCAACAGGACATTTTGGATACAATAAAACTTTGGAACTAATATCCAAGGACTTTTAGTGGCTCCAAATGTGAAAAGCAATCAAAGATTTTGTACAATCTTATGATGTTTGTTCGAGATCAAAAACTCCTCGTCATGGACCTTTTGGACTTTTTCAGCCATTACTCATTCCAGAACAACCATGGTCTTTTGTTTCTATGGACTTCATCACGGATCTTCCAATCTCAGGTTCTTATGACTCTATATTTGTGATAATAGATCGTTTTACCAAGATGGCACATTTTGTACCGTGTACAAAATCTATCATAGGTGAAGAAACAACTAAGCTCTTTCTTGAAAATATCTATTGCTATCATGGATTACCCAAGGATATTATATCAGATATAGAAACTCAATTTATATCAAGATTTTGGTAGAATCTTTTCAAGATTTTAAAAGTGGATATAAAACTATCTTCGACATTCCATCCTCAAACTGATGGACAAACGGAGCATGTTAATCAAGTTTTGGAGCAATATTTAAGATGTACCATTAACTACCAATAAGATGATTGGACAACTCTTTTGTCATTGGCACAGTTTGCTTACAATAATACAGTTTATTCTTCTAGAAAACAAACACCTTTCTTTGCTAATTATGGTTATCATCTATGACTTGATACTTTTGACTTTTCAAAAGTTGATAATTCTACTGTGAAAGATTTGGTGATTCATTTGTCAGAGCTACATGCAACGATGAAGGCGTAGTTAAAAGAGGCTCAAGAACAACAAAAGATCAATGCAGATGTTTATTGAAAGGAACAACCACCATTCTACTTGGGTGATAAGGTATGGCTACTTTATCACAATATCAAGACCACTCGTCCTTGTGACAAGTTGGACTATCAAAGACTGAGACCATTTTCTATTTCTATACAAATCAATCCAGTTGCATATCGTTTACATCTATCGGTGTCGTATTACATGCTTTCCTGCTCGAGAATGCATCGGGCATCTGGCTATAGGAGGTAGTATGGAGATTCACTAATATTCAAGTAGTCTATCAGTTTTTGACTGTTGAAATATAAATGATTGTAAGAATATATCGTAAATCTATACGCATGTCCTTCGACTACTCGCCAAAATCCTTTTTGCTCCAGCCGATAGGTCTCTAGACGTTACAGAGAACCCCGAACAACCCAATCTGCTAATCTTTGATACCGCTTTATACTCACGACCTTGTATCCACTGACTGTCTTGTTAGATTAATCCAAAAAATTTTCATTCATTTCGCATACTCAATCCTATAGACACCCTTTTAATTCTTCAATCACAGACGTAACTTTGATTTCACAAAATAGTCAAGAGTAATTACACCCACTTCATTAAAATCCCGATTCACTAGTACAACACATCGACCTTTCAGCATTGATCGCCCAAAGTCCCTTTTCTGACCCCTACCCAAAAATCTTGTATCCTCTCTTTTTCTTAACCTCCCTAATTCTTGAAAATCTGAATCCTCTCCTCTACCCTAACCATTTCCGAATATTTTTTTCTCCCCCTCTCTCAAACCCTAGCCTCTGAATTTCTTCAATCTTCCATCTTGGATCTGGAATTGGTCCCGTCGTCAAAGCTTTCTCTTCCATTTTTTGCCTTTTAAAAGGTTCTTTTTTCGAAAACAACGTTTCCTGAAATGGTACAGAGAACAGGACAGCCTAAAACGGAATCAAAATCCCTGTAATCGTGACCACATAGAGTCGCCCGACCAAATCAGGTCTCATATTGGCTAAGAGGCCTGTAGTAAGACTTGGATGTTTCCGTAATTAGGTCAAATTGGTCCTTCACGTCAGGCTCGCTCAGTCATCAATTTTGTCCTTTTGATTCTATTGACTCCCACTATTGGACTCGAACGGAGTATTTTGTTACTGGTAAGTATGCCCTGACCGACTGTGATGGGGTGTCTGAACTGGCTCCTGAATATTGGCACTGAAATCGGTCATTGCTCCCAATATTCGAGGTAATTGAACATTAATAAAAGTCTCATTTCTTTATATTTTTTTGATATACTCGTGTTACAACACGACATCCACTCTCTCTGAACCTGTGCATCCTCCAATATGCACCAATTAACCTAGTTGTTGTTTGATTCATAATATCTTCTCCAAATCTTCGTCTAGTCCATCTCCATCGTCTCTGCTATCCAAATCAATTTCATCTTCCTACTGCAGAATATCTATGTCTTCATTAAGGTCTTTTATATTTATTTCTACATATCTTTGTTTAAACAATTTCACTCTCTTCCCTGCACCCTTTTATAGGAACATCATCCAAAAAAGGCATAGTCTTCTCCGGAATAAAATCTCTCAATACCTTATTCATCCCATTCATCATATGTCCAACTCAGTTGGTCGTGCCTTGAGGAAGAGTGCACATTCTAACCAATCTAAGTGGTGTCCTCATCGTTGTCATATCTCTACTTCCTTTGGCAAGTTGAAATTGATCATAACCTGAATACAAGTCACCCATTGAATAAATCGCCCTTCTTGCAAACGCCTCAGCAAATTCATCCACAATAGGTCCAATTCCTGCATTCCTGACAGTTATTGCATTCACCGATTACATATCTTGAATAAACCGTAGTAACCCATTCTTCTTAGGTATCATAAACCATCGACTAGAATATGACGCAAATGAGGGTTCCAATATTTTCATCTTCATCTTTTCTTTTAATAGTTCCACCAATTTAGATAAATGTACCCTCGGTACTGGAATCGATGTTAGATTCCAAGGTACATGGGATACAGTGAAGATAACCATAGGTGTTATAATATTCGGATCCACATACTCAATTTCATAAGATTCGAAGGCAAATGATCTACCTTGTTTAGCCAACATCTTTTTGAAGCAAGTAATTTCCTCCAGCAATAAAGAACCATCAGAACTAATCTTCAATTCTTCAAAAGTCTCTTTAGTAAACTGATGTCCAATACTCATTGGATCTCTTAAACTTGCTTCTTTTGATACTTCTCCCATTTGTTCGTTAGAATCTTCTGGTAATGGTCCGGCAACAGGCTTTACTTTCTTATCTGTCGTTTTATATCTCGTCTCTACAATGACTTCTGGTGCTTGAAAAGATTCAAGTATGGTATAAACCTCTCTCGAATGAATCTCAACAATCTTATCATTATCCCCTAACCTAATAGATGTAATCAATTCCAATGAATCTTCGAGTCCATTTTCTTCATAAACACCTAAAATCCTCTCATCATCTTGCAATGTACCTAACTTGCGTAATTCTCCTTCAATATTATATAATCTTTTTCTTTCTTTTCTTTTAAAATCATCAACTTTCTTATACATAATATTTCCATTTTCCAAAATACCAATAAAACTCACATCAAAGGTACCTTCATCTCACGAGAGTACCTCCCCAAAATCCTTAAATCCTTCAACAATCTTTGGCAATGGTTTCTCCTTCAACCTATCTTGATTCCGTTCATGATTAGAAGGTACTGTTAGAAATTGTACAGCTTTCCTCCCATCTTTGCTACGTACCCTTGCATAAGCAGAACCATTGTCAAATTCATTTGTTTCCATCCGTATTGCCATAATATAAGATTGTCCTAAAATCAACGGATAAGACGTTGTATCTTGAACAAAGAAATATTGCTCTGTCGCAACATCCTCAATCCAAATTTTGATATCTAGACAAGCTCCATATAATTTGCCCCATGTGTTATTAGCTGCTTGTATTGCCCATCCATGTTCCATATCAATTGGCCATTTTTGCTTCTTATAAAGATCTTTAGACATAAGATTTATTTCAGAACCATGATCGACTAAAGTAACAATTGGTTCTTCTATATCTCCTACTTTCACCAATACCTCAGTAGTTGCCCTTGTTCAATGCTTTCGAGTATAATAGCTCAAAGTTTCCATTTCCTTATCACTATAATCTTTGAAATGTACTCGTTGATTATACCCATTCTTTTCATTTGTTAGTTGCTTGTAACCAATATCAACCTCTTCTTCATCTTTATATATTCTTGCATCAATAGTATGATTCATTCCAGTTTCGTCCATTAATTGCATCTTTCACTTAATACTGTCAATGATAACATCATGAAACTCCTTCTTTGCAATTTCCAAAACTTCTTTCAATGTGAATTCCACCTTAGCGTTTAATATACGTTCTTCCAATACCCCTTTCAAATTTGTTGCCGCTTCAATGTCAGAAAGTAGTTTATAAGCAATTGATTTGCCCTTATCTTTTGTCTCCCTTGTTTTTTCTTCCAATGATGCTGATGTATCCTTTATAGGCAATTCTTGTGAAGCTGCCTCCCAAGCCTTGTCTCTTCGAGTTTACCTCTTAGAAGAATTTCTTTCTCTCGTATCATCAAAATTTTCTCGTCTCTTTTCTTCCATCAAAGCTTCATGTTGGCTCTTAGCAATATATGCATGAACTGAAAGAGTCTCAACAGGATCCTCCCAACATGTTGCACCTCGTATTGTAGCTGCAGTCCTCAATAACGTTTCTCGAGGTAATTTCCCTTCTTGCATTGTAGAAATGGCAAAAGCCCAAAACTCACTAGTTTCCGTACTTCCACCAAGGTCATCATCTACTCTAGTACCATAACTTACACTTTCTCGTGCTGCTGTTTCATGTTCTTTTAAGTAATCTTGAACCAATGTTCTCATTCCTTCCTTGCCAAAATTGGTTTGAAGAAGATCTTTCCTATCTTTTAATGCTATCTTTCCATCTTTTCAGCAAATAATTCTTTTCCATATCATATTATTAAATTCATTGCAATCTTTCTTAGTATGTGAAGCGTCATCACACCAAATGCATCTTTGTACATATCCTTGTTTTGAAACATTCTTCAAATTGTTTGTAGAAGTATTCTCTTTAAGTCTTGCCAATTTGATTTCAAGATCTCGTATTCCTCATATAATTTCTTCCATCACAATATTTGCTTTCTTTGATAAGGATGTCGAAGGTTGAATTGTAGGTATTGTTGGTAGTGTTGTATGTAATGGAGCTTTGGGTGCTTGTATTGTTTTTGGAATATTGCTCCTATCCTTCCTCCTTTCTCTTTTTGCAAGCAATCCCACCGCATCTTCAACGTTCTTCCACTTTGTTGTCAATCCTTCATCTTCTTCTTTGTCTTCAAGAAGGAGTTCCAATTTCTCCTGCAATTCTCCATCAAAAGCTTGAAGAAATAGATCAACTTTGTTCGGCTCCAATGTCAATTTTTCTACCTTCGATAATTGAAAGTACTGCCTCTCAAATTCCTTTAGTAGCTCTATTACTTGTAAATTCTTATTGGGCCGTTCAATCCATTCCAGAAAGAACTTCTTAGTAACGCGATCAGCATCTTCCAAGAAATATTTGTCTTTCAATGCATGTCAAAAAACCTTCCATGAATTCCCATAATGATCCGTAATCGATGTAATATGGTCTCTTATCTTCGGTATCATGGCAAGTCCAAATAATTCAACCATTTTCTTCTCAGAAACCCGATTTAATTCCATTTCACGAACATAACATCTTAAATACCTTGAAATATTCCTTCCATTAAATTGATCAATTTTATTGACCATTGCTTGGAATGCTTTGGTTGCCAAAGCTTCTTTTCGATCATTGCTTTGCTGTTGCTGCATTGATAATGAGAAGGCTTGAAACATACTAGCAATAGACGGATCCATGTACATACCTTGTCCTTTAGAAGAACCCCCACCAGAAACTCCTCCCAAAGATCCTTCAAAATTTTTTATTTTCGTTTTCTATAAAATAAAAATAAAATCAAACAAAATCTAATACCTTCCTCCTCAAGCTTTCACGTCGGGTTCACCACTTATGTCGTATTACGTGCTTTCCTGCTCGAGAATACACCGGGCGTCTAGCTGTAGGAGGTAGTATGGAGATTCATTAATATTCAAGCAGTCTATCAGTTTTTGACTATTGGAATATAAAAGATTGTAAGAATATATCGTAAATCTGTACGGATGTCCTTCGACTACTCGCCAAAATCCTTTTTGCCCCAGCCGGTAGGTCTCTAGACGTTACAAAGAACCCCGAACAATCCAATCTACTAATCTGCAATACTGCTTTATACTCACGACCTTGTATCCACTGACTGTCTTGTTAGATTAACCCAAAAAATTTTCATTCACTCCGCATACTCAATCCTATAGACACCCTTTTAATTCTTCAATCACAGACGTAACTTTGATTTTATAAAATATTCAAGAGTAATTACACTCACTTCATTAAAATCCCGATTTACTAGTACAATACATCGACCTTTCAGCATTGATCGCCCGAAGTCCCTTTTCTGACCCCTATCCAAAAACCTTGTATTTTCACAGTATACTCATGTTACAACACGACACCGGAGTCAATAAAAATCCATCCAGTATTCCATGTATCTCTTCTTGAACCATACAAGACAGTGGACATACCAAGAAGACGATAAGTTCCACCTCTTCCTATAGAAGTGGACAATAATGAAGAGTTTGAAGTAGAAGAAGTCTTAGATTCAAGGCGGCGCCAAAATAAATTAGAATATCTTATCCATTGGCACAGATATGATATTAGTGAACACACATGGGAGCCAATAAAGAATCTTATAAATGCAGCAAAGGTGGTGGAGGCTTTTCATCGACAACATCTATCAAAATCAAGATAAAAACCTTCTTTATAAAAGAAACAACATCTAGGCAAGATAACATTCTACTTTCAATCCTTGTTCATAGCTTTTTTGTAGTTGTGACGCTCAGGAGATGGAGAACCAACAACCAGCGGATTCGACTCAAGAGCCTTCATTTGTTGATCTATTGGATGAGACATTATGATTGTCACAACCTTCAAGATGACGCAATCGAGATGAAGATCTTCAAGAATGACATGTTCTTCTTGGAATAGATGGCAAGATACAATGCATTTGATATCATGACTTGGGAAGGGACTCCCGATGTTTGGTGATTTTGTTAGAGGTAGGAACAACTCTTGATGGTATTCCAAGTGTTCTATTCGAAGGAAGTTATGAAGGCCTCAACAATGATCAAATAACTGGGTGGTCTTTCCACCCTCGTATAGGAGACTACCGATGGTTGAGAGGCCCTATCAATCATCTTCAAAGACAACAAAGATCAGAGTATGTGGCGAATACAATTTGTTGCATCATAGATTTCTTCAACATATCATGACCGCTCTTCGTGGAACTCGTTCCTGGAAGGAGGGATAATGTCACGGACATACTCATAATTACATATATAAATATGTAGAAGTAAGTAAAAGTAGGTAAAAGTAAGTTAATTCTATAGTATTTGATATAAAAGCTTCCTAGAAGCGTTATAGATGCTACTTTGACTTCATAGGTGTCTTTAATTCACTTTTTGGATTAGAAACGTGGTCAACAAGTTGGCCATGTGCCACACATGTTTTTAGCTTGAAGACCAAGCTAACTATGTGGCCCATATGTAGAAAAACTTGCCTTATAAGTCAAGGCATGTGTCCTACAAAGTCAACACATATTGGAGGTCCTATAGAATGTCACCACATAGCCCCTAGTTAGATAGTATATATAGAGACAAGAGTGAAGCCTTCTTCACTCTTGTCAACTCCTTTCTTGCTTCTAGTCTAGTTTCAAGGGTCTCTAATTTTTTTGTCTTTTGGCAATAGCCATTCCAGTTTCTCTTTCAATATACATACTTTTTTATTTATATTTTGTTACCTTTCTTTGAGTGAAGGCTCATTTGTCTGAATTGCTTTTTCATCTAGTTCTTGTCCTTGACAAAAGGTCTCAGTCTACAATAATCCAACTTATCACAGGGATAAGTAGTCTTGATATTACAATAAAATAATCATTTTTGTCACCTACGTTGAATTGTAGTTGCTTCTTGTGATAGGCATTTGAATTGGTCTTTTGTCATTCTTGAGCTTCCTTTAATTGTGTCTTCATTGTTGCATGTACCTCTAACAAATGATTTGTTAAATCTTCTGTCATAGGATTATCAACTTTTGAAAAGTCAAAAATATCAAGTCATGGATGATAACCATAATTTTCAAAGAAAGGTGTTTATTAAATAGAAAAATATACCAAATTATTATATGCAAACTCTGCCAATGGCAAAAGAGTTGTCCAATCATCTTAATGATAGTTGATGGTATACCTCAAATACTGCTCCAAAACTTAATTCACTTGTTTAATTTGCTTATTAATTTGAGGATGAAAAATCAAAAAAAGCTTTATATCCACCTTTAAAATTTCAAATAAGGTTCTCCAAAATCTTGATACAAATTGAATCCTCCTATCAAATATAATATCTTTTGATAATCGATGATAGTAATAGATATTATCAATGAAAAGCTTAGCTATTTCTTTATCTATAATATATTTTGTATATGGTACAAAATGTGCCATTTTGGTGAAGAAATCTAGGATTACAAATATAGAGTCATATGAACTTGAACTTGAACTTGAAAGATCTATAATAAAATCTGTAGAAATAGAAGATTATGATTGTTTGGATATAGGCAATGATTGGAGAAGTCCATAAGATTCATGATGAGGAGTTTTTGATCTTGAATAAATATTACATCAATAGACAAAGTCTTTTACTGCCTTCTACATTTCTGGCCACTAAAAATCTTTGGATATAAGCTCTAAAATCTTATTGTATCAAAAATATTCTGCTATCAGAAAGTTATGACGTACTTAAAGAATACATAAACATATTTCTCTTTCTTAAATATATAGATGTCCTACAAAATAAAGAAGATTATTCTTGAACTTAAACTTTGAAATATTATGAGACTTAAAAAAAAGATTCTTGATATCATGAATAAAAGAATCAAAGGACATACTTAATTGAATTTGTTTGAAAAAAGTCAAATCAATAGTCAATATTGATTTCATTGCTCGAAGATGAAAATACTTTGGCTTCAAGAGGATTGTTCTTTGTTGATTAAAAGATATATTTTCTTCTTTTGGTACAAAATAAGAGCATTTAGAAAGAGCATCTGATAAATTTTGTTATTTTTCAGGTTAATATGTGATCTTGAAATCAAATCTTGATAATGACTTGTTCTAACAGACTTGGCGATAATTCAAAACATGTGTTGACATGAAATACTTAAGGTTCTTGTGATCCATATATACTGTAACTGGAATTGAAGGGCCTTCTAGATAATGACGCCATCCTTAAAATAAATCCATAACTATAAGGAGTTTTTTGTCGTATATCTCATAGTTAATTTTGGATGCTGAAAATTTCTTGGAATGAAAAGCTACTGAGTTTGTCATCTTTTTTCATTTGTGAGAATATTGCATCCAAGACAAAGTCTGATGTATTTGTTTCTATAACAAATGCCTTAGAAAAATCAACACAATACAAAGTTGGAATAAAAGTAAATTTCTTCTTCAAAGCAACAAATAATTTTTTGACTTTTTTATTCTACTCAAGTTTGTCTTCACAAATCAAACATGTAAGTAGAGCCACAACTTGAAAAAAGTTCTTGATAAAGATTTTGTAATAATTGGTAAAGCCCAAAAAACATTGCACATCTCTTATTGTTCTTAAGATCTTCCAATCTATAATACTTTAGACCTTCTTTGAATCCATTACAAGGCCTTCATTGAAAATGATGTATTCCAAAAAGTCAACTTGAGTAGTGTGAAATTTATATTTTTTTTTTTTTTATCTTTGTGTATAATCATGCATCTCTTAGTTTTTATAATATACAACAAATATGAATTTCATGCTCTTCTGTGTTTTTAGAATAGATTAAAATGTGGTCCAAATAACAAATAATAAAATTATCAAGAAATTCACAAAAGACATCATTTGTTAGATGTTGGAAAGTAGCTACTACATTTATAAATCCAAAAGATATGACATTATATTCAAAATATCTATACCTAATTAGGAAAAGAGTCTTCCATTCATCTCTTTCTTTGATGCAGATAAAGTTATATGTTGCTCATAGATCTATTTTTGTATAGATCTTTGCTTGATTTAGTTGATTAAGAAGTCCTGAAATCAAAGGTAGACGATACTTGTTTTTGATGGTGAACTTGTTAAGTCCTTGATAATTCACACATATTTGTAGAGATCTGTCTTTATTCTTCACAAATAAGATAAGAGCACTGGTTGGAGATTTAGAATGGCATATAAAATTCTTAACTAATTTTTCATCAATATACTTTTTGATTGCAACTAACTCATTTTGTGATAGACTATAGATTGATCCAAATGGGGGTTGAATTCTTTCTTGAAGATCAATGATACAATCATAAGGACAATGTTGTAGAAGAATATCTATATTTTTTAAAAAAAAACATCTCAAAAATCTTAATATTGGTTAGGAATACCACTTGATATCTTTTTACCATCAGCAATGGACAAGGCATATAAAGCAAAAGATGGCCCTTTATTTCCAACATGTATAAAAGCTCTTGCACCTACCAATAAAGACTTGGATATATTAGACTTATGAATTTTTACTTGCCTAGCAGGAGCTTAAGCTAAATTATGAAAGAAATCAAGATTGCAAGAAATTTAGTCTATTTGAGGATCATATCTTTTTAATTACAATAATCTTATAATGATTGGATTAAAAGGAGATTTAATCACATTAAATATTACTAAACTATTGTGATCTCTAATTGCTACTTCTATAGGAATAGTTTCATGTATAATATCCTCAAAAGACAATAAATGTCCATCTCTTACTTCTACATGCACAGATTTGATTTTCTTAACTTAGGATATATTTTATTTTTTGACAAAGTCTTCATCTATAAAACAAGGTGAGGCTCTTGAATCCAACAAGGCTAAGACTTTGTGATTTTTTGATCCTAAACAAACTTCTATTGTAAAACAAGATGAGGGATCAAACGAGAGAATAAAACCTTTACTTGATGTTGTACATGATTCCAGCTGCATGATCTCTATTATAGCTAGAGCAACTCGTTTTTTGACATATTGTCTTTTTTGGCAATCATGCTTTTCATTTTGTAATTATGTTGTTTCTTTGGACAATGTTGAGTAGCATGTTTAGCTTCTCCATAATATAAGCATAAGCCCTTTTGCCATCATTGACTTTTTTCTTACTTTGTGAGGGATTTAAAATATACCATATTAATTTGCATTGATTTTGGCTTTGATAAATAAGTTTCTAAAAACTTAGGAGCTGCCATCATTATTTGATTTGTTCTTCTTCAGCCATATCTTTATTTTTAACATCTTTCAGATCATCGATTGTCATATGGAATGGCTTAAGTAATAAATTATTCTAAAGATTTTGTCTTTGGCATTGTTAATAACAAGTCTTTGATATTATTCTTCAATCCATATCAAAATTTATTGATAAGGGCTTTGTCATTTTAGTCCATATTACAAGAAAGATTTTGAAATTCAGTAGTATATATGGTGGTTGATTGTGATCCTTGGGATAAAGATAAGAGCTTGGTCTCTACTATTCTTTCTCAATTAATTTTT
Organism: Physcomitrium patens; assembly: GCF_059467195.1. Taxonomy (NCBI): domain Eukaryota; kingdom Viridiplantae; phylum Streptophyta; class Bryopsida; order Funariales; family Funariaceae; genus Physcomitrium; species Physcomitrium patens. Next base: position 2,081,561 of record NC_143411.1, on the reverse strand, counting down.
TTGAATGTGGCCATAAATTCTTCTAGAAATGAATTCAAATCATAAAGGAGTCTTGAATCTTTTTCCATTAAAGATACAAATCAAAAAAGAGCACTTCCTAATAGAAGTGTACCTATGAATCTGACTTGAGTAAATCCATTGGAGTATTGGAAAGGATACAACTTTACATAGAGCTTGACTTGTTGCAAAAATCCTCAAAATTTTGATCTTGTTCCATCAAAATTTTGAAGAATACTAATTCTTATCCCCGTCATACTTGTAGAAGCAAAACTCTTAGAATTTGGTTATAAGGTCAATCTACTTGCTTCCTTCAACTACAAAACTTTTTGCCACAGACTCTAAACTTCTTCCATAGGCGTAGGCATTCTACTTCCATGATTTACGTTAAAAATATATGAGATCTCTACTCTTAGAGTGTTAACAAGCTTATGAAGATTTGTAATGGTTTCAAATCTATTCTCACTTTTATTAAGAGTAGCATCTATAATATTTTCTTCTATAGACAACTCAAATAAATTCAAAAAGTTAAATTACAAGAGAATAATCTATAACTTCTAATAAAAATTTCTACAAAGAAGGATAATCCACTCTCTTTAAGGGAAAGATTAGTGTTAGAAAATAAATTTTTTTATTTAAAGGTGGATAGTTTGCAATCTTTAAAATACAACAATAAAGTAAAATAATCCACTTACTTCTAAAATAAGATAAAAACAATATGTTATTATTTTTGCCAAACTATCAAGGACATGAATCTCAAGGAAAAAAAATCCTTAATACACTCATATATTATTGAAGATCAGCAAGCTCTTACTTAGTTACGACCACATAAAGATTAATCATAATAAGTTGCTAATAATCAAAAGGCAACAAAGGATTAAAAGAAGTTACTATGGTGGTGGCTAGAATTTTAAGATGCTACCTAGGTTAAGATGAATCTAGGTTTAATTGGAAGGATAAAGATGTCTCTAGATGAAATCCATGTACTTTGGATATAAACTCCACCTATAAGTAAAGGGTGTTGGAAGTAAGAGATATCTTACTCCACACTTCTCTTTGTATACAAACCTTGTTGATGCTAAGTATTTGTAGCTTTTAGAATTCTTTTTTTTCAATAAGTTATGGGCCCACACACATTTGTTTGAGTATTTTGAAGTTCTTTGAAGTGATTGTTGATATGTGGAGTAGATTAAGTTGTTGTTGCTGATGTTTGGATTTAGAAGTACCTAACTTTTAGATTCAGATCTAGATCTAGATCTTGGTTTGCTTTTACTTATGGTCAAGAGCATTTTGGTGTTGGTGTTTGGTTTTTCACCTTAAGGCAAAGTTATAGAACACCTCAATTGTGTTTTTGCTGACATAGATCTTTAGTAGTCTAACTTTGTAGTTTCATGTTCTAAAGATACTGATTGTACTTAAAAGACCTCTTATAGTGTATAGAGGTGATTTGTGAGCATAAGAGTGATATTTGAGTGGCAAATCAGATTTGAGATGTTTAGATACGTCATTAGACTTATAGAAAGTCTTAGAAGTGAAGTTGAGAGTATTTTTGAGAATAAGAATACTAGTTTGTTCACAAAGAAGGATTCTATGATTTTAAGGCAACAATACTTTCTTGCTGATTTTGAGAACATGAAGACTTTTTCTTTCAATATTTTTTGATACATCTCTTTCTTAGACATGGCTTCAAGGGAAGGTGAAGGATTGAGAGTAATTGAGAAGTTCAGAGGTAAAAATTTCTACCATTGGAAGGTAAAGATGGACTATTATAGATAAAAGTGAAGAAGCTCCAAGTATTGATGTTGATATGAAGGAAAAGAAGGAATTCAAACATCATAAAAAGAAGGCTTTTGGATTGATTGCAATTAATGTAGATGAAGCCAACTTCTTCCACATTATCTTCTGTAAAAGATGAGTAAAAGCATAGAAGACTCTTTGCAATATCTATGAGAGCAAGAACTCATTCAACATCATCTTTATAAAGAAGAAATTCTTCACTTGCAAGATGGAAGAAGGTGAAGACCTCATGGCTCATGTCAATAAGATAAAGGCTCTTGCAAATCAATTAGCAATTCTTGATAAGCCTTTAGAAGAAAGTGATATTATCATGACCTTTCTGATAAACCTTCCCGAATCTTACAACTACATCATTTTGGCATTAGAGTCCATTAAGCTAAAAGAACTTACAATGGACTATGTAACAGAAGGACTTCTCCATGAAGTAATTAAGAAAAAAAAAGTAGCTCCAAAGTGAAGATTCAGTATTCTATTCATGTCAAGGCAAGGGCAACTATTCAATTCAATGAAGTTAAATCAAATCTTGCTTCATTTATAGCAAAGAAGGCCATTTTGGTTAAAATTAATACAAAGGTAAAAAGATAGAAAAGAAGAATCCAAATAGTATGTAAGATAAATTTGGAGGACAAGATTATGCATTCATGACAACAAATGGAACTTTTATGGCTACCATGTCAAGATGGATTGTGGATTCAAATTATTCCAAATATATGACACCTTATAAGTATTCATTTGATATTTATGAAGCTATTCCAATATCAAATGTGGTGTTGGTGGATAGTGGTACATATGAAGCCATTGGAATTGGCTCTTTTATAGTGGAGATTGTTATGAATGGACAAACCAATAGGATTAGATTCAAAAACGTCTTTCATGTACTTAAGATGAAGTAAAATCTACTTTTAATGAATAAACTTATAATGAAAGGTTTTAAAGTTCAATTCAATATGAATGGATGTTTTGTAAGAACATTGAGTAGATACAAGGTCTTCAAAGGCTTTAGAGAGGGGAATTTGTACTACTTCATTTGTAAAAAGGTAAATAGAGTGGATGTAGTTGTATTTGCTGAATTTACATCAAATCAAGATAAGTTGAATATATGGCATTGTCACCTTAGCCATTTGAATGTGAAGAGCATGAGAGAGCTCAAGTCTATGGTAAGTGGCTTAGATCTTGGCAATACAAGCTAGAATATAAAACAACTTGTATGTAAAAGATGCATACAAGGTAAACAACAAAGGGCCTCATTTCCAAGTAGTGTAGCAATATAAGCTACCAAATTACTGGAGATTGTCCATTTGAATGTATGTGGACCTATGAAGAAAACAAGTACTAAAAAATTAAAGTATTTTTTTTACTTTCATTGATGATTATTTAAGGAAGTTTTGGATCTACATTCTCAAAGCCAAGAGTGAATGCTTTTGGAGGTTTAAAGAGTTTAAAGCACTTGTTGAGAAATAAAGTGAATGAAAGATTAAGATGCTGCATACGGACAATGGAAGTGAGTACATGTCTAAGCAATTTGATATTTATTTGAAGAATGAAGAAATTGCTAGACAAACCATAATTCTATATATTCTACAATAAAATGGTGTTGTTGAAAGGATAAATCAAACCATTATAGAGATGGCAAAGAGCATGCTTCATGTTCAAAATCTTGGCTATGAGTTTTAGGTGGAAGCTATGGTGAATGTAATATATACAAGAAATAGGTGTCTAACAAGTGCTCTTACATCAATGATACTATAAGAAGTTTGGAATAGAAGACAACCTTGTATTTTTCATGTGATGGCCTTTGGTTGCATTGCATATGCAAAAATAACAAATTGTATGAAGTCCAAACTTGATGCAAAAGGTACAAAGTATATGTTTCTTGGTTATTGTGAAGGTGCTAAGGCATATAGGCTAATGTGCTTCGAAACCAAGAAGATCATCAAAAGTTTTCATGTTGAGTTTTTGGAGTATCAAAGTACTTGTAAGTACTTGGAGATGTATCTAAGTGAGAGTAATGGTGTGTTTGTAGACACATCTTTGAATTCAACAAAGAAATAAGAAGATGAATATAATAAAGATTATGAAGATGAAAAGCCAAAGAAGGTTAAAAAGATGAAGGCTCTTATAATTACTAAGACCAACAATGAAAGAAATGAAGATGTTGAAGATTATGATGATGATGATGATGATGATGAGGAATACCAACCATTGAGTGAAATACAACAAGATTTAAAAGAAAAGAAGATTAAAAATGAATATGGAGTGCAACAAGGTGAATTTTCTTCTACAAGTCAAAGGAGATATCTTTTAAGAGAAAGAAGGCAATATGGTGAATAATAGAAGAATTACATCTTTCCTCAAGTAAATGAAGAACATGCAAATGTTGCTCTTCTTAGTGATCTATTGTCTTTGTGTGATGCTATGAAGTCTGAAGAAGCAATTAAATGGAAGAAAGCTATGAAAGAAGAGTACCAATGTCTTATGGACTATGATACATGGGAATTGGCACCTCTTCTAGCAAATCAATCTAGTATTGATTGTAAGTGGGTATTTAGAACAAAAAGAGATGCAATGAATAAAGTAGTGAGGCACAAGGCAAGATTAATTGCTAAAAGATACTCACAAGTTGCTGGAATTGATTTTAATGAGATTTATGCACCCGTTGCCAAATTCACCACCATTAGAATTATTGTAGCAATTGGCGTAGCAATGGATTTGAAAATACTCCAAATATATGTAAAGATGGCTTTTCTGAATAGAAAATTTTAAGAAAACATCTACATGGATCAACGTTAAGGATTTGTACAATAAGGTAAAGAACATCTTATGTGCAAATTGAAAAAATCCTTGTATGGATTGAAACAATCACCAATGGCATGGTATCAACAAATTAATATTTTTTTTTTATCAATGAAGGGTTTGTAAGGAGTGAAGCTAATCATTCATTGTATGTAATGCAATCAAAAGAATTCATGCTGATTGTAATCCTTTATATTAATGATTTGATGATCTTGACTAATAATATAGAAAAAATGGATTAAATGAAGATCAAATTAGAGAAAGAATATGAGATGAGTGATTTGGAAGAATTGAACTATTGCTTGGGAGTAGAATTTATAAGAAATCATTCTAACAAGACCATTACAATGAACCAAATCAAGTACATTAAAGAAATATTAAAATGATTCAATATAGAGGAATACAAGCCCATTGAAATACCCTTGGAAGTAAATTTAAAGTTGATAAAGCTCATAAATGAGGAGTTTACACAAGTTGAAGGTGAGATGCAAAGTGTTCCATATAAGATAGCAATAGGCTCACTTATGTATGCAATGGTGGCCACAAGAGTAGATCTTGCATATGTAGTGAATGTTATAAGCCAACACATCTCTAAGGCTGGACCATTGCATTGGAGAATGGCAAAGAGGATATTAAAATATTTAAAAGTTACAAAGGACTTCAAATTGTACCTTGGTGGTAAGAACATTGATTTATAAGGTTATTGTAATATAGATTGGGCTGGAAATACAAATGATAGAAGATCCACAATGGGATATGTGTTCTTCATTGGAGTAGAAGCCATTTTATAGAATTACAAGAGACAATCTATCATTACAAGATCAACAATGAAGGCTAAATACATGACAATAAGTCAATATATAATAGAGACGTGTTGGATAAGGCAACTCTTAGAAGATATTGAACTTGTGTAATTAGAAGCAACTCTAATTATGTATGACAATCAAAGATGTCTTGTATTTGCTAAGAATCCAAATACCATTCAAGAACCAAGCACATTGATATTTAATATCATTTCATATGAAAGAAGATTAAAAATGGAGTAATAGATAGGAAGTATTATGCTACAAATGACATACTTGCTGATGTGCTTATAAAGGCATTAATAAAGGATAGACATCATGAGTTGATACAAAGTTTAGAATTAAAAGCTTTTTAAAAATTAACAAAGTAGGAATGTTGAAGATTAAAAAGTTCTTATTTAATTACGACGATATGAAGATTAATTATAATAAATTAATAACAGTCAAAACATAGCAAAGGATTAAAAAAAATTACTATGGTGGTAGCTAGGTTAAGATGAATCTAGGTTTAGTTGAAAGGATGAAGATGTCTCTAGATGAAATCCATGTATTTTGGATGTAAACTCTACCTATAAATAAAGGATGTTGGAAGTAAGAGATATCTTATTCCATACTTTTTTTAGTATACAAACCTTACTAATACTAAGTATTTGTAGCTTTTAGACTTCTTTTCTTCAATATGTATTACTAAAGGGAACTAAAAAGTCACTCAAAGATGATATAATATTGAATTAGAATGGCTATTATCAAAAATAAGAAGACTAGAAAGTCTTGGAACAAGACTAAGGACTAAAAAGATATTGAGAAGAGTGAAGAAGGCTTCACTCTTGCCTATATATATACTCTTAACTAGAAGCTACATGGTAATGTCTTATAGAACCTTCAAAATATATTGACTTTGTAAGACACGTATCTTAACTTGCAAGGAAAGTTTTCTATATGTGTGTCACATAGTTAGTTTGTTCTACAAGCTATCAATACGTGGTTAACTTGTTGACTAAGTTTATAATCTATTAATCAATTACAAATACATGTAAAGTCAAGAAACTTCTATAAAGCTTCTAAAAAGCTTCTCTAAAAGATCTTATGAAATTAACCTACTTTTATTTATTTTTATCTATTCCTACCTAATTATATAGGTATTTACTAAAATACCTATATATATCCATAATAAGAGATTTTTAAAATTCATAAAAAAAAATTAATATAAAAGTCAAAATTTATACATATAGAATAATATATGGTTGATATTTATCTTCAAATAATGTTATTGATGAGACCATAATATTGAAAATATCATTTGAGATCTATAGTAGAAAAATAATATCCAATGTTATTAAAATCATGTCTAATCTTATTATTTTAGGACTTTTGTAGTTAAAAAGATATATTCCATCTATAGATTTGAAGTTTCATAAGATTCAATTTCCTATGGAACTCCTTCAAATAAAATCCATCAAAAAATCATCAATAACAAAGCTCTTATTTTTTGAAGTAAGCACTTTTATAATGATAGCCAAAAAAAATATATCATTTTTTATTTATGTAATTTTAATTCATGATGTAAGCTTGCTAGTAGCTATTTCAAAGCAGTATAATGTATTTTATGATATCTTTAAAAAAACAAATGTTGACATATTTTCAAAGAATTGGTTGTATGATTGTACCATCAATCTTTAAGATGAGGCTCAACAACAATTTCACTCAATTTATAACCTATCATAGAATGAGCTTTTAGTATTGAAGGATTATATTGACAATAATCTTGTAAAGAATTTTATTCAACATTCCAAATTTTCAATAAGTACACCAATATTTTTTATAAAGAAAATAGATAGATCTTTGAGAATGTTTATTCATTATTGCAGCCTCAACAAAATAATGGTGAAGAATTATTATTCATTATCATTGGTTTAAAGAAATTTGAAGCAACTTATTTAAGCCAAGATCAACATCAAAATAGATTTCAATAGAGTGTATAATTTGATAAAAATTAAAAAAAAAGATGATTAAAAGATAATATTTTGAACAAAGTATGTACATTTTAAATACAATGTCATGCTTTTTCGATTGCCATATATTTTAGCTATATTCTAGCATTTAATGAATGAATTTTTTTAAAAATTTGTAGACAATTTTTTTTGTCTATTATTTTAATGATATCTTAATTTATTCTAAGATTTTTAAAGAATATAAAGAACATGTAAGATTAGTCTTACAAAAATTATAAGATATAAGATTATATACCAATTTGGAGAAATGTATATTCTATCAACTAAAAGTAGAATTTCTTAGATATATTATATCCAACAAAGGCTTGTTGATGGACTAGAAGAAAGTTCAAGCTATAAAAAAATGAACAATTTCAAAGACAATATAAGATGTATAATTCTTTCTTAAATTTGATAATTTTTATTGGATATTTATCAAAAATTATTTCTAAATTGATATTCTTTTCACTTGATTGATATCCGAAGATAAATTCAAATAGAGATCTCAAGCATAAAGAATTTTTTAAGATTTGAAGGTAGGTTTTATTAAAGCTCCAATTTTAATGCATTTAGATTGTATGAAGACTTTTATCACATACATACATAATTATTCTAATATTTATCTATATGATTAAGTATAAGTAGATAAAAATAGTTTTATTTCATAATATTTTTTAGAAAAACTTCTTAGAAGCTTTATAGATGCTCCTTTGACTTTACATGTATTTATTATTGATTTATAGGTTAGAAATTTGGTCAACAAGTTAATCACGTATTAATAGCTTACAAAATAAGATAATTATGTGGTGCATATATAGAAAAATTTCTTTGTAAGTTAAGATATGTATCTTATAAAATCAACATGTTTTAGAGGTCTTATAGGATATTGCCATGTAGCTTAAGAGTATATATAAAAGCAAGAATGAAGCCTTCACTCTTGTCAACGCCTTTTTAGTCTTTAGTCATGTCTCAAGTCTTTTGAAGTCTTCTTATCTTTGGCAATAGCCATTCTAGTTTAATATTGTATCATCTTTAACTGATTTTATGTTTTTTTAAGTGAAATAAGAGTGTATCGATATTTTAATTCTTTGAAGTTCATGTCTTTGATAATTTGACAAGAATCCTATTTTATTGTTCTTATCTTGTTTTAGAAGTGAATAGATCATTTTACTTCTATTATTATATTTTGAAGGTTGTAGATTATTCGTTAAAATAAACTATTTAATTTTTTTAATATTGATTTTTTTCCTTAAAAAGAACAAATTATCCTTCTTTGTAGAAATTTTTATTTGATATTAGGGATTATAAATAACCCTCTTCTAATTTTATTTGTGGATTTCTTAAGTTGTTTGAAATAGAAGAAAAAATCATAGATGCTATACTTGGTGGATGTGAGAATAGATTTGCAACTATTGTAATTCTTCAAAAACTTTTCAATACTCTTAGAGTAGAAATTTCATACATCACAAGTGCCAACCATAGAGAGACTAATCATGCACCATGAAAAAAGTTAAAAATCTACAAAAAAAATTGTGTAGTTGAAAGAAGTAAGAAGATTAATCTCACAACCAAATCTAAAAAGTTTTACTTCTATAAATACAATGAATACATAAAAAAGTATGCCCAATAAGTTTGATAGAATGAGATCAAAATTTTGATGATTTTTGCAACAAATCAAGCTCTGTCTAAGATTTTGAGTCCTTCAAATATGTTCATGGATTTACTCAAGTTGGATTCATAGGTGCATTTTTATTCAGATTTTTTTTTTTTTTTTTTTTTTTTGGCATTGTTAATGAAAAAAGATTCACAACTCTTTTATGATTTCAATTCATTCCTAGAAGTATTTATGGCTATACTTGAAGATAGTGATTGAGAAAGAGTAGCAAAGACCAAGCTCTTATCTTTATAAGGTATCAAAGATATAAACTGGAAGAAGATGCATAAACTTGAAAAGTCTATATTAAAAGAAAAGTGAAAAAATAGTAATAAAGTAGTATGTATATTAAAAAGAAATTGGAATGGCTATTTCCAAAAGACAAAGAAACTAGAGACTCTTACATATAAACTAGAAATAAGAAAGGAGTCCACAAGAGTGAAGAGGGCTTCATTCTTGCCTCTATATATACTATCTAATTAAGAGCTATGTAGCGACGCTCTATAGGAACTCTAATATGTGTTGACTTTGTAAGATACATGCTTTAGCCACAAGAAAGTTTTCTACATGTGCATATAGTTAGTATGTTCTTCAAATCCAACAGTGTGGCATATACCAACTTGTTGATATGTTTCTAACTTAAAAAGTCAATTAAAGATACTTATAAAAACAAAAGAGCATCTATGAAGCTTCTAAAAAGCTTCCACATAAGATATTATATAATTAATCTACTTTTATTTACTTTTATCTAATTATATAGGTAATTATTAGTTTATATATATATATATATACTTGTAACATTATCCCTCTTTGAAGGGATAAGTTCCATAAGGAGCAGTCATCATGTATTGAAGAAATCTAAGATGTGATAAATTATATTTGCCTTATACTCTGATCTTTGTTCTCTTTGAAGATAGTTGATAGGGCCTCTCAACCATCAATAGTATCCTATACCAAGGCAAAAAAACCACCCAATTATTTGATCATTGTTGAGGCATTCATAACTTCCTTCAAATAAAATATTTTGAACACTATCAAGAATTATTCCTACCTTTAGTAAAATCACCAAACATCAAGAATCTCTTCTAAAGTCATGATATCAAATGCATTGTATCTTGCTATCTATTTGAGAAAGAACATGTCATTCTTAAGAATCTTCATCTTGATTGCATTGTCTTAAAGATTGTGACAATTACAATGTCTTATCCAACAAGTTAATAAACAAAGGCTCTTGAGTCGAATCCACTGATTATTGGTTCTCCATTTCTTTAATGTCATAAACATACAAAGATAGAAGGTAGAATGAAATCTTTTCTAGACCTTGTTTCTTTTATAGCAAAGACTTACTTTTCTTCACTTTAATTTTAATGGATATCATCAATAAAAAGCCTCTACTACCTTTGTTGTATTTACAAGATTTTTTACTGGCTCTTATAAGCATTCACTAATATCATATGTATACCAATAGATAAGATATTCTAATTTATTTCGGCTTCGCCTTGAGTCTAAAACTTCTTCCACTTTGAACTCTTCATTATTGTCTACTTATCTAGGAGGAGGTGGAGCTTGTCTTCTTTTTGATATGTTTATAGTCTTATATGATTTAAGAAGAGATATGTAGAAGATAAGATGAATCTTCATTGACTTTTGTAGATATAATCAATAAGCAACTAGATTGATTTATCCACAAATAAAAAAAGATCCAAGCATGCGATAATCTAACTTATCACAAAGACGAATAGTCTTAATATTATGATGAAGTAATCATTCCTTGTTACTTACATTGAATTGTGGTTGTTCCTTTTGATAGGCATCAGTATTGATCTTTTGTCATTCTTGAGCTTTCTTTAATTGTACCTTTATTATTGAATGTAGCTTTGATAAATGACTTGCCAAACCTTCTGCCGCAAGATTATCAACTTTTAAAAAGTCAAAAATATCAAATTATAGATGATAATTATAATTGGCAAAGAAAGATGTTTGTTACATAAAAGAATACATTATATTATTATAAACAAACTTTGCCAATGGCAAAAAGATTCTTCAATTGTCTTATTGATAATTGATAGTATACCTTAAGTATTGATCCAAAACTTAATTTATGTGCTCTGTCTATCCACTAATTTGAAGATAAAAGGCCAAAGAAAGCTTTATGTCTACCTTTAAAATCTTAAAAAGAGTTCTCTAAAATCTTGTTACAAATTGAGTCTCATATCCAATATAATATCTTTTGATAATTCATAATATCAATAGATATTGTCAAGAAAAAACTTGGTAGTTTCTTCACTTAATATAGATTTTATGCATAGTATAAAATTTACCATTTTTTAATATATAATTTATTATTAGGAATATAAAATCATATTATCTTGAGACTTAAAGATCCATAATAAAATCCATAGAAATAAAATCCCATGATTATTCTAAAATAAGTAATGGTTAAAGAAGATTATAAGGTCGATGCCAAGGAGTTTTTGACCTTGAATAAATATCACATGATTGAACAAAGTCTTTTATAGCCTTCTATATTTGTAGCCACTAAAAATATCTAGATATTAGTTCTAAAGTATTCTTGTATCTAAAATGTCTTGTTGTTAGAAAGTCATGACATGCTTAAAGAGCACATAAACGTGCTTCTCTTCTGGCACATATAGGCATCCTTTGAAATAGAGTAGATTGTTCTTGAACTCAAACTTAGAAGTATCACAAGATTTAAAAGAAGTATTCTTGATATCATGAAGAAAAAGATCCAAGGACATATTTGATTGAATTTGTTTGAAAAAAGTTGAATCAACAATCAATATTGATTTCACTAATCAAAGATGAAATTGGTTCGGCTTCAATAAAATTATCCTTTATTGATCAAAAGCTACATCTTCTTCTTTAGGTACAAGATAAGAATATCTAGAAAGTGCATCAAACAAATCTTGTTGTTTTTCTAGCTGATTAATGATATTGAACTCAAATCTTAACAAAGACATGCTCCAACAAGCTTGGCAACAATTCAAAACATGAGCTCACATGAAATAGTCAAGGTTCTTGTGATATGTGTATACAGTAATTGGATTGAAAGCGCTTTCTAGATAATGACACCATTTTTGTAAAGAATCCATAATTCCAAAAAGTTCTTTGTTGTGGATCTCATAGTTAATCTCACTTGTTGAAAATTTCTTAAAATGAAAAGCTACTAGATGAAGTTTATCATTTATTTACATTTGTCATAATATGGCACTTAAAGCAAATTTTTATGCATTTTTTTCCATTAAAAATGCCTTAAATAAGTCAACATAATACATAATTGGTGCAAAAGCAAAGACTGTCTTCAAAACTTTAAATGCTACTTTTACTTCTTAATTACATTGAAGTTTGTCTTCAAAAATCAAACCTTTAAGTAGAGCTACAATTTAAGAGAAGTCATTGATGAAGATCCAATAGTAGTTGGCAAATTCCAAAAAATATTAGACATTTTAGATTGTTTTTGGGATCTTTCAATCTACAATAGTTTGAACTTTCTTAGGGTCCATTATAAGTCCATTGTTTGAAATGATGTAACCTAAAAAATCAACTTGAGTAGTATAGAATACATACTCTTCTATTTTGGCATAGAGTCATACATCTCTTAATTTTTGTAAGAGAAAACAAACATAAAGTTCATATTCTTCTATATTCTTAAAATAAATCAACATATTGTCTACATAACAGATAACAAAATCATCTAAAAAATTTCAAAAAATATCATTCATAAGATGTTGAAAAGCTATTGGTATATTTGTAAGTCCAAAAAGTATGACATTGTATTCAAAATTTCCATACCTAATTTGAAATGCAATCTTCCATTCATCTCATTTTTTAATGCATATCAAGTTGTATACTCCTCGTAGATTTATTTTTGTATAGATCTTAGCTTGATTCAAGTGATCAAAAAGTCCAGATATTAAAGATAGTGGATATCTATCCTTCATGGTGATCTTGTTGAATCCTCGATAATCAATAGACATTCACAATGATCCATCTTTTTTCTTCACAAATAGAATTGGTACTCTTATTGTAAATTTGAAATAGCATATGAAGTTCTTGGCTAAATTTTCTTTAATTTATTCCTTAAATTTGGTCAACTTATTTTGTGATAAATTGTAGATTGGTCCAAATGGTGGTTGTGCTCGTTCTTAAAGGTCACGTGAGCAATTATAGGAATGATGTTTTAAAAGAGTATCTGTATTTTTTTTTTCAAATACATCTTTAAATTCTTGATATTGGCTTAGAATGCCACTTGAAATCTTTGCACAATTAGAAATGAGTATGGCATAAATGACAAAAGGTGATCTTTCTTTTTCAGCATGTAAAAAAGCTCTTGCACCTACAAATATAGATTTAACTATACTAGACTTTTGATTTTCTACTTCATTAACTATACTCTTAATTATACTTTTAGAAAATTTGAGAGTACAAGAAATCCAATCTACTCAAGGATTTTATTTTTTTAACCATGATAAGCCTAAAATGATTGGATTAAAGGAAGATGTAATAATACTAAATACCACAAAGTTATTATGACCATTGGTTATTACTTCCATAAGAAGGGTTTTGTGATTAACATCTCTAGAAGACAACGGACAACTATCTATGACTTCTACATGAATAGGTTGAATCTTTCTTTTTAAAGATATGTTAAGTCTTTTAGCAAATTCTTCATCTAAAAAATATGCCAAGGCTCCTTAATCTAATAAGGCAAAGACTTTGTAATGTATAGGTCCTAAAATAATATTTAATATAAAATAAGGAGAGGATTTTAAGGAGAGAATAGGACCTTCATTAGGTATTGTATAAGGTTCTATCCGCACAGTCCCTATTGTAGCTAAACAAATTTATTTTTTAATATATTTTCTTATTTGACATTTGTATACCTTATTTTATAATTGTGTCACTTCTTTGAATAATGTTCAATAGTGTGCTAAAATTTTCCATAATATAAGCATAATTCTTCCTAATGGCGATGAGTCTTTTCTTGCTCAGTAAGAGATTTGAAATATATTGCATCAATTTGCATATCTTCTACTTCTAAATGTATGTATTGAGGAGGCATTGGTGTTACTATTGAATTATAGTAACATTGAGGCTTACTTGTCTGACTCTCAGAACAAAATTTGAAAAGTCAATTGTCATACTTCACAACAAAGTCAATTGCTTGATTCAATGTTTGAAGGTCAGGTAAGTTGAGCATCAATTTTTTTATCTCATATTATAATCCATAGAAAAATTAGCTAATAAATGTAACATCATTCTATTTGATATGACTTTCACATTGTCAAAATTATGAAGTATATAATATTACAAATTGATTGTCTTATCATAAAATATCGATCTTATTACTTGCAACACAGATTACATCATATTCTCTATATATGGATCAAAACTTTACTAAAAAAGCCTCCAAATTATCCAATACTTCATCTCGTCGTTCAAAAAAAGATAAAAATCAGAATAATGTTGAACCTGAAAGAAGTATATTAATGAATCTAACTTGTGATCTTAAAGTTAGATAACTTTTGGATTGAAGTTCAATCACAAGTTGTACTTGATTGATAAATTTTCAAAACTTAGATCTTGTGCCATCAAACTTCTTAGGCAGGGCAACTCTTGGTTCTCTAATATCAAAAGGATATTCTATCATAGGAAAAAGGACATGATTGGATATAGATATTGAAGCAGCTCCAATCATATCTATATCTTCACTTCCTACTATTCTTGTTGCTTCTTGTGGTAGTAAACTAAGTGAATGCATCACAAGCATTAGCTCTATCAATTGCTCTTATATTTGTATCATTGCACTCTTCATTTCAACAAGCTTTGCTATGATAATACTTAAAAAATAAATGTCTAATATCAATCAAGTCAAATAGAAGAGAGAACTTGAGAACAAAGGAGATACTAAGAACAATATTAATTTAGAAGAAGATAATCTATAACTTCTAATATACTTATGTCTTATCAAGAAAAAAAGATAATCTACTATCAATTAAGAAAAGACAAAGTTCTAATATTATAAGTATACTCTTGTCAATCTGTCAAGCACATGAACTGGAAGAAGATGCATAAACCTCAAAAATTTGTGTTAAAAGAAAAGTAATAAAATAGCAATAAAGTAGTATGTATATTAAAAATAAAATAAAATGGTTATTACCAAAAGAAAAGGAAATTAGAGACTCTTAAATCAAGACTAGTAGCAAAAAAAGATTTGACAAGAATGACTTATAAAGATGGCACATTTTGTCTCATGCGAAAAGGTAATTTTTAGAAAAAAAACAGCAAGGCTCTTTATTGATAATATATATATATATATATATATATATATATATCGATATCATGGCTTATTTGATGATATCATTTTTAATTGAGGACCTCAATTTATATCATAGTTTTGGAAATTTCTTTTTAAGATATTAAAAATACATATCAAACTTTCATCTACCTTCCATCTTCAAATAAATAATCAAATAGAACAAGTTAATCAAGTTTTGAGTAGTATTTATAATATATCATCAACTGACAATAAGATGATTGGATATTATATTTATTTTTAGAAAAATTTACTTATAATGATTCTCTTCATGCTTTGATTCAGTAATTATAATTTTACACCAATTATTGTTATCATTTGAAGCTTGATTTGTAAGGTATATGAAAGGATGAAAATTTAGCAATTGAGGATCTTATAAAATAATTATCATAGCTTCAGACAACTTTGAAGGTTGATTTATAAATAGCTTAAGATTTTTATAAAGCATCTTTAGATAAATTTAGAAATTAATTTCTTCTTTTTAAGTTAGAAATAAAATATGGCTTCTCCAAAAAAATATTAAAATCAATCAACCTTGAAATAAGTTACACTATCAAAGATTAGGACCATTGTGTATTCAAAAGCAAATCAATCAAGTGGCTTATTGATTGGAACTATTTACATCTATAAAGGTATATCTAATCATTTATGTTTCTCTTTTAGAAACTTATTCAAAATCAAATATTTTAGAAAGAATACAACCATCACCACTTTGCATTAAAATAGATAATCATGAAGAATATAAGGTGGAAATGATCTTTCATTCTCAATATAGAAGAGATAAGTTGGAATATTTTATTCATTGGCATAGCTATGACATCAATAAATATATATGAAAACCAAGAAAAAATCTACTTAATATGCTGCAAAAAATACAGAAGTTTCATTGGCACTATCATCAAAAATTTAAACCTATTTTAAGATGATTTTTTTATGAAGATAATTCTAGAATGTTGTATATATATACAAAATAAAATAAAATAAATAAAAAATAAAATAAGTATTGCTCACAACAACCTTAGAGTTTAGTATATCTAATTTATAATCGAATATGTCAAATTGGAGAGTATTTAGAAAGTCTTTAGATCATGAATCCTAAAGTAGAGCTAGACTTGGAGTTTTTTTTTTTATCTTTGCAATTAAATCAACTATTCTTGTAATCTTTGTAAGATCATCCTTGAAATAAAATTAGACTTTCTTCATAGAAGAAATACCTATGCTACAATCAACTCAAACAAAAAAAATCTTAAAGATGATTCTCAAGCTTTGGTCATTTTATTGTTGATATGAAATTAATGATCTTTGTGAAACTCAAAGTCAAAAGAAGAAATAATGTTATGGATATTTAATAAGAAATTTTTAAAACGTTTTTTTAATAAATTTTAAAAATTTGGAAGATTTTTAAAATATTCCAATAGATTATAAAAAAATTAAAATGATTTAAAAAGTTATTTAAGAATCTTTTTAAGGTTGCTTCATCTTCAAGCAACATAAAAATCTTTCAGAAAGCTTTTTAATGTTGTTTCATCTTCAAGCAATATAAAAACTTTTTGAGAAGCTTTCTAACATCTAATATATATTAGAGTCAAGGTTGACGAAATCTTTAGTCTTGATAATACATCTCTTAGAGCTTTAGCTTATCTTTCTTGATATTGATCTTATACTCATCTAATTTAATCAAATTCTTATTAGTTTTTTTGTTGAATTTCTTTTGTTCAACTTTTTATTTGGTCTTTTGCCTAGTATATTTGTAACATGTTTATGCTTATATAAAAAAGGTTGTCTATAGGCCTTGCCAAAAATATATGATTTACATATAGGTATTTTATCTTTCTTCTTTTGAACTTTAATTCTTCAATACAATTAATTTGTTGTGCCTCTTGTATTATATACAATGAAATATGTGCTAATATTTTTATCATTTAATAAATATATGACTTGAAATAAATGATTTAGAAATTATAGCAACTTCTTTAATTTCACAAGGCATAAGGTAAGCTTTATCAACTAAAGTGTCTCATATAAGTAAGTCATTTGAAGGTAGAATCTAATCAACTCCATTGATATCCAAGTTAAATTTACAACCTTTCTTAGATAAAGTTGTAGTTAATAATAAAGTATCATATATTCTAAAAATCAAGTGGACATCCTTCATAACCATAAGAATGTGTATTTTTGTAAGGTCTAAAATTGTAAGATGCATCTTACTTGAGCCTTGTGATTTGTTAATATTACTATTATAGCCTTAGAATTGGATAGTTGCATTTTCATTAAAATTGAAAAGCTTTTTTTTGTTTCTTTTGATGTATACATCTGTTGTACTATTAATACCACAATTGAGAGAACAATGTAATCATTATTTTTAAATTAAATGGTACTTTACAAATTGAAAGAATAATATTAAATTTAGTATTTATTATATCATTGTTATTTATTTTAGAACATTTTATATTACCTTGTCAATGCTCATTTTATCTACAAGCCTTACAAATACTTTTGGACTTATTAACCTTAAGCTTCTATTTTTGTTGTAGATGGTCCTTCTTTTTGTACCATCCTTAAGTTTTTTCTATTACATACATTGCTAAAAGAAAAAATAAAGACTTAGTATTTTTTTTCCTTCATATCTCTTCTTCAATAAGAATATATTATACTATATCTTTTATAATCTCTTCTCTTTTCTTCAATACAATCAATTGAACAAATAGATTCTAAGATTTTGATAATGTAATAAGTATAAGAAATGCCATATTCTATTTTCTTATTTTACCACTAACTTTAACATATTGATTTCTATTATCAAAAATCTCTCTAAAAAAAATCTGCATAGATTCTTCATTTGTATATCAAAGATTATATAATTTATTCATTAAAAATATCTCAATAATAACTCCCCAGGGCTTGAGGATCTTAGCCAATGTATCCCACATTTCCTTTGTAGTATTGCATTTGTATATATGAGTTAATTTCGAAGCCTTAACATTAAGTGTAATTAATGCTTGTGCTTTTGATTTTCTTGATTTCTATTATAATCTTTTATCAATACTTGTATGACATTCTAATATCTTGTTGTTGTATTATATCTATTCTTACTTAAAAAAATACAAGACACCTAATTGTAGAAGGTAAGTAAAAGTGCAACGACAATCCTACTAGGTCTAATAGAATCTTAAATAAACTTTAAGTAAATCTTAATAATCCCAATCAAACTTTCATCAATTCAAAATAAATTTAAAAGAAGTTACAAAAGAAACAAAAAGAAGTCCTAAATTAATCTCTCTCTCTCCCTCTCTCTCTCTCTCTCTCTCTCTCTCTCTCTCTCTCTATATATATATATATATATATATATATGCCTTAAAGAAATAATAATAATCTTAAAGAAATATTAGAAATAAAAAACTTTTAAAGAAAAAACAAAAAATCCTAAAGAGATATTAAAAATAGAAACCTTAAATAAATCTTAAATAAAACTTAATCAAATTTAAATTTAATCTTAATTAAAATCTTAATGAATCTTAATCAAATCTTAGATCAAACTCTAATTAAAATCCTAATTAAAATTCTAACCAAATCTTGGTCAAATCCTAATTGAAATCCTAATTGAAATCCTAATTGAAATCATAACAGACTTTAATTAAATCTTAAGTCAAATCCTGAAAAAATATTAATGAAATTCTAGATAAATCTTTAAAAAATCCTAAATCCTAATCAAATTCTAACTAAATTCTAGATCCTAAATTAATCCTAATCAATCTTTAATCAAATCTCAAATCTTAAATAAAATTACAACAGATTAAAAATTCAATAATAAATGATTGAACTATTGATTTTGACTCAAACTTTGCACACCTTGTAATAACTAAGTTAACAACAAGCATAAAAAATTTTAAAATTATACATACCAAATATATGATAAATCCTAAAATTTCTTCAAGTATTGGTTGACTTCCTTCTCTAATCTTGATGCCAATCTTTTCGAGACAAAATCTCTTAATTCCACTATTAAATACCTCTCAAAATTTATATATATGTTGGAAATGAAGTCTAGTATTTAATTTGATAAATGTTATCTAAGATAAGTGAAATGAAGTCTAGTATTCAATTTGATAAATGTTATCCAAGATAAGTGAAATGAAGTCTAATATTCAATTTGATAAATTGAAGTAAGTTTTTTTTTTAAAACTTATTATTAACTCTCTTTTAAACAAGTCTATACTAACTTCTTATCTCATTTACTTTGATTTGGCTCATTTATTCCTCTACAAAGTAAATAGAAGTTTTTTCTTTAAAAAATAGTATTAAGATTAAATTTTTTACTATCTTGCTATAATTTACCATTATTTTTTTATTGCATCTTTCTACTAGGCTCTTCTATAATAACATCCTTTTTTATTTTTCTTTTTTTCACCATATAGTCATATTACTACATGGCACTATTTAAATGCATGTAGAGCTTGTAAATGCACATCAAGTGTTTTATAATGAATGCTCATGTACCATAGTTTTTTTTGTCTAACCAGTCAATACAATGCTATATAGAAGAAAATACCATTTCCAAATCTAATTATTTTAATAGCAACAAATAATTATAATGGAACAATTAACAATTGGTCTACAAAATGTAATATTTGAAAAGTAGTAGTATCAAGTTATATTGGAGTAGAAATAAAAGTTTGTTTTCACCACCGGCAACAAATAGAATTTAATTAAATAAAAATCAACATCAATAGAATTAAATTCTAACTGTGACAAAGCTCTAGGAGTTCTTCAGCTTTGGTAAGGTTCCAATGGTGACGAAGCTGCAGCAGCAAGTAGATCATCCACAAAAAAAATCATCTACGAAAAGCATCCAAATTTTGCATCCAAATTCTATCCAACGAATTTCATCCACAACTCTATTCATCTAACTCTAATATCATGTTACAAATACAAGATGTGTTATGAAAACATGATGGACATCATTTGTTGCAAACTAAATGAAGCCAAGGGCAAGGTAATGCATGTATCTTAGTTAAGAGCTGAATAAGTGACAGCTTTCTGTACCTAAAATAAAATATGGGACATTCAACACATCGTACAAGACGATGGGCACATGGACTGAAAGGAGAAGTAGCAACGAGTATCCCTCTGTTGGCAGCCATAACACCAGGGCAACCCCAACCAAAAGATACGCATATGCCAGGCATCGCTTTTACCTGAACGCTCGTGTGGTCGATGATTTCGTGTTGACATCACTGCGTCATAGGCAAGCTGACGGATCTCTCCACGTCGGAAATGATACCATCTGGAACTCAAGGGGAGGCCTATACTTTCTGGTCTAGTTGTTTCCGATCCCACCTGATTCTTGTGATCACAGACAGATTGTACGCAGGAGCTCACATCTAAACTTGTCAGAGAATCTGCACTGGAGCACGCCTCTCAATGCACGTTAAACTGGACTGTTTCACTGGACATGTAGGTTGTTCTCTGGCGACGACAAACTGTGGTTCTGTGAACGATGCCTCGATGTGATTACATGCAAAATTGTTGATCTTGAGACTGCATTTCCTTGTGTAAATCGAACACTGAGATTCAACTAAGACCTCCTGCGAAGTAACTGTGGAGGTGCTTGGATCGGAGCCTCTTCAACGGCAGGCTATAATAGGCGTGTGTGAAGTTTCGCAAACATTTTACCACAGGAAGAAGGAACTGTAGAAAACAGTGGGTGTTTGTGCACTATCGTTGATGCACAATATGTCCAGGTTATTGGAAATGTGACCCTTTCTGACATGAAATGTTTTCTAACTTAGTAAGTTTATTTTTTTACACTATTCCAATGATTTTATACAAATCGTTAGAAGGTTAGTTGAAGTTGTGTTTAATAGGTAAGTGCACAGTTTAGCCACAGTGTGCATGGCGTAGGTTCTTATGGTTAAGGTGTGTTTGATGCAGTTGCAAACTTTATGTTCAGTTTTATATTTTTAATTAGCATTGTTGTTTCTTGTTTTCTTTTTTGTTTCTGTTAATTACTTATTAATTTATTTAAATAATACAATGACAGTGCATTAGTTCCATTTAGGTGTGTGAAGTCCTCATAGCATATGTATTGTAAATTTAAAGTTGTGATTCTCATGTTAGGTTTTATAAATAATTATTCTGTCTGTATTAGTGTAATATCAAAGTTTTTTTAGAAATTATTAGATATTAATTCCTTTTTGGATTGAATTTTTGTACTACTAAGAAAATAAGAATTCACCAATTATACATTTGAAATATTATTTAATATAAATTTTATTATATATATTTAGATTTATCTACATTTAAAATTATATTAGATATTAAGTAATTAGAATTATAATAACTAGGCCCTTCTAATATAAGACATTGTTATATTTTTCCTACATTAAGTAATATGGAACACACAAATTCTATTAATAAAGAATATGCAAGACAAATATCAATGATAAATCAAAATAGAGCAAAGTAAAGTTTATTTTTTCTCCTAGTAAAGCAAATGATATTGATTAGCATGCAATACCCCCTCCAATGAGAAATTTGTTAGACCGCATTTTATGCTACCATGTCATAACTTTTGTCTTAATATAAGACATAGTTTTTGATTATTTCATGGAAAATGTCATACATTAGATGGATTTAGTAATAATTAAACTATTTTATAGATTACAAGCAACTAAATTTTATAATATTGTAGAATAATTTTTTGAAGTATGCATATTTTGTGCATCAATATTTTACATACACAACTAATAATTTGACCATAGTCACATTTTACATATATATGTATATATATAGACATATATTGAATCAAATTATATGCTTCAAATGTAATATTTGTCTATGATTTATGCCTATTTTTACATCATTATTGTACATTTCCCTACAAACTTTTGTACAATCCTCCCTGGTTTTATTTTATTTTATTTTTATTATTATTTTATGTTCCTCCATGTTTCGTATATTTCTAATATGTTTTTTTTGTATTTGTACATTGACATATTCTTGCTTTCCTCTACATGTGTCTGCCTATTTCGAATAATTTTACATATTTTGTATATTTCTAAGTGCTTATGTATATTCTTGCTTGCATTTCTGTATTTCACTACAATTGTGTATTCTCACATATTTTTGTATAGTCCTGCATGATTTTTGTGCACTTCTACACACTTTCATGGACTAGTGCATGTCGTGTGTATTTTTGCACGCTTCTATGTATTCCTGCACATATAGTGTGTTCTTGAATGCTCTTGCACATTTCTCCATGTATTTGTACTTCGTGTCTTTTATACGTAATTTTGTGTATTTCGACATGTTTTCTGTGTGTTTCCACGTACTTTTGTATACTCCAGCATGTTTTGTTAATTTCTACGTACTTTTCGCAAATAAAATCCGCCACGAATTTCACACTCCGCTTTACGTTTTTCATTTCGACATGTTAGATCATCGCTCAAACTGGGCGCTCAGTTACACTCTACTCAAGAAAGGCTTTCGTCTCGGAACTCACACAAGGGAATCGTCGACCAGCAGTACCTGTGATTGAGGCATCAGGACCCAGTGTGACAACCGCCCGGGATGATCCAGGATGCTAGATTTGATGTCCCAAGGTGGGCGCTCACCTGGTGGCATGGGAAAATGGCGACACAGGCTGGACGGACCCTTTACTGCAGCAGCACTGGCGGGATGTGATCTGTTTCCACTTGTGAAGGCCAGGTTGTTAAATGTTTTTAGGAGAATCACGCGATAAATGAGCAGCTGCAAGGGCCATACGATTGAATATTTGGCTCCAGTAAGTGCTCCGACGTCGTCTCATTCTCACAAGTGACAATTCGCAATGAACACAGCAAATCATGCAGCTTTATGCATAGGAAAGGAGGATGAATATCCACTCCTGCTGCAGAAAGTTTGATTTGTACGCTACTCATGCACAAGTCAAAAGTAGTGCATAATTTCAGTCCCCCTCCCCCCCCCCTGGCTCCACAACCATGTACGTCACTGTTGTGTCGCGGAGTAACATCAACTGGCCATTTTGCCTTCATTTGGACGATGTTTTGTGCACCGCATATAAACGTAGGCTGCTTCATACTAAAACCTATTCAATGAGTCTAGAGCATACTAAGGCCAGCAGTTTCTCTTGCAGTTATTGCCTGGGAGCGTATAATCCTTCACCGATGGAAAACAACCTGGGTTTCAGGGTAGAGAGGAGGGATCCCTGGGAGTGGGTCACAAATAACCAATAAAGAGAACATCCGAGACTTCGTTTCCAACCACACGACCATCTGCATGAGGTGGGGAATCGTGACCTGGAATGGAAAGACAAGATTGCATCCTGAAACAAAAAGCTTCGAAGCACTCTTAGAGATTCAGATGCGGAAGACGAACGATCAGTAGAAGTAGAAGGCTACGACGCTATCGACTCCTGCCAAATCCGCACAAGTCTTCACGAATTTCTGAAACGTGAGGGGGGGGGGGGGGGGGAACGGATCAGCGTTGACGCCAATTTCGACATGCTGGTAAGTCAGGTCCCCGAGAGTGGTGGCTTCCACCAGGAACAAGATGATGAAGGCGCTGCAAAAGCAGGTCAGCATTAGCGTGATGCGTCCAGGAGCCATGGCCTTCGCGTGGTGAATCGACAAGCACTCCGCCAGATGGTGATATGAGGACCGAGCAGGATTTAGAAAGCAAAGAAAAACCAGAAATATCTGTATCTTCGGCGCATGCTTACCGAAGACCATTGAAGAACGTCAGCATGGATACCCACTTGTCAAAATCTACTGTTCCTTCCTCCTCAACAGACACGAAACATGCGGTGAGCTTGCAGCCGCTGCAGGGATGAAACCCCCCCCGGGGCGTTCTTTCCAGAACATCACACCGAATTTGCTATCTGGATCCCCTCACTCCGACTTCATTCACTGGCAATGCCATCGCCAACTCAAAAACATGCACAGGTTTCCTCATCAAGGACTATCAAACACTAGCCAAAATCATAAGTAAAATTTAAAAAGACAATGAATTCTTTTACAAATAAAATATCTAATTAACAGGGTTTAACATGTTTCTCTTTTCATGTTTGGTTTTGTTTGCTAGATTCCGTAGGAACACTCTAAGATAAAATTGCTGCTGCCTAGGAAGGATAGTGAACTGATTGTGGACTAATTGAATGCCTTTAATCTACGCAAAAAAGTAAACCACAAGAGTAGTCTCCACCATCCTCGAACAACCATTGGAATATTGACATGCACAATCCATGACCATTTTGTCCCTGGGCCTCCAATTATACATGTAAACCATGGTAGCTAAGCAGATTTCACCCAAGTAGAACACATTCACAAGGCCAAAGACGCACATTAACCAAAGACTTTAATAACAAAATAGTCAAAAGAGAGATTTTGTTATTAAAGTCCAATAATATGACCCAAACCATAAAGAATGGTTTTGTACATTCAGCAGGTCTTACCCATGAGAACTTTCGTGTAGATAAACTAAGAAGAGCCTCGGGATGATACGGCAAAGCACACCTGCAGAGCTTCTCGAGTACTCAGTCAAGATCGTATGTCAACAGTATGTGATAGACACTTCTGGCATTTTCTAAATTGCTCCACATGGTAAGAAAGCTGTTTCTCTAGTGTATGTGATTCGACCAGACCGAATAATTAAGTGACTAATTCAATATTCAATGTCATGCCCAGAGTCTGGACGAAACCATGATTCTGAAAGTAACCCACGTCAAATGTCCACGTCCAGGGCCATTGCTGTTCATTTTAAACCAGTTGACAGAAGACGACAATTAATGCACAAATCGACCACAAGAACGAAGGTTTCTGTTTGGATTTGATTTCATTGCGGAAACATCCTGAAAAGCACAGGTCTATTACTTCCAATCCATAACTGCTCTTGCTTGTGATTGACGTGTTCCAATCAGGGAGTTAAACCTAGGTTTTCTTCTCGAACTAGACGATGATCTTGTGCTGACCACTGAACTGTTATCACTCAAATCAGATCCAGCTAGCTTCGTCACGTCTACCTCATGTGAACCCAGGCCATCAGATGACCCGGGGTTACTAGATGGAAGCATCAAATTTGATTGTGATAGATTATGTCGACTACCACTACTACTTTTAACTGAACTTTTCAATCGAAAATGAAGGGGAGATAGGAAACCGTTTGAAGACTTAGAAGAGGTAGAAATGGGGCCCTCAGAAATGCCTCTAAATCCAAGTTGTCGAACATCCTTCCCATCTGAGGCATCCGAAACAGATCTTTGAGAATGACCACCTCCTAATATAGCTTCAAATGGCGAAGGGGATTCGACTCCTCGCTTCATACCCTGAAGTTCATTATCTAACCGCTCAAACTCCTGCACGACACAAATTTTACTCAGTAGGAGGCACCACATCACTACATTCACTTTCTGAAATAAAAACTTAGGATAAGAACGATACACTTAATGTCATGTACGTCCAGTAGTCACCAAAAACCGAAAAGAAAGGCAAGAAAATATTTATCCTTGTCAACGCGAGAGCTTACCACCCAGAGCGACTCTTGGTCGACTGATTGTTGAGCTCCTTCCTTCACTCCATCAAGACGGAACGCTGCTTGATAATCCTGGGGGCTGTGGTTGAGAGCCTCAGCTTCACTCCCTTCACTTCCAGTAGTGGTATCGTAACCCTCACGGACCAAATGACGTTGATGTCTACCTTCAACTTGACGTGGCCTCCTCCTAGACCTAAAATGAGTCAAAACTTTATGACCCGTGAAACCCGAGGACACTACATCTCCATCCGTAGAAGTGGGCTGCTCTTGAGTTGTGCTATTCACAGTTCCTAAATAATCATTATTATCGACTAAAGGAGTTTTAGGCCCTCGGTGCTTTTTGGAAGAAAATGATCTGATGACATCTCCATTTGGGTGACCTAAGCTAACTCCATCTATCCTTAACAAATCAGCAGAGTTTTTATACATAGTAGTAGCATGACTACCAGAATAGCAATCAGAGACTTCTAATTGCCCTTCGTTAGATTCAGAAGTACTCTTCGAATCAGCAGCAGAGGTCATTAATGAGCAGCTGTTCGCATCTCCATTATCATCCCTGTGTTGATTTTGAAGTTTTTCAGTGTCGAGGATTGCTGCGTCCGCATCATACTGAAGCTGTGCTTCCGCAGGAGATTTGCTTCCTGAGACAGCACTGGGGATTGGTTGCTTATGCAAGATGGGTATCGGCGTGGACGGTACGTGCGTTCTGCCAGCAACCACTGGCATAATTCCCTCTTCAATCATGATACCTTGCTGAGCTGCGATTTCTAATATTTGGTCATGATTTAGTCCTGAGCATTCAAGAACCAACCACAAATTGCTCAAAGCCTCCCGCTGATCGTGTATTATTTGATCCCTAATAGCCATTTGAAACTGGAGTTCCATATTTGTCATGCCCTGAACCAACAAAACACGAAACTGATGTAAACGTGAAAATTTAGAACATGTAATGCACAATATTTGAAAAGCAGCAAATAATGATGTACTAATATCTCAAATAAAAAATCGGCTTACAACATTCTGAAAAACTAATCAACCACGTGCAGCATATGAACAATACATTCTGACACTGATGAAATATCTCTGATATTTACAAAATACATACCAGAAGTCTGTATTGGGTAAGGATGCGCAAAAATGTCTTATTTCGATCGCTATCAATTGCTTCATCAATGCGCCGCTGAAGTTCTTTACGTAGTGCCTCGTTGTGCTCAATTTCCTGACATTAGATCAAATTACAACACCAATTCTCATTAACAGTCAACATAAAAATTGCAGAACTGACCTCTTGTACAGAATAACTTAAAAGGTAGACATATGAACAAGAACTCACATAACTAATAAAAACAGTAATCTTCATACCTCACGATAGTGAGCGCCAGCTTCGTCATTATCTCGAATATTATCCAGAACGATTTGACGCCTTTCTACAAGTGTCTCATCCTTCTCTCCGTTCCTCCGTAAACCCTGCAAACATTAAGGAAACCGGACATAGTCTTCGATGAATATTTAAAGCTACAAGCATTACAGTTTATTATTTACCATGACGAAGAGAAATCGATTGAACAATTACTCAGAATTTCCACATAATTCCACTATATTCACATGTATGTTGGGAGAAACCACCCTTTAACCAAAAGCTCATGGCAACGAAAAAGTACCGGATCAGCAATAACATCATCAAGTTGTTGAAGTTCTGCTCGATTGTGTAGATTCATGTCCTCCAGTTCAAATAATGCTTTCTGTAGATTGATTCTCTCTTCAACATTTTCATTGATGTCATGACTAAGTACATCAAGCCAAGAAAGTTCATCATCCACCGACTTCTCTTTCTCTGGCGTGCGAGCGCTCAATTGAGTGTCTTTGTCAGCTAACTCCATTCGCAATTGCGTAACCTCCACCTGCGTTAGCCGTTTGCACGTCCATGGCATCAATTATAACTATCAGGAGCTCACAATGTTCAAACACAAAAAGAGATAAAAACCAGAATTAGAAAAGGAACTCCAAGGTTCCCATTAAGTAATCTGTAGTCTATCCTTTCGTTACTACATCCCTCAACGTTCGAATAATTGGATTCTGCTATCACCAAAAACATTTCAATTCACTATCAAGAAATCCCAAAGGAATCTCACTTGAAGATTGTCTATCATTTGCTGATAGTCTGCAACATGCGCATCCACAGTTCCCACATTTGTCTGCAAAAAAGAATCCTTGTGGTGAGTCTTCAAATATCGCGAATGATTTGTGCGAATTTGACTAGTCTAACACACCTGAACACTCCCGCACAGGTACCCGCTAATTCTTCGACAGCGTTGCCGAGTCTAAATTAGAATGGCAGACACAGCGTCACGCATACTCATTCGTTAAGGATTAGAGTCGGGGGAGTGGAGGATGTGGGTGGATGATTGTTTTCATTGGTTTTTGGGTGTGAAAAAGTCGGTTTGTGGGGTGGGGATGATGTGCGCGGGTTGTGGAATGACTAATCAACTAACATTGGCATCCTTGACGTCAATGTCGCTTGAACCACGAAGTGATGTGAAGTAGGCACCTGCTCTATCCCTCACGTGACGTGCTATGATACTGGGGATTGCAGGTCTACCAGGTTGACTTAAAGGTGGAAGTTCCTCGCCTGTATTGACCTAAAAAACATGTACATCCATGATGTCTGGAGAATCCTGGATGTATTCTCAATGTGGTTCAATGCACTACCATAAGATCTCAGAGTGCATAGAGTTATGAGTCGTGATGTATAAGTCAACACCTGAATGTGAGTCTTAATCTCCTTGGCTCTGTCCGCATACTTGAGAGTGTTTGTTGTATGGTGGTATTGATCAGCGCCACAAGAAACTGTTGCCACCATGACTGTGCGAGAATTTCCACTGAGCCCATCTTTTAGAAGTCGAGTCAATTTACTGCACATGTAACATGTAAAAATGAGCAAATCATCACAGGCTCATCGAACAGTAGGCAGTGCATTAGCATAATCAAGGCCAAAACATGAAGTCCACTGACTGGTAAAAACATTGCAGGAGAGTTTAGAAGGACAAATGTCCGGCAAAAAACGATCAGGCCCCTAATTGATCAACGTAACCCAATAGGATATACTACTGTTCAACAAAGCTATTCGCTGTGCCTCCACAACTTCGAAATAACAAAATCAGAGAGTCAAACACAGAATCAAAACTGCAGCGGTGCGTCGCCGATAACTCGGGGACTGCAATTAGGACTCAAATACTCATTCAGTTAGGCTATAAGATAATGAGAATACAATTCATTCTCACCACTCAGATACTTTCAAAATCATGAATTGAGAACAATGTACCTGTTCCGATATGGGACATAGGCTAGGCCTTTCTTTTGTTGCTTTCCAAGAGCATTGATGCAGTTAGCTAAAGCAAGAAGTGAACGGTTGATATTCGCACCGTCCCTCAGCTTTTGTCCAGCATTATTCGTCTCTGAAGCTCTTTCACTGCACCAAAATAAATGTGTCAGCTACAGCAAAAATATATTGTAAGTACTGTGGGAGAAACAATATGCACAAAAGACCGAAAAATACTGAGGATATGAGATTGTCAGTAATAACATAACCATGAAACATAGCCTAGAGTTTTTTATCTACACATAATGCCTTTCTCAATAATCGGACCTAGTTAAACAACAATTCAATCATGACTATAATCACGGAAATTTTGAGCTGCCCTTCTAAAGTATGATCGTTCGCAATCTGAATCTACATAGATACTGAACACAGCGTTGCTTCTATCTCCGGCATCTTTCTTACGCACTGAACTCCTCTACGCATTGAAAGCGAACATCTGACCTGCCAGCCAAGTCCACCAGGGCGAGCTTTCCACGAAGCGTCTGCGCTCGAAGCTGATTACGCTGTGTTCTTTTGACGATTATCTCCAACACAGCATGAGATCTGATGGAAAATTAACAAAGAACATTTGTCATTTCAACTCTCTAACTGATCATTCCGTACGGTCCTCCCACGAGTCACATTTCGCATCACCAATTGTATTATCTTACAGTCGACGCTCCTAGATCTAACCAAACTCTTAATGCTGCACTACTTCAAATTATTATGGAAGATGTGAACTATAGATGCAGATATTATCTCCCTTACAAATGATAGTCACACCAAAGAACTTCTCGTTGAATCTCCTCCATATTTTCAACAAACTGAATAGTATGTATTTACAACCACAGATCGAAAGAACAAGACTAGTGCAAAAACATTACGGATAATTATTACAGATAAGTATGTTTATAGAAGCAGATGTGAAAGGTCTAGTATGCAGGGAAAAAACGATAGTGCGAACAAAACATTACAATCGGAGTCAGGCACAAAATAGCTTGTGGCTTTACGTCAAAAGTCTAGATAAAATAAGAAACTAATGTTCTTTCACTTCGCAAACACGTCTTCAACCAAAAAGTGAAGAAACGATCGAGGAAGCAATTGATGGACGGGTACCAATGCATCGTCACGTACCGAGATGATGTAGCATTAGCATCAGTACTTTCAGTTTTTCGCCGATTATTACCCTGAGTTAGGAGTTCTAAAATCTTCTCCGCAGAGCTAACCTGATCACAAGGGTAGCAGAAGAAGGTGCAGTGATGAGTAATCTACTCGGGAAGTTCCTACTGATATTATTCTTCAGAAACATAGAGCAAAACAATATTTCATGGAACAGACTGTCAAGATGTTGAGTAATCATCCACCACATTTTTCTTAAACTAAAATACTGCATCCAGGGACAGATGGAACCATAAAGCTAGCATTAAATCAACAAAAATCACCTTAATGCGCTTAAGACCAGCGACAGTGATGCCCTGATCGGGATCCTCGCGGAGCTCAAGGTGTCCGGACGATCTTTCCAGTAAATCATAGATGACCTGCAAGCCAAAAACCATCATGTATAGAATTCAAGTAAAGGTAATCTAATGCATCTACTGACAATGACTCTACTTGAGTCTTCTAAAAACTAATAAAACAGAAATTAAGTTGCATATCAAGTTTCCCAAACATTATCCTCACCTCGTTGTAGACCTCAAGGTAGGAGCAAGTGACCTCAAAGTCATACTCAGCCTCCTGCTTGGAGATGAGAGTGAATATGGACTGTAGGCTAAGAACCATAAGACCTGGATCTTCCGGTGTACCCGCCATTGTGTGCGTCTTGCCGCTATTTAGAAACACGAAGTTAATGAATATTTCATGTTCAGAATACCTACAATACTCACCAGGAAGATGATACCAAAACAAGAACTCGGCAGCTACAAATGCTAAAACCATTCAATTCATCTTGACCATGTTAATGATACAGTGATGGAAACGACTGGTTTGTACGAGAAGCCTTTAGAGAAAAAAAAATGGTTTTCCAAGAAATACAACATTTAATACCTAGTTACGATTGGTTTCAAGCCAATGTATGAACATCAAGCCTTAAGATGGCAAATTTTAGAGCATGATTACCTTCCTGTAGCCCCATAAGCAAAAATGGTTGCATTGAGTCCCCGCACAACCCCATCAACGATTGAACTTGCTGTAACATTGTAAACATCCTGCCAATAGAGCATGACATTTTTGTGCTTAATTCAATGTTAAGTAGAGTAAAACCTCTCCATACGTCCCAACAACCCTTTTTAAGTATACTCAAAACAGGAAAATCAATTATATTAGTGGCAATTACTGAACAGGAAGTGAATTACCGCGTTTTTTGCCTCTGAACTAAAAGCAACATCATACGTATATTTTTTTTCTTTGCTCCGATTCTGCACACGATCAAGATAGTCCTTGGAAGTGTCTGGGTCCAGCACCACAACCACCTGTAAATGAGAATAATTCAGTACTTCACAGCAACAATAGGAATAGAAAAAAAATAACTGAGCTATGAGGTAAGCATCACAGAACAATTGGGACGTATATCAGGAACAATCCGCAATGTGTTCATTTAAAGCTGATGACTAACCTTATCATCGACAACTCGAAGAATATCACGACTCTTGATTCTCTCTTTGGCAGTAAGCGGGCGGCATCTTACAGCTACCTGCAGCAAGTTACATTGATGAAACAAGGTTGAAGTTATCTGCAGGTAAATTGATGAAGTGATCACAATAACGCCACTAACAGAAAAGATAAAATCAATACAATTCCTAATACCTGCAGGGTAGTTGCTTGCTTGGACTCGGGTGGCTGTATACTCCGCATCATCGTTTGACACATGCCACTTCTACTGCTGAACTTAAAAGAAGCTCTGGTCCATAGACAATAGTAGACTCTCAGCACCTATCCTTCGCTGATACAGAACTCCAAAACAGAACTTCGCTGTGGAGGTGCCACTAGTCGAGGTAGAATGGCATATCGTGACTTCGGAATTCACGTTTTATTGAGATATAAACTTCAGATGATTGTCTGCTTCATTGAATCCTCGCAAATGTTAATCTGCACGAGTATTACACATAAGTTTAATTATGTAATGACCGAACAAATATGCTTATAAAGAATGAGTACAAAGGCAACTGACGCAGGCATGCCCAAACTCAAAAGTTAATCTTCAATGCGCCAAACGAAGTGCACGAGCACGAATACAATGTTCTGAAGGAAAAACGAAATAAGTAAACGATGCGATAAACCCTACCCTGATTTCTGTTGAAATATTCAGGTGAAACCTCAAGATTCTTTTTCCAGAATTTTAATGGTAATTGTGACATTTTTAAATTAGTTTCTCTGTTGCAACAAAAAGAAAGCAAGCAATACGATGTCAACAATCTCATGCCTCTCAAGTTACTAGACAGCTAAAAAGGTTGAAAATTATAGAAACGTCAACGATCGTACACGACTGACTCTTATTATCCACAAAACAAATGGTAGAAGACGCAACACTCTAAGGGGGATGTAAGTCCCCATTTTCCAATGCCAATTGACCTTAACAGTTCTTCCTGATTCGCATACGATTCTTAAAAACGACTTCTCTTCTCAAACACCCAGCACCCTGAACCGTCTCTCCTCCACCGAGAAGATTTTCCCAAGAACAACTGCAGATCACACTAGAGAAATTGCAACATATGGACGAACCTGGTCTGGAATGGAGATGGAGAAGACATAATTCGCATAGAACAACTCCTACGTCAAATAGGAGGGGAATCCCAATGCTAGAGGGTTACTAGCATATTCCTTCTTTACGGAAGGTCGGTATGGTAAATAGATATGAAGGAGGGTCCGAATTTCAGCGTCGCTAGTACCTTCCAAAGGTCAGAGAAAACGCAATCCAATCGCCATTGGAAAAGTATTGTACAAATCGGCATCCTAACGCTTGTAATTTGTCAATACAGCCTGAATCGAAGCACAATATACTGCTACTACCTGGGAACTGGCCCTACATTGGTCGAAGATGATCCATGCAAAAAATGACATGATCCGATCAGCATCAGAATCGGGAGCGCCTCCCAAAAATCACATTCGCTCACAGAAAATAGCCTTCCAAAGTTCCCTAGACTACAATGCAGCATCACCCGGATTGGCCACTAAATCGCATACACCAGGGTTCAAATTCGCCGTTCAGCAACGAAAACCATTGAACGGGAGGAAAATGCAGTCTATTGGCAGCGCATAGAAAGAACACGTCCCAAAAACATTGCAGTGCCGCTGGGGCTGGTCCAAAATGCCACGGGGTGTTGAGTTTCCACACTCCACATACGCGTCTCGTCCATCCTAATAAACTGCATTATGCGATCCTCCTAAGCACCAACCAATGGTACAATCGCCACACTTTCCAAAAATTCCAATCCACGAGAAGCGCAACAAAATAACCGGCTCCGGCTCCCTGCAATCCCTTCTTTCCCTCCTTCCTTATCCCTGCACCCTGTCCTTCACTTCTTTCGCGCAATCTCACCCTCTGTAACTGACTCAATTCTCTCCTCTTAACTCTTCCCTCTCTCCCCTCCAGCAAATTTCGGCCGATGCGCGCAACAACATTCTTCTCCGCTACTGCCTCTTTAGGACTGCAATCCGCATCACGAAAACTCACCACTGATCCAAGCCTCAGCGTCTCATGTAAAGCAGCAGTAGATCTAACTCAAGCGACACCCCCGGAGAGCGTCGGCGACATAGCACAGAGGGAGAGACGACTGCGGATCCATCCTGTTTTCACCCACCCCCCCCCCCCCTTCTGGCTCGATGCTCACACGCACCGCACTCCGCGAGCTCCGATGCAGTCCGAATGTCAGTCACGCCAGTCACGGAGTCCGCTCCATGACCCCGCTCCGCACTTTACCCGGTGCTGCTCGGCTCGGCCCGGCACAGTGCTGGTCCCGCCTGGATTTTGCCTTGGTCAAGAGCGCATCTGCACCACCACCCTAGGGTACCATGCTGGTGCTCCTCGCCTCACTCATTCATTCAAAGAGCCCGCGCCGGCTCGGCTATTCTCGCACCTGGGGACACACCCGATATGGCACCTGGCGCAGAAGCAACGGGGGGGGTAGGGTGGGCACAGTAGGGCGCTGCTGGAGACGTTGGGTCCAGCAGGCAGGGGCAGGCCTTTCCCTTCCTTGTTTTTTTTTTTCTTTCCTTTTCTTCTGACAACGACATTCGTCCCGCGACGCGTCCAGGCATGGGGCTGGCGCCGTGTGCGGCTGGACCATGTGCCACCTCGGCAGGCAGGCATTTAATTCAAATGCTCTGTATATTTATATATATACAAACATACATACCGCCCTGTAGGAGTGAGTGACGTTGTGGGGCGACATCGCTCTAATAACTACTGCTCCCCCCCCCCCCCCCTCCCACCCCCAACCTACCCTTTTTCACTCTGCCCTTGCTGCTTCTCATGTCTTGCACTAGACAATGTTCACTCTATTGAAACAAAGTGAGACAAACTTAATCAATAACAATATTTAGGACGGATTATTTTTTTCTATTTCTGTGACAATATGTATGCACGTGCATGTGTGTAAGATTGAAAATATGGAAAGAAAAGAAAAGAAAAATGTAAAACCTTTGTACCATGTGTTTTCTTGTTCAATGTAAGTTTTACACACACACACACACACACACCTATATATATATATATATATATATACTAGTGGTTAAACCATTGGCTTTGCCAAAATTGAGTACGTTTTTGGTAGCCAATAAATAAATAAATAAATAAAACAACACAATATACTAATTAGTGCCCCTTACTACAATTGAAAAAACAAAAAAATGGTACCATATTAGCCAGATGCAGGTTAAGTTTATTTGCACCGCAACCCTTGTCAGCTTGTCTCGTCTCATCAACTTGTCTCGTCTTCTCCCAGCCCATGGCTCATTTCATCCTCTAATCCTATTAGTTATGTAACCTAGCAATAGCTAAATTAAACCCATAGCTAGGTAACTTGGTAATTACTTGTAATCTAGTAATAACTGGGTTAAACTTGTAACTAGATAACTTGGGAATAACTTGAGAGTAACTAGGTTATCTTATCCTACTACACTAACCAATGGAATTATTTTACGCTCTTGCCAAACATAGGCTGGTCAATTTATATATGGGCATTTTTTTTCTAGTGGATATTTATTCAATGTAAAAGGACTCAAACCATTGCTTAATGCATTGCTTATTAATGGATAAATGACAAAATTATTATTTAGTATATTTATTAATTATATCTTTAAAAATATAGGATGTATTTATCAAATTTATTGCTAATATGCAAAAAAAATCTAAAATAATTTAGTTATAGAATTTTAATATTTTTTAATTTTATTATCATTATTTTTATATTATTTTAATATAAATTTGAATAATTTTTTGTTTTTTATATATGTTATAACATTATAAACTATTTATGTATACAAATATATATACCAATATAAATATATACATACATTTTATTTTCATATTCAAATTGATTGAGATATCAATTGATTTTTAAAATTATACTACAAATCTCTATAACAAATGTATACATGTTTCTTAATAAAATATAATCACAAATATTGATATTCATTATTAATTGATTTATATAATAAATTATATAAATTGTATAAATTATCTTAAAATTATATAAATTTAGATAAGAGTAGAAAAAAATTAGAAAATGAAAAAAAAAAAAAAATACCAAGATTTAAGTTATGTTAGATAAGTACTTTGGAAGCTCAAAACTATGTAAAAATAAATGCATGATAAGGAATATTTTTTAATATGTTTTTTCTAATCAAATTTATAATTATTTAAAAAATATATTGATATAATTTTAATATAATTTATTTCATTAAAAGAATAAAAA
This sequence comes from Physcomitrium patens, assembly GCF_059467195.1. Taxonomy (NCBI): domain Eukaryota; kingdom Viridiplantae; phylum Streptophyta; class Bryopsida; order Funariales; family Funariaceae; genus Physcomitrium; species Physcomitrium patens. The sequence goes on along the minus strand of NC_143411.1, from coordinate 2,045,393 downwards.
TATACTCATTCAATTTAAAAAGTAATTTATAAAATTTATATTGTATTAAATCCACATCATATATATATATATATATATATATATATATATATCATAAAACATTGTCTATTTATGATGGCAAAGCTAATCTGTATAGGTAATAGATTATAACATAATGTAATGTAATATGTTACAATTATAACCTAGCTAAGTGTACATAGTGTCCTCCTACATAACTTCATCACATTAGTACATCCAACTAAACATATTATTGATGGTATGAACATGTAACATATATTGTAATAAAGAATGATAATATGTAATATAATATAACATAACATAGAATGATCCTAATTAGTAGGTCATCATGGACAAGACTAAATAAGGATAGAATTATGTGGAATGTGTGAAATGCTCCTGAGGATGACCCGGAGGGACATACTAGACCCTAAAAAAGTAAAATAAAACTTTAATTACTTACACCATTTGGATGTATTAGGGGTATACAAGCCATACTAGTATGTATATAATAAAGAAAAAAGAAATAATATCAAAAGATGGATTTTTTATTTTTATTTTTATTTTTATAATAGTCACATATGATTTACATTTTAATTTCTAGATTAAGTTTATTAAGATTTAAAAAATAAATTTACTTTATTATACAACAATAAGCTCAAAAATTAATGTAAAAACTAATGGATGTTTATATTGTAGATTTACAAAGAAATATTATATATTAAAAAACTAATTTAGTAAAAAATAAAAAATGATGTTAATTTCTTTATAACAAATTGTGCAAGTAATGTCATCGTGAAGAACATTAAAGTTGAAATGATTGCCTTTTATCACAATTCAATATTTTGAACGCTTATTGAATTGATAATTCATTTCTTAATTCCAGTTTTGAAATATATACTTACATACAGGTACAAAATACTAAAGACATTGATAAAAATAGCTGTTCTGGTTTGAAAAGTTTGGTTCTTCTTTTCCTCTTTCCGACTGGTTTGTTTTAATTAGAAAGAAGGAACAAGATCACAGTTGACTGGTTATTGAAAATGGTTATTGCTAGTTCTAATCACTGCAAGAAAATATAGTAAAGTGTACTAATGCAGAAATCAGTCCTATCTATCTGTAAACCTACAGGCCTGAGTCATAAACCCGAACCAACTACAATTCGGCCAGTTTATTCCCTGAGGTGTTTCTGTTGGTGTTAATGTGCTCCTGCTATGGATTCTGGACAATATACTAATACTGACAGGTAGTAAATTAAGGTACCTTCCATTACTACCAGTCACACTATCGTGGGACCCAACTCTATACATTAACAGCAACAAACAACTACACTACGAGCACAGCTATTTTACAAGACTGGGTGATGACTGACACAATTCTAAACCTAAGCTTTCACAATCTGATCACGACCCACAATTTCAAACCTAGAAACATCCACGTTTGTTTCAAAGATTCAAGTTTTACAATCCATTAAGCTTTAAGAAAATGAGCCTAAAATGCAGAATCGAAATCTAGGTACTGACTGTAGTGGTGTGATTTTGCTATGTCCATTACTGGGCAACTGTGGCTGAGTACTTACAGACAAGTGCATTAAAAGTGGAGAACCCTGGCAGAGGTGTGTCAGTTGCCACTCTTTGCCCAGATGAGGATGGTTGTGGTCGTAGTATGCAGACTCCAAAGCCTGAGGAAAGTACAAACAATCCAAGCTACTCAACCTGATCCCTGTGTCTCTTCCAGCCATATGTTATCTTTACAGGTGTCAATTAAATGTCTGCTACTTTGTTCTCTGCAGCTGCTAAGACGTACACTGCACACAGGAAACAGATAATGATAATGATAATGCTGTATTTCACCAGATGACTTCCCAGGCTATTGTACACACATCCTCTAAAATATGGGCCACACCGTGCAGGAAGCTTGCTGCCTAGCATTACCCAGCAGAGCAAGAAAGGCACAGCCAGCAAGTGTGTAGTGTGATGAGGCCATGTATCAAGTGGTACAAGGTTTTAGAACATAGGTCTTCCAAATTTAAAACCAACTGCTCCTTTTTTTCTTCTGTGTAGTGTTCCTACATCCCAAATGAGGAGTTTTAATGATGGAGTTAATCATCTATTCAGAAACAGGTGCGGAGAACTCTCATATTTCAGGTACAGGGAATTTTGTACCAATCATTCAGGCCTAACACACTCAATCTCTTAGGTTCAGGAACTTATGGACCGGTGCTTTGATGACACATTATCCATCATCAACTTATTCAGTGACGCACTTTGGATGGAATTAAAAACACAGTCACAATCACCTTCCTGCAATCTCTGGTATTCGGTCATAACAATTTTTTTTTTTTTTTTTTTTTTTTTTTTTCTTCTTTATCTCTATACGTTTCTAATTATCCCGAAGGGTTTTGAAATGATCTAAGTCAGTAGTTTTTAGCGATTGGGTTTTTATCGCAGTACATATTGAAGTATATGAAATGCATGTACTGAAAGAAATATAAGCATCATCAGTGTTGTGAGACATTGCGTTCTTGACAAGAATATGAGCATAATCTATTGTGCGAATCAGTTCTGAAGCACCGCTACCTGAGAAAGAGTGCAGACATGCTGAGAAACCAGACATCAACCACTAAGTTGGTTTGCGAATGAGTATGGGCGCGTTCACAAAGAACCCAGTGGAAGTGCACCTTGAAATCCAACGATAATTCCTCTGACCACGAACAGAGGAAGGCAATGTAGAGTTCATCAACTTGAATGGAAGTGGGTCAGCGAAGAGTATTCACAAACAACTTTAACAAACAAAAGGCGAGTCTGCATTTCCTGAAGTCTGAAAACTAGTCACAAGGCAGACTCTGCAGATTAAACCCTAAATCACAGCCGAAAACTTACTGTAAAAACAAAAGAATATTAAAAAAATGGAGACAATTCCAATCATAAAAGAAATTGCCCTCCACCAAGCCATGATCCAAGTATTCATTAGTAATACAATGACACAACATGATCACACCTTGTGTGGCCAACATAGTTTCCACAGTATCATTACAGAGAGTGGATCGTATTAGGGTAAGTGCACAGAGGAAGTCGATGCAATACTTCCAAATGAGCCGTTTCCTCATGAATGCAAGACATTGACCATTACCAGACATCCACACACCTCAGATTATCAATATTTTGCTGTCCTATTCTAATTTTAATTTACAGGATATTTATCTACAAGAGTATTAGAGTGCATTCTTTGCAACACATTTCTGAACTAGCAAGATTTTCAAGGTGTAATCAAATAACATTTTTTTCATGAGGGTAAAGGCATGCTTAGCAAAGCTTAACTTATTGTTTATAATTTCTAACCATAGAAATGCTACATGGCTTCTTAACTTGCCTTCTACCAAGGCGTTGTTCGCACTGTGAGTAGAGGGATAGAAAATATCTCCCGTTCCGACGCAGAAGTTGTGTGTTCATAACCAGAAAAGACTCTCGGTGTCGCAGGCTGGCTGATGGTGCTCCGAGCTCAGCAACGTTGTTGCTCAGAATAGGTCCCGGGCGCCATTGCGCTTGAACGAGTCGGAGCCTTTGATTCAGTGGTAGGAAGAAAGCCTTACTCAGGTTTCTTTCATTGCCAAAGAATGCTTTCCTTTCGGTCGACAATTGGAGTTCTGAAGGTCAGATTGGGGAAGGGCATTGAGGCTGCGCACTGAGCGAAGCCTGTCGCGTGATTTGCTGTTGCTGCTCTCACCCTTACGTTCTAGTAACGCTCTCATGCATTCTCTGGTACTCGAAAATTTGACGTGAGTGAAGCGAGGCGCCTCAGAGGTGGTAAGGTGCAGCTAGGCGAAACCTCGGAGTGAGCTCTGGTGGAAGAGCGGAGAGGGCCCCGAGACAAGATTCAGCTCCTGATGCTTGAAGAAAGAGAGAGGAGGCTCACGGAGGAATTAGTAAATTCTGTAAATAACTGAATCTGGATTTACAGAGATGAAGGATATTAATTTAAATGATTTGCCTCCGAAGCAGCTCAAGCAGCTATGCATCGAGCATGGCATTCGCACAGCCGGTGTAAAGGTAGAGTTCTTGATTTCGGTGTTAGTCTTACGAGAGGCATTGTGATTGTTGTGATCCTCGCTTGTTTTTTTAATTTTTATTGTGACGTTCCTCAGTCTGTCTTCTTGGATTCTTCGGATTTGTTGATCAATCACTTGGAACCGTCGTCGCTTTGTTCGCTTGCCTTGTTTGAATATGAAATGGTATTGACGAGGTGTTAATGGCACTTTCTTGCACAAAAATTGATGCTGCAAGAGATAATTTAGACTTCAAGAGAAAGTTTCGGAGCTGCGGCGCAGTTCGTACGTCTTGAAAAACTTTGTGATTGTGACGTTGTGGACCGCAAGAAGATAGCAAATCGCTGTGATCCTTGAGGGTGCCAGGTTGAGGATTACATTTGACTGCCATTGTTCAGCACCTCCCTGGGTTCAGATATTACGATTCTTGGAAAAGAGCGTCTCTAAGAGTGATCGCTTCGAGTGTAATCGAGCTGAATTTTTTTTAAGACAATCTGTAAAATATTGTGCTGATATCACTTTGTTCTTGTTCACTTTGTAGCGTGAAGTTCTTGTCCGATTGCTGTGCACTAAACTGCACCATGCAGCATCCCATCCGTTCAGGTACCTTTGATAAGTCATTTTCTTGCAATCATTTTGAGGCCCACATCCACTGGTGGACCTTAGTTTATGTAGCCTATGTATCGAGGAAATTTGGTCTGCCCACCTCCAAACGATTGAAACTTACGGGTTTTAAAATCGTCCATGCTGTTCCAGCGAACCTCTTCCTTATTATATGCCCGTAATCTGATTGTTACGGTCTTTAAAATAATTTGATTGCGAAACAGGTTAACGACGTCAAGCTGTCATACGAGTGAAGATCCGCAGATATCAACCAATGTCAGAGGTGAATCTGCAGAGAAGGCCTCGACTAAATCCACCTTTCAAAGGCAGAGCCTAAGTTCTCTTGTATTTGTGGTATGGCGTGTTGCTTCTTTCTTAATCGCCACTTTGCTTCAGTCCTCTCCTATTTTGTAAAACATGAGAATGGGAGTAGATTTTTTTCTAATCCACAAAATGATGAATTTGGTAAACAAGATTGCAGCTATAATCGTAACAGATCTGATTAAGAGATAATCCAAGTGATACAGAAAACCAGGAACCACAAAAGATGGCATCTTCCAATTGGTAATCCAACATCGTATTTCGTAAATCAAGTTTGCTGTGCCATCTATAGTTTTCGAAGGATATTTTGTGCTACAATTTGTTGTTCTCGGATTCAGGATGGTCCTTTGACGGATGACAAACCCAAATGGAGTGAGAAGCATATTTCTTCAAGTCCAACACTGTCCCGAAAAACGATCTTGACAAAGTCAAATTTGTCACGAGCACGTCGGTCAGATCTTTTGCACAAGAAGGTGGATGATGGTTTATCTCCGCTCTATAAACTTCCTCAAGACTTACTGCCCCAGAAATGTGATGGATCTCCTGCTAAGAGTCGTGGTAATGTTGGTGCTCGAGAAGGAAATGTCAAAAAAACTTCGACCAGAGTCAAGCACCCTGATGGTTATCTACGCGTGAAGTTGAATGAAATTCCAGAAGTCCTGAAATCCGCAGATGTCCACCCTGAAGCAGCAACAACCGCTCGAGCTACTGAAAATGGCGCAAGTGTCACTGCTGCAGGTTCAATTGATTTAGACTCATATTGTTCCTGCAGTGTTACGGAAATTGCCACTGATGCTAGACATCATGTGTTGTCAGAGGAGTCTGACCTCAATGACAATCGTAGCGTCTCGTGTGAGATGGTTAATGAGAGCCTGATGCAGGCATCTATTGACACAACTGACAGCGACGGAGCTGAACTTGTTACAGGCAACCTTGAATCCAATTCGGGGGATAGTTTGTTGGTGGATCAGGAGACCCGACGGCCAGTTTCTGAAAAGCTATCGGTTGCCCATATTTCTGACGCTCTATTACGGATAAAATTATTAGAGAGTTTTAACATATTCAGCACTAGTATTGGTAATCCCAATATTGGGAGACAGCTTACCGTTGCAGAAGCTGGCGATGGCTTTATCTCTGCTTATTCTCAGAGCCCAGATCATGCATCAAACCACGAAATATCCAGATTGCAGGGTAGCGAAGCGGAGCATGTTGGAGATGCCTCCACCAATTCAGGTTTAGATCATTTCCCAGGAATTGCTGGTTTTGAGGACCGAATTAATATGCCATGCAACGAACAATCATGTGTAAGCGGTTGCCAATTTCCTTTAGTACGAAGTAAGTCGACCGTCGTCTCTGAAGTCCCAGATTTAGCGAGTGTTGAAAAGTTAGTCACAATGAGGCGGGGCTTGAAATTTTGTCGCATCAATAGGGTCTTTGAAGAAGATTTAGACATATTAAAGACTAATGACGGCGTTAGGGAAACGCTCATGACTTCAACAGACACAACTCAACTCAATCAGGTTGCTCCTGATATTCTACTTTTAGACGGTCCTAATGATTACGACGACTTTGGCAATCACGAGAACTGGAGAGTGACATTATCCACTGCAAATGAAGACGCTGACAACACAAAACATGGAGATATCAAGGATGGAAAGATTATTCGTTATCCATCTGACTCAATCCTAAACGGTATCCAAGATTCTAAACCGTTCCCTTCAGAACTCGACTCCAAGAAGAATGTTACGAAGTGGGGCTGTGTTTCTGCTTTAAATGATATCTCCGAGGATGCAAGTATTAAAGAAGTTAATGATATCTGTAGTCTCCCTGAACTCAAGCTCGCTGAAGGTAGTGAAATTGGTCACAGTTTGAGGCAGAATATCGATCGAATGAATTGGCTGCCTCAGACGCAGTTCAAAGCAACACCTCCTGAAATGGTCGCATCGGACATAGAAGCAACAAACGCTGAAAATGAACACGGAGCTGCTGGATCTCACTTTTCAATTCCCTTCCATCTTGACTCACCCAGGTTCTCAGATGAATCCCTTGAATCAGGCGTCGTGGTCAACGTCTCACAAGACACCATTGAACGAAGTGTATACAACGAAGAGGGAATACCAGCCAATTGTACTGAATCATTTCTAAGGGGTGCATGTGAAGTTACAGAGTCTACGTCTCCTGCTCCTGCAGAAAGAGAAAGAAGTAGGTCTTTCAACTGCACTCAAGAGATCTTGGACGGTCTCAGCGATGAAAACAAAGCAGCAGCTTTCAACCTTCAGATTTCTGAAGAAGGGGAAGAGAGACTTGGGGTGCGCAGTGCTTGCGAAGGACACGAAGATACATGCGTCCTTATTCAAGCACAGGCATTAGCTGGAGTAGCAGCTAGTTCAACAGACTTGAAGGAACATGAATCTCGACATCAGACCTTACTTGTTCAAGATGCTGTTAATTTGCAAGGAGACAGACATTCCTTAGAGAAAAATTATGCTGATCCAGCTTCTGATACATTTGAGAAAGCTTACGAAGATACTGCAGCCACTTCTCACATAGGTAAGAGAGAGAAGATTTTGACCGTCGGGCTCAAAATGGTTATTGTTGTCGGGACTCTCACTGTTGGAATTTTAAAATTTAGGACGTCTAAGCGTAAATTAGAAGATAAAAGTTAGAAACTCTCGACACAGCAACCTGAGATATCTGTTCATTCTGCTCATCGAAAACTCTCCGTCCTCAAACTCTTGGCCTACTGTAATTTTTCTCCAGAAAATGTCCAGGAATCATTGAATACTTGTAACCGATTTGACTTTTTTCTTCATTGTGTGACCTTTGAAAATTGTATTTGAAAAATCAAGTTCCTCCCCTTGCTCTCTATGGATATTAATATGGCAAGGATTCTACAATTGAAAACCAATTGGACAATTCATTGATGACAAAGTATAAGCACATGTGGTGTAGCTTCTGCGTTTCATGGTAAATTTGTTGATAGTTTTAAATCTTTATTTTACATAGATTCTCCTTCTGAGAAATTCTCCTCGCAAGAAAACATTTTGAAGTAACAAATTACTTGAAAAGTCTTTCAGTAATCCAGTCAGTGGAAAAGATAATATCTCCTCGTGATACTCCTCAAGGGCATTGTGTGAACTAATTTTTCTCCTTACTGCCAGAGTATCCCTGTTCACTTTTTAAACACTGCCATGAAGAACCAAAATAGTAGTACATACTTGCATCTAGTGTATACTGTGACTCTGAAGTACAAAGTTGTGGCAAGGCTATTTCGAGATTGCTTTTTGATTTTTCAGAAGAAGTAGAATAAGAAAAAAGGAAAAAGAATAATAAGTTATCACAGAATTTGTCATGGAATGTCTCAGCAACGTCACATGTGTTCTATACTTGTCACCAATGGATGGTCCATTTGGTATTCACTTACAAAATCCAAAGAGAGTGAGAGGATGGATTTAATTCTTAATACACAATTTTCAAAGGTTACTAAATGGAGACATTAGTTATGAGGAGATTTCATTTTCTTCCCATGGGTTTGTCAATAATTAGCTTTCCATCAAAAGTTTCACTTTTCACACCTTCTAACATTAAAAATGTTGAGATGAGCGAGTAATTTAATTGCAAAAGATACTAGTTGAATCAGCAACATATTCTATATTTTGTAGAGGTATTTTGTAGAGGTATTTTGTAGATGACCACAAGTTTAAAGAGTATCAAAGATAATAATAATAATATTTTTACTTAAATAATTAAAAAATAAATTACTATTTTAATAATCAATAATTTTTTTATATGTGACTATTATATATATATATATATATATATATACATATATTTTAATATTAATTCCTAAAGTTTTTAAATAATTTTTTTAAAGTGATATTAAGAACTCAAAAATAAATTTTAACTTTTGAGAGTAGAAAACATACTATACAATTTTTATATTTTACACATAAAGATTAAATTGAATTATACTCATTTTGTCAATGTCTATTGATAATTGGATGTAGGCCAATATTTGTAATTAGCGCACCTATTAAGAGGTTTCAAAGCCTTGTTACCAAGTGTCACAAAAACCTCTCTATTCAATCAATTAGCTCCACCATTATGGATTGTTGGATTGCAGATGCTATTAAGATGTAATTTTATCTATTGATCAAATTTTTGGGAACAAAGAGAGAGAATGTAAGGGAACCAAGGAGCGGATAGGTAGATTAGAGATTGGTCAGTTTGGAAGTTTGGAGATTCATCCATATTGACATGGTGTGCTAAATTTTGTTTAGGTGTTGCTTTTAAATGCCACTTTTCAACCATCACTCTTCCTTTAAAGAATAATTTTAAAAATATTTATTTATAATATAGCCCTAAGAAAGAAGGTGATGTTGATGTCTTTACTACTTACCTCGATGACTCTTTCTTTTTATTTTTACGTATCACATATATACATAGTTATTTATATAAGAAGTATTAGATAGAAAGAAAATGTAAGTAGATTTAATATTATCTTATGGCAAAGCTTCAAAGACTCGTATTTGACATTAGACATGTTTATAGTTGATTGATAGGTTAAAAACTTGGCCAACAAGTTAGTAATGTATTATACATGTTAATAGCTTGTGGAACAAGCTATCTATATGGTATATATTTGAAAAACTTATCTTCTAAATTAGACGTATGTCTTGTAAATTGGATATATATACATGGTCATATAAAATATTGTTATATAGCTCCTAGTTAGATAGTATATATAGAAGAATGAAGCCTTTTTCATTCTTGGCAATGCCTTTCTAGTCTTTATTCTTATTTTAAGACTTTTTAATCTTCTTGTCTTTAGCAATAGCCATTCTAATTTAATATTATACCACCTTTGAGTGATTTTTTAGTCTTTTCAAGTAACAAAAGAATGTATTGATCTTTTAATTCTTTAAGATTTATATCTTTGATAGTTTGGCAAGAGTGCTAATTCATTGATCTTATTTTTTTTTAGAAGTAAGTGGATTATTCCACTTCTATTATTGTATTTTAAAAATTATAGACTATCTACTTTTGAATTAACATTTAGTTTTATAATATTTATTTTTTTCTTAAAAAAATAGATTATTTTTTTCATGAAATTTTTTATTTAATATTAAATATTATAGAATATCTTCTTCTAATTTGAATTATATATTTATTTGACTCATTTATAAAAGAAAAAACTATAGATACTATTTTTAATAAAAATTTAAAATAGATTTGTAATTATTTCAAATCTTTATGAGCTCGTCAACATTCTTAGGGTAGAAATCTCACATATCTCTAATATCACTTATAGAATTAGTATTCATAAGCCTATGGAAGATTTGTCATTGTTAACTATTTTAGATTTTTATTGACAATTAAGGAGGTAGTATTCCTATACCTATGGAAGTCAACAATGAAGTCCAAAATCTATGCCAAGAAGTTTTAGAGTAGTATTTAAGGTGTACCATCAATTATTAATAAGATGATTGGACATTTTTTTTTTTTTTTTTTTTTTTTTTTTAATATCATTGGTAGAGTTTGCTTATAATAACATAGTACATTCTTCTATGCATTTTTTTTATTTTTTTTATTTTTTTATTTTTTATTTTTATTTTTTATAATTATGGTTATTATCCATAACTTGATGCTATTCACTTTTCAAAAGTTGATAATCTTATGGCAATAGATTTGGAAAATCATTTATCTGAGCTACATACAACAATGAAGGCGTGACTAAAAGAGGCTCAAAAATAACAAAAGAGTAATGCAGATGCCTATTACAAGGAACAACATTATTTCTACATTGGCGATAAGGTATGATTATTTTTTCATAATATTAAAACTTTTCACTCTTGTGATAAGTTGAATTATCATAGACTTAGACCATTTTCTATTTGTGAATACGTCAATCTAGTTTCTTATTAATTATATCTATTGGAGTCTATGAAAATCCATCTTATATTTTACATATTTTATTAGAGTCATATAAGACAATGAATATCTTAAAAAGAAAGCAAATTTCAATGCCTTTTATAGAAGTGGATCATAATCAAAAATTTGAAGTAAAAGAAGTCTTAAACTCAAGGTAGCGTTGACTTAAGCTGAAATACCTTATTCATTATTGCAAATATGATATTAGCAAACGTACATGGAAGCTAGGAAAAAATCTTACAAATATAGTAGAGAAGGTCAAAGCTTTTCATCAACAACATCCATTAAAACTAAGATAAAAGATAAAAAATCTTTATTATAAAAGAAACACAATTTAAAAAAAATTACATTCTACCTTCTATCTATGTTTGTAATTTTTGTATAATTGTGGTATTAAAGAGATGGAAAATCAACAATCAATAGATTCAACTCAAGAGTCATGATTTGCTGACTTATTCGACAAGATATTGTGATTATTATAGCTTTCAAGTTGACATAATAGGGATGAAGACCTTCAAAAACAACATGTTCTATTTTGAGTAGATGACAACATACAATGCATTTGATATTACAACTTGGAAAAAAATACTTCATGTTTGGTGATTTTATTGGATGTAGGAATGATTTTTGATGGTATTACAAATATTTTTTTTTGAAGGAAGTTGTGAAGGACTTAACAATGATAAAATAATAACGTGGTCTTTTATCCTAGAATGGGACATTACCAATGGCTTAGAGGACCTATCAACTACCTTTAAAGGAAACAAAGATTAGAGTATGTGACAAATATAATTTGCTATATCTTATACTTCTTTAACATGTTATCATTGCTCATCTTAGAATTTGTCTCTAAAAGAAGAAGTAATGTCACTTACATATATTTTTTATAATTTTTATCTAGATAATATGAATAGGTAGAAGTAGATTAATTTCATAATATCTTCCAAAGAAGCTTTGTAGAAGCTTTATAGACATTGCTTTGACTTTACATATATTTGTAGTTGATTGATAGGTTAGAAACTTGGTCAATAAGTTAACCAAGTGCCATTCATGTTAATAACTTGTAGAACAAATTAACTATGTGGCATCCATATAAAAAACTTGTGTTGCAAGTTAAGATATGTGTCATGTAAATTCAATACATTTTTGAGGTCCTATAAAATGTCACCATGTATCTCCTAGATAGATAGTATATATAGATGCAAGAATGAAGCCTTCTTCATTCTTGTTAATTCTTTTCTTGCTTATAGTCTAATTTAAAGAGTTTATATTGTTATTGTCTTTTGATAATAGCTACTTTAGTTTTTTTTTAATATATATACTACTTTACTTTTATTTTTTCATACTTCTTTGAAAAAATCCGACTTATTTATTTCTTTTCATCAAGTTCTTATCTTTGATAAAAAATTGATACTTTTGACTTTTCAAAAATTGATAATCTTGTAATAAAAAGTTTAGTGAATCATTTATTAGAGCTACATACAACAATAAAGGTATATCTAAAAAAAGCTAAAAAACAACAAATAATCAATGTAGATGCTTATTGCAAGGAACAACCATAATTCTATGTTAATAATAAAGTATGGTTGCTTCATTGTAATATCAAGACTATTTATTTTTCTAATGAGTTGGATTATTGTAAACTTGGACCATTTCTTTTATGTAAATAGATTAACCTACTTGCTTACCAATTGCACCTACTAGATTCTATGAAAATTCATCTCATATTTCATGTGTCTTTCTTTAAAACATATAAGCCAATAAATATATTATGAAGATGACAAATGCTACCTCCTCCTATAAAAATAGATAATAATCAAGAGTATGAGGTCAAAGAAGTCTTAGACTTAAGATAGTATTAAAATAGGTTAAAATATCTTATTCATTGGTATAGATATGATATTAGTAAATACACATAGAAGCTAGTCAAAAATCTTACAATTGTAGCATAGAAGATGGATTCTTTTTATTGACAATATCCATCCAAATTAAGATG